>NC_141685.1:104634302-105116802 GCF_964263255.1 Lissotriton vulgaris | reverse complement strand
TGAGGTCAGAGGGCTAAGCACATGACAATACTTGAAAGGAAATACGAGTTCGCACAGTATTTCCAAGAACGCCTGAGGGACGCAACAAACCATATACTAATTAAATGGAATGCGAAAGTCAATCAAAGGAATGGAGCTGTCCAGAGGCTATAGTATCGTTGGGACCACACTATACTAACTGGAGGTAATTAATAGGAGGCCCACAGAACGCGTGTGCAGAGTGTGAACTCACACGCAAGATGCGTACAATCGTCTATGGACAGTACAGTTTAAAGAAAAGGTGAGTATGGACGTCCCTGACTAGGTAGGACTGAAACGAAAATGGAACTGGACACTAGGATAGTGAAGCTACCCCTGAGCACCGAAATGCTTGTGTTACCTCACCCACAGGCTGCGGGTGCATAGGTGCCAAGTTGTGTCGGGTTCCGGCGTTGAAGTCTATGGCGCCTGGAGGAAAAGATGCTGCAGGCGGTCAGGAGGAAGATGTCCGGTGCAATCCAAGGGTGGATTGGTGAAGAGAGGAACCTGAAAGCAGAGGGGACAATGTTCAAAGTCACTAGCCAGTGACTGGAGTGGAACCAGGAGTGGAACCAGATGTCGTCGTCGCGATCAGGTGATGGTGGACGCTTGTCTCTGCAGCCACGTGGACCAGGTGGTGTCTTCGACGACCAGGATGGAGGCACGAGCTGTCCCACGCAGGCTCTCGCTGTCGGCGGTGTCGTCTCCGGATTCGGGTTCAACAGGCCTTGGCAAAGGCAACCCACGCAGTGAGTGGAAACGGCGTCTGGAGTGGACCAGGAGGGTCCGGGGTGCTCCTCTTTTGGAAGGGAGCAAGGGCCAGTCTGGAGCAACCAGACCAGCAGCAAAGTTGTCGGAGTTCGTCGTGTAGGAGGTCACAAGCCAGCCGGCAAGTGACCAGACAACGCGTCGAGCAGCAAACAGGCAGAAGGGCCCCACGCAGATCTCGTGGATGCTGGAGGGCTGATCTTCAATGCAGGAGCTGCTCGGGGTCGGGGCTTTTCAGTCCCCAAAGCACTTGGACGAGGATGCCTCTGAAGTCGTGCTGGAGTGAGGTGCTGCTTCTTCCAAGATGGCCGGTCCCACGTGTCTCGTCGCACCCACGGGTCTCAGCTCTGCTGGAGATGTGGGTAGAGGTCGGAGAGGTCTGGGAGTCCGGGTCTCGTCGGGCTCTGAAGTCTGGATCCTTGCAGGAAGACGACAAAGGGAAGCCGCTGGACGCTGATGGTGCCTGCTTGTGCAGGGTGGACACTCCTTGCCCACAAGGGAGATTTCTTCAGTCTTCTGGGGAGCAGAACGTCGAAGGTCAAGAGTTCTTCGTGGAAGTTGTCAAGAGTAATCTGATTTGGAATGGGACCAGCTCCTACCTTTATCCGGCTAAAGGGGGCTGCACTACGACTAGGTCCCTCCTCTGGGTGGGACCAGGAAGGGGGGTGGTTACACCCCCTTTCCTTTGTCCGGTCTTGCGCCGGCTCTGGGGCTGGAGTGCCCCAGGAACTGGTTCTGACCGGTGTATGCACAGGGCACCTTGTGTGCCCCAGGCATGTCTCATTCCATTGAGCCCTGTCCTACCTAATACACAAAATCCTGTCTGGGGTGGTGCTAGCACCTCCCAAGGCAGGAAACCATTTGTCCAAGCCGCCCTCTCTGGAAGGACTCCCAGCAGCAGGAGGTCAGACTTGTGTCTGTGGTGGCAGCATCCATTTTGTGATGCTGAGGCTCGAGTTAACTTTAACCGGGGTTCACAGTTACATACATGTCGTGTCCCTCTAGAAGGGTGGAATGCTAACCCCGTCGCCAGAATTGGCGAGGGGTTAGTATTCCAATTCGTATGACACCTTACTCGACATGTTTTGATAATGCTATGCCAAAGTTAGCATTTGACCGCAAGGTAATAATGCTTTTAAGAGTATATGGTATAGCGTTATCATGGAACAGCTATTAGGACTTGGTTCCGCAAGCTGCAAACGGGCTCAGCTCATGCCAGAGCACCATCTCACATAATTCCAAGCACTCTGCCTTCAGGATTGATAAGGCCTGCCATAGGAGTGACTGATAGGAATATATGTGTCCATTTTTAGGGTTAGATATAGGAATACTATATCTAAAGCAAAGGGTGATTACACCACCTTGCCCCAGCTGTCATGCAGCTAGTTGTGTCAGATTTGGATGGCCAGCCAGGGGTGGCATAATACATGCTGCAGCCCCTGGTAGGCCCTGGGAACACCTATGCCCTGGATACCTAAGGTATACTGTACAGGGACTGATAAGGTGGCCCAGTACCAATTGGTAAATGCACCTAAGGTACATGCTTGTCAATTTAGAGAGAGAACAGCTAGGCTGTGGGTCTGATTAGCAGGCCCACAGCCAGGGAAAGTCGTAAACCAGTGAAGCAAAAAGCAAAAATCGGGGGTGACCATAGGATTGCAGACCCCACTCTCCTACACTTTCCATAAAGTCTTGGGGTGTGCTGGAAGCGAACTGTGTGAATCCAACATGTCAATCAACGGCTGCAATGGCTTTACAATAACCACTTATTGTAAATTACGCTGTGGTTACTAAAGAGGTTTGGTAACTCCCTACACCCGTGTGTGTCCACCTCATAAAAATATCACTGGAGCACCTAATCCCACTACAGAGAAGAGAGGGGCAAAAGGAAGGGCGGCTGCAAGATTGACGGACAGGGGGCAGGCCTCCATGTGGCTGCAGAGTAGCATACTGAGGGGATGGAAGAGGTAACAAGCACTGTCAAAGTAAACACGAGCAGTAAGGGCACTCACCCAAAAATCCTCCCTGTAGCGCTAGTCTTGGCTGTAAAATAATGGGGTTGCGTGGAAAGTGGGCAGAGTGCCAGGATTTAAATGCCTCAGGAGTGCTCAGCTTGTGAGCATCTGCTGCAGCAACAGACCCACAATCCGGTCCCCTCGGGCTCACCCACCGCAGCGCAGGCAGTTTGCAGATGCACAGAAGACGTTTTCAGCAGAAGTCCTGACAAAGACACGTCCTCTCAAAAAACCCAGATGATTTTAGATATCCCTGTCGTGAAACAAATGAGATGCACTTTTAAAAGTACGGCTTGTAGGTAGAAAGGAGGTTTCTGTTTTATTCAAGTTCAAAAAGAAGCTAAGTGACAAAATGCCAGTTTCATTGAAAACGTGTAAATGTCTGAATGAGGAAATGCAACAGGACACTTGTCTCCTCGTACGTAGAGCGGTAGAGGGGAAATCGGAGAGAGGTGGAAGAGTAAGGAGAATGAGAAACGTAAAACCCAGCAGGGCAAGTAATCTCGAGACATTATTTAGAAAGCAGAGAAAGCAGCACTAGCGCGAGTCGGCTAAGGAAAATATAATTGCAATAAGGCTGGAAAACAGCCCAAGTCCTATGCAAGCTCTGGCATTGCGCGGAGGGGGGCGGGGGAGTGGATTCCTTTGAAGTCTTTGAAGGCTGAAGCTCACAGGCTGCCAAATGGTGTGCGATGTGCATGCGCCCAAATACATGCACTGTATAGATATCCCCGTCATGAAACAAATGAGATGCACTTTTAAAAGTACGGCTTGTAGGCAGAAAGGGAGGTTTCAGTTTTATTCAAGTTCAAAAAGAAGCTAAGTGACAAAATGCCAGTTTCACTGAAAACGTGTCAATGTCTAAATGAGGAAATGCAACAGGACACCCGTCTACTCATACGTGGAGCGGTAGAGGTGATATCGGAGAGAGGTGGAAGAGTAAGGAGAATGAGAAATGTAAAACCCAGCAGGGCAAGTAATCTCGAGACATTATTTGGAAAGCAGAGAAAGCAGCACTAGTGCGAGTTGGCTAAGGAAAATGTAATTGCAATAGGGCCGGAAAACAGCCCAAGTCTTAAACAAGCTCTGGCATTGCGCGGAGAGTGGGGGGGGGGGGCGGATTCCTTTAAAGTCTATGAAGTCTGAAGCTCACAGCCTGCCAAATGGTGTGCGATGTGCATGCGCCCAAACACATGCACTGTAGGCAATCCGCCTGAAAAAGCCTTTGGGAGCATTTTTTTAAAGTCCCTACTTTATATCTCGCCAAAGCATTGCTACCGCAATGGCTTAGGCGAGACCTAAAAACATGGGTGGCACATCCTTCTCTGTTCAAGCAGCCAAACTATGGAACTCTTTACCCCCCAACATAAGATCCACTGACAACCACCTTTTCTTCAGAAAACTACTCAAGGATTGGCTCTTCCCCACAAAAGAAGCATACTGTATGTAAGCATTTATTTCACCATAGATATGTACCTATCTTTGTGTATTGCTTTGTATAAACATGTACAATAATTATCTTGTTAATAAAAAGTTTTAAAAATCATCTTTGGTCTACATGTACTTGCTTCCATTGTGCATCTATGTACCTTCCATGTACTTGGATCTGTGTGTCAGTTAGTTTTCTCCTGAAAAAGCATATCCAATGCACTACCCTATTTCTCATCCTGTACCTCTATCAATATCTTTAATCTACATATACTTACCTCCTTTATGCATCTATATACTTTCAATGTACTTATGGATCTATACATTTATCACTTTCTTCTAATTTAGCATTTCCAATGTACTACCATATTTCTCAGCATATACCTCTCTCAATATATCTTCTAGCCCAACTATCTGTCTCATCTCTACTACTCTTTCCAATGCACTACCCTATCTCTCACCCTATACAGCTATCAATATATGCTCTATATCCACTCTCTCATTTATCCCAAACCCCATACCACTACTATGATCCCCAAAATAACCCTTTCTAGACTCTCTCCTACTCTACCCCTCCTTGCATCATCTGACATCTTTTACTATACCGATCCCCAAAGCAAACCTTTCTAAACTCTTCTCTCTGACTCTTCCCCTCCAAAACCCCTTTTACTCATCCAAAAGCCTCCTCCTACTGCTATTACCTCACAAAAAAACCTTGACTATCCCACCACTATCAAAATAACAGACTAACATGTTCACTTCTCAAATTCCATATTCCACTATACTAATTCAACACTAATCCTTTATGGGTTCCAGAGTAGCGTGCTACTTGCTAATTAAGCGTTTTAACACCCCATCAGGGTAAGAAGCGCTATATAAATACAAACCTCTTTCCCTCTTCTATCCCGCTGCCTACCCTTCTCTATCCAAATAAATGACTTTCTTATCTACCACTCAAAATAATTTCATGTTTCACCATACTAATTCAACACTAATCCTTTATGGGTTCCAGAGTAGCATGCTACTTGCCAATGAAGCGTTTCAACACCACATCAGGGTTAGAAGCGCTATACAAATACAAACCTCTTTCCCTCTTCTATCCCGCTGCCTACCCTTCTTTATCCAAATAAATGAATTTCATATCCACCACTCAAAGTAATTTCATGTTTCACCATACTAATTCAATGCTAATCCTTATGGGTTCCAGAGTAGCGTGCTACTCGCCAAAAAAGCGCTTTTAAAACCCATTACGGGTAGCAAGCACTATATAAATAACAAACCTCTTTCCCGCTGCTATCCCGCCCCCTACCCTCCTCTATCCAAATAACTGAATAACATATGCACCACTCAAATGACTTCATATTTCACTATACTAATTTTGAACACTGATGCTTTATGGGTTCCAGAGTAGCGTGCTACTCGCCAGAAAAGCACTTCAACACCCATCAGGGGTAACAGGCGCTATATGAATGCAAACCTTTCTTCCCCTTCTATCCCTCCACTATCCTTCTCACTCCAAATAACTGACTAATATCCACCACTCAAATTACTTTCATATTTCACCATACTAATTCACCACTAATCTTTTATGGGTTTCCGGAGTAGCGTGCTTCAACACCCCATCAGGTGTGACAAGCTCTATATAAATATAAACCTTTATTTCCCTCCTCTATCCTTCTGCTATCCTTCCGAATCCAAATAACTGACTACCCTATCCACTACTTAAAATGTACTTGGGAAGAGGTGTGGCGCCGCGGCTAGGGTGACTGACTCCGGAATCTGGGGATCACGGTTCGATCCCTGGCACCGGCGGCAGGTTAGCCCAGCACCATGTGACTCTGGGCGATAGCTTGCTTAATCTTCCCGACGGCCCCCAGCGCCTAGAGACCCTTATGGCTGATTGTGTGCTTTACAAAATGTGGATTAAAATCTGGATTATTACTTGCATGTTTCACTATACTAATTCAACATTAATCCTCTATAGGTCCTGGAGTAGCGTGCTACTTGCTGAAAAAGCGATTTGACGCCTCGTCGGGGTAGTAAGCGCTATATAAATGCAATTACAATACAATACAATGAAAGTGAACAGGGATCCCATTGCGGCTCTCTTGGACACCGACTGTCATCAGAGTGTCATCGCTGTAGGCGCCCCTTAAGTGGAAACTGCCGCCTATATTGATGACATTGTTATATACAGTCCCTCATGGTAAACACATCTACCACACGTATGCAATGGTAACTGTCTTAACAACGCGGTCTGAGGTAGGCATGTTGTTTACCTGCAAGCGGAACCATGCTTGCCTTAACCACGCATATGCAAGGTTCAGGCGGTGCGCGGTCTGAATGTCGGATAGGCAGGGAGATGAACAGGAAGCGTTAAGAAAGAAAGGTCAACGCGGACAGGTAGAGGGGCTGAGGTCGGGTTTGGGGTGGAGTAGTTGTTTGTTTTTGGTGGGTGGGTTTAAGGCACAGAGCAGGGTTGTCAGGGTAGTTCTTAGGGCTTAGGGTTGGATTGGGCTAGGGATCCTCGAGTTAGGACTCAGGGGCCATTTCAGTTTAGAACATATAGGAGTTAGCAAGGTTTGGCTGAAATTTGGTTTTTGACTTGTTTTGGCTGAATTTCCTTGTTTTTGAATGGCTGCAGGTGGGGTTTTTAGGTCAAAAGTCATACCCATTCCCGTGAATCGATCGGGATACAGCTTGATAGGTATTTGGGGACAAGTGGGTCTTGTGTTCTTCCAAGTTTGCAAAGGATCGGACAAGTGGAACTAGTAGAAAAGCAATTGTTTCTGAGATGCTGGTGTCCAATTTTATCTAATGGGCCCATTTTGGAAGTTCTTGAGAAATATTTTTGGGGTGGTTTCAGTTGCTCCAGGTGAATGTGGCTTCTGATGGTTGGGGATGCCTGCTGTGTGTATGAACATTTTGGGGAAAATCAATCCACAGTAAGGGTGGTTTTGGACCTAGTTTGGAAATAGCAAATCGCCTGCATTGGGGCCTATGGGATTGCACATCTTGTGGTTCTGAGTGGAGCTAGTTGGATGGGCTAGTAGCTGGGATAGTCTAGTTTTGAATTTACCACACAGATTCCTTTAGCAGTCATACCTTTGCAACAAAAATCGTTGTAAAGGCATACATAGTAAACAAATGCATGGTTACGTCGCATTTGAGGTTGGAATCGCGTTGTAGAGGCATGCGTGGTTCAGCCATGACTGCCTCTGTCATACAACCGTATGTAATGTTTTGGACTCATTAGGCTCCGTGGGTCTCAAGGTCAATCTGGTAAAAATCCACTTAGTCACTAGTAAAGGTGTTGCAGGGATTCTGCTCCTACACAGAACTGTGCACGGAGACCCAGGACCTCAGTGAATTGTGGTGTACCAAAAACTCACCTCAGTGCCTAGAAACCCTAACCAGCTAGCATCAGTGTCACATTAGCTCTTCATCCTATAGCAAAGGAACCAATGATTAGACCACCCAGAACATGCGACTTAGGTTATACTCAGGAATGGTGGGAAGCAAGATCACTCTTTCGTTATACTCTCATACCAGTCCACAACAGGAGTAAAAAGAGACAGGGGCAAAGTTAAAATATTTATTTCTTTTAGCGACGTGCTCTAAGATGCAGTATTTTTGCTAACATAAGCAGACACACAATCGGAAATAATATGGTCAGCATTGTTACAATTCCATAAAACACAAAAGGAGAAATCATATTACAATGATTGTGAAAACTGGTCTTATAGTTCCTAGTATAACACCCTCCCTAGATAGAAACTATGTTTTATAAAATATAGAAGGTCTCTTAGGCTTGTGCGGGGGACCCCATACCTCTAGGATTAGCAGGAATGTATCACATCAGGATCTGCAAAAGCACTCTTTCTCTCTGGAAAAACGGGAGTCTTCCAAGGGCCTGAAATCATGCTTCCATGCATGATTAAAGGCACCAGAATCACGTTGGCTGCAGCTGCATGTATGTTATGGCTAAAACGTTTGCCGATCAGCCCGAACAACAGCTACCTTGTTATGATAACGTTGGCGGCTTTAGAACTCTGTGTGCAGACTAGAGTCTCGATGTAAGTCTCGGGATGCTAAAAACAAGCCATTCTCATGTGCAGCATTTCACGCAGCCTAACTTACAACAACATTTATGTGTAGTGTTGTGTGCAAAAGCAGCGAAAAGGTAAAATGACACTTAAACTTCTAATAAGCCTATGCTAACATAGCAATGCATGCAACAAAGCCCAGCCCTCACTACAAAGGTACAATCCCCAGGGCATTTTAATTGGGAAATCTCAATTTCACCCCAGAGAGAAACAATTGCATCCATTCTCAAGATACCCTTCCCAAAAACAAAAGGAGACCTGAAATTGCAATTGGTAAAACAATCAGGCAACTTATCAGCTGGTCTCTGCACATTGAACTCAGGTGGGACTGCTTTCCTCATCGCAGTGCGCCAAAAGGCAATAGAAAATAAGACGAGTCATATGTTTTTCCATTCAGCACTTAGAGGTAAAATTAACTGGATATAAGAGATAAGGACAAATACATATATGACCCCTCATTTTGGACTGGTATTCTAACTCCATTGTTTATGCACGCGTTAGCAACTGGCTCGATCCCGGATTCCTGGCGAGGAAGCATTTTAAATCCCATATACAGGGGGCGTGGCCAAGATGGCGGGCTGAGAGGTCGCACTTGCCGAGAGCTCCCGGACCCCTGAAACCCTGCACCGCTCGCAGCCGCTGATTCCCCCCCGGATCGAGCGGTGACTGAGCCTGGTGACCCCCGTGGTGGTGTGGAGCACTCGTTGAGCCCTGGGTGCCCCGCCAGAGGTGCGATTCTGACCGAGATAGCCTGGGGCGGAGTCCGCTGGTCAGCTTGTGTGCGGCCCGGAAGCCGCAAGACCTTCAGGCTTGGGGTCTTGACGGTGGGCTCTGCCGACTGTGAGTGGCCTGCCGGAGTGCCTGCGCCGCGGTGTTCGAGGAGGTGCCGAGGAGGACTTCGCCGGCGGAGCGGAGCCGAACGGAGGAGGGCGACGGAGGCGGAGCCGGCCTCCGGCTACTACGCAAGTCCGGGGCTTGAGAACGCTCGCCTCGCGCGACCGCTCCGGCCCAACCCTGGTTGTGGCGGAGTGGGGTCGCGCCTCCGGAGCATTTCTTCATTCAGGCGTGCCGGCCCCGGCTGCCTTTGCCCCGCGAGCCTGCCCTCCTGTGTTTATTGCCACTGGACTCACGGAGGAGGTAGGCCTCATTCCCTGGGCGTTGGCTCATTGACTGTAACGGGCGGCCATTTTGGGAACCACGGACCGGCCGCCCGGCCTTGGTCGGGCCTCTGTGTGGCGGTGCTTCCTGGCTGGCGAATAACAGTCCTGACCCAAGCGGCCTCTTCGCCGAGCAACGGCCATCGGTGGCTCCCGCGCCGCCAGGATGTCGAATGCCAGGGGTCAGAGGAGAGGCGACCTGACTTTGCCAGACATGTTGGGACGCGGTGCCCTACGCAGCGGAGGGAGCCAGGCCTCCCCGAACTCCCCGGCCCCTTCTAGAGGCGCTGAAGGCGGGGAGCCCCCGGTGACACGATCGTTCCTGGAGTCGCTGTTTAGCTCCTTAAGGGAGGATTTTCAGACTTTGAAGCAGGAGGTGGCCGGGGAGGTCCGCGAGGTACGGAGAGAGGTGGACTCCTTGGGGGAGATAGTCAACACCGTGGAGGAAGCTGGTCATTTCAGGGACGAAGAGATCACCCACCTGCAGCAGGAGGTCCTGCGGCTGCGGGAGCAGCGGATTGAGCTGCAGGCCCACGCCGAGGACCTCGAAAACCGGTCCAGGCGGAACAACATCAGGGTCCGGGGCGTCCCGTCCGGCGAAGAGGGTGAAGACGTGACCGCCTACCTAGAGGCCCTCTTCCGTGCAATTTTGGGGGAGTCAGAGGATTTTCAAATCCGCATCGACAGGGTGCACCGGGTGGGCCGCCCTCGCAGAGCTACGGCGCCCCCCCCCACCCGGACATTCTGGCCTTCCTACCGGACTTCCCCCTGAAGGAGCGGATCCTCCGCGAGGCGTGGCGGCAGCAGCCTTTCCGCTTCAGAGATCACCCGGTGGCCCTCTACCAAGATTTGTCTACGGTCACGCTGCAGAAGAGAAAATCCTTTAAAATCGCTACGGACTTTCTCCGGGAGCAGGGAACGCAGTACTCTTGGGGGCACCCCTTCCGCCTGATTTTCAGATGGAACGGAATATTGCACCAGCTCCGGTCCCTTCAGGATGTGTGCGCAGTATTGGGCGTCACAGCATCGGATGCGGACACTCCGGCGCCGCGCCGCCGACGAAGCACTCGAGATGGTTGGCAGCAGGCTGGGGAGAGGCGCTCCCCGCCACCGGAGCGGCCTGACTCGCCCACGATTCGGGCGGACATGTCGGCCGCCATTCAGGAGGCTTCCAGGGCAACAGCGGTTGGCGAAGTGGCCTTGACGGCCTGAACTTTCTCCGGGGGGGAGTCTACACTAGCTTTTCCTTATTGCAGGTGCGGGGGTTCTGGGGTGGGGAGGGGCGGGATGGCGAGTGCAGGTGGTTGTGGCTGGACGTCCACTAGACTGACTTTCCACGGCCTTGTCCGATAAGGGCCGGGCTGGGACAATGGCTTCTTTGAAAGACTTGAGAAGCGGGGATGGGAAATGGGAATTGCAGGGGAGTGTTTTGAGTTTGGGGGTTTGCAGGGGGACTGGGAGTTTGGAGCGATATGGGGTTGGATGTGTGAAGTTCCAGGGGAAGGGGGGGTCCACTTAGTTGGGGGGTTTTGGGGTTTGGGGACTGCACTGTGCCGTAAGGGTGTCTGCGTTTGCTGTGCGCTGAGGCTTCGTGAGGTGGCCTCTATGTTCGCCTGCTGGGCCTTGCCCGCCTTCATGTGCGTTTTAAGGGTTCCCCTCCTTGATGGCCCTTAAGGTTGTCACTCTGAATGTGAAAGGGCTGAATAACCCGGTTAAACGGCGGGCGGTGTTGTCTCTGTTAGAGAACTCCCAAGCTGACATCTGCCTGCTACAGGAGACCCATCTGCTGGCCAAAGATTGTCCCAGAATGCGTACCCCCAAGTTCCCTACGCAGTTTTTTTCCTCCAGCGCTTCTAAAACAGCAGGGGTGGCACTTCTGTTCTCCAAGGGGTTCAGGGGGGAAATCTTACAAAAGGTAGCGGAACAGAAAGGGAGGCTCTTGGCATACAGGATTAAGGTGGGGGGCCTGGTGATGACTGTGGGCTCTATCTACGGTCCCAACGACCATCAAGATCAATTTTTGCACAAAGCATTGGAGGACGTGGCGTCCACCTCTGATAGGCACATAGTGTTGGGGGAGATCTGAATCTAGTCTTCGACGCGGCTCTGGACAGGTCTGTGCAACAGCGCCACCAGTTGGGAGAGCTTTCGGGCTCGGTTCGCACCCGACTTGAGGAGCTGGACTTGCATGACATGTGGCGCCGCCTCCACCCTGCGACCCGCTCGTACTCCTATTTCTCACACGCACACAAGTCCTACGCGCGACTGGACCATCTACTTGTGACTGGCCCGATGCTCGCTCTGGCCTCGAATGCCGATATGGGGGTCCTCTCTCTTTCCGACCATGCGCCGGTGGAGGGTACCTTTAATTTACCCCCGGTGGCTCGACCAAGAGGGGTCTGGCGACTCCGGGACACCCTCTTGCACAGACGGTCGACGGTGCAGCAGATTCGCGTGGCCATTGCGGACTTCCAGCGCGTAAACGATAATGACGACACCTCCCGACCGACGCAATGGGCCGCCCTGAAGGCTGTGCTCCGGGGCGAATTTATCGCTATCTCCTCGGCGGAGAACAAGGATCGCCAGCTCAAGAGGGATGAGCTTACCCGACAGGTGCGGGAGCTGGAGCAGGTCCATCTTAGGACGGGAGCCCCCAGGGTCTGGAGACAACTGAAAGCCGCCAGAAAACTCTTGTCTGCCCTCGACATGGACCGGGCAGAGTACGCGATGCTTCGTCTGAAGCACAAGTATTACACCGGTGGCGACAGGTGCGGACGGCTCTTGGCCAACAAGCTTAGGGTGCAACACCAACAGCACCGGGTGAAGGAGCTGGTTACCCCTGCCGGAGGTTCAGTCACGGAAGATGAGCAAATTGCAGACGTTTTCACGCTGACCTCTACACTGGCGAGGCCCCCTCCGCCCAGGCGGAGGCGGACTATCTGGAGTCAGTGCCGCTCCCGTCGTTGACGCCGGATCAGGCCCAGTATCTGGAGCGGGAGATCCGTATCGAGGAGGTGGTCACGGTGATCTCCCGGCTTAAACTGGGAAAGGCACCGGGCCCGGATGGCTTCATCCCTCTTTTTTATAAGACCTTCTGTCAGGAGCTGGCGCCTCTGTTGACACGCCTCTTCAACACGTTCTCGGAGCCGGGCGCCACCCCACCCGAATTTCTCCAGGCCACGGTCTCCGTGATCCCAAAACCGGGCAAGGACCGGACTGCCTGTGGATCCTACCGTCCTATCTCGCTACTGAACGTGGACCTGAAAGTGTTCACTAGCATATTGGCGGCACGTTTGGCACTTCATCTTCCGGGCATGGTCGACTCGGATCAAGCCGGCTTCATGCCTGGCAGGCAGACGATGGACAACACGAAGAGGGTGACTCATATTCTTGAGAAGGCCTCCAGGATCCCCGGGGAAAGAATGCTCCTTTCCATCGACGCGGAGAAGGCTTTTGACAGAGTGCACTGGCCCTACCTAGAGAAGGTCCTGGGCAAGTTCAGAGTAGGCGAGAAGTTCCAGCACCTGATTTTTAACTGCTACCGGTTTCCGTCCGCGGTGGTCCGAGTGAACGGAGGCAGCTCCCGACCCTTTCCTATAGAACGGGGAACACGACAGGGATGTCCGCTGTCCCCTTTGCTTTTTGCTCTTTACATGGAGCCGTTTGCTCAAAGGGTTCGACAGAACCCCGATATTATCGGGGTCAAGATGGGAGAATTTCACCACGCGATTAGCCTCTATGCGGACAACGTCATTTTGACGCTCGATGACCCACGGAGGTCGCTGCCGGCTTGTATCGCGGAATTGGACCTTTTCGCCGCGGTGGCGGGCTTTCGAGTGAACCTCGGGAAGTCTGCTGCCCTCGATATTTCGCTAACTGGCACCACCAGGGCGGAACTACAGAGGCTTTTCCCTTTGAGCTGGTCTGGTGACCGGATTCCGTACCTGGGGATCCTGTTAGCACCCTCACTCCCGGCGATGGTCACGGCCAATTATGCGGCTTTGAGCACGAAAATTAGGGAGGAACTGGCTCGGTGGGATAAGGGCACGTTGTCGCTGCTGGGTAGGGTGGCCGCAGTGAAGATGACCCTTCTACCCCAGGTGCTGTACTTGTTCAGGGCGCTGCCGCTGCAACCCCACTTGGGGTGGCTCGCAGAGACTCAGTCGGCCATTGCACGTTTTGTGTGGCAGGGCCGTAGACCGCGGATTAAAAGGAACATTGCTACGCTGGCGCCTGAATCTGGAGGGCTAGGGATACCAGACTTACGGAAATACTTCCAGGCCGCCCAACTTCGCTACCTGGTGGAGTGGAGCCGGTGGGAGTCAGACAAACACTGGCTGTTTCAGGACCAGGCGGTAGCAGGCAGAACGCTACAGGAGGTGCCATTCCTGAGAGACGGGCCCATCGACCCCCTAACCTTTACGCCTCTTTTGTGACGCGTGTCCCACTCCGGGTGTGGGACTCAGTGGCCACTAGGCATGAACTCACTACCTTTCCCTCTCCCTTCACGCTGCTAATTGGCAATCCGGACTTTGGTCCGGGAACTGAACCTGGTGCTTACGACTGCTGGCGGGCGGCCCGCTGTTGCGCTTTGTATCACCTGTATGGCCCAGAGGGTGTCATCCCCTTCCAGGACTTGCGGCGGGTTTATCGCCTCCCTGAGACGGAGCGCATGCGGTATATGCAGGCGCGCCACTGGGCGCTACAGTCCCACATGCGCGAAAGGGCTGACCGGGAGATCACGGTGTACGAGCGCTGGTTAGTCACTCGCACATCGGACGCTAAGCTTATCTCCGACTTGTACAAGATGCTGCAGCCCCCCCCCCCCTTTCACATTCACAACCCGGGTCGGGAGTGCTGGGACCGGGAGCTCGGACGAGTGTTGAGTCATACAGAATGGGACCACATCTCCTACCGCTCACGCCACTCTGCCTATCACACGGGGCTCACGGAGACCTTCACCAAAATTTCGACCTATTGGTATTGCACTCCTGAGAAATTACATGAGATGGATAGGTCAATACCAGGGACGTGCTGGCGTAACTGTGGCCAAACTGGCACGCTTACACATATTTTGTGGGATTGTCCCCTTTTGGCTTCTTATTGGGAGGAGGTCCTTAGCGAGGTTGACAAATGTTTCGAGATAGAGCTGCCACGGTTCCCTGCCTATGTCCTATTGGGATTGCCGAATGGGTTGATGTACCCACTCAGGTCTAGAAGGGGTAGACAGATTGCGATAGCTCTGGGGTCAGCGGTGCAAAACATTCTCATACACTGGCGCTCCACCACGCTTCCCTCCGTTGTCTGCTGGCTGCATAGATTGTGGCATGTTCTTGGCATGGAGAAAATGTCCTTAGTGGCAGTGGGGGATGTAGATGCTTTTGAGGAGCTGTGGGCGCCTTTCCATGGTCTGTTGTGTTCTGAGTTCAGGGAGATCGCCTGCCCGAGGTATCTCAGGCAGTTACGGCTGACACCGCCGCCGGATCCGCCTGTTTGATTGGTTGGAGTCGGCGTCTAGTAGCGGAGTCCACCGGAGGGTCGCTACGAGGGGAGAGTAGATGGTCATTGGCACAGTGCAGGGGGTGGGTTTGGGTGCTGTAGTTGGGGGGTTTGTTGGTTGGGTAGGATATGGAGCAGGGTTGTTTCCCCACCCTTTCTCCCCCCTTTTTTCCCTTTTCCCCTCCCCCCCTTCCCTCTCCCCTTCCTCCACCCCCCCCTTTTTTCCTTTTTGTCTTTAACCACAGGCGCGCAAGCTGTATTTCCATGCTGGATGGTGCTCATTGAGGAGCCAGAAATGCTTTGATGTATCTGATGTACCGTACGCATTGATTGTGATGCACCTGTGGTTTTTCTTTTTCAGGTCCTTGTTGTTTCCTTCTTTACCCTGCTTCAATAAAATACTTTAAACCTAAATCCCATATACAAAACGGGTTCACGTTAAGACCCTGCGAACTATAGAATGATTGCACTGATTGATGTGGAGGCCAAGATATATGCTTCAAATCTCTTGGCAGATCTAGAGGATTGGGTCAATCGCATAAACCTGATACCAAACACTCAAACTGGATTCGGGGCCGGAATGGGCACCCTTACTAATATTTCTGCTGTGACTCTTCTAGCCAAACAAGCTTACGCGAAATATCGAACCTTGTACGCTTGCTTCATTGACCTTAAAGCAGCCTTCGACAAGGTCCTGAGAAAGAAGTTGTGGGCCAAAATGAAAAGCTGGGGGGCACCACCCAAATTTTTGGAGGCAATAATCAATCAATACTCAAACACGTGGGTGCAGATAAGGAAAGGAGAGGGCCGCACCATAACAAACAAGATCCCAACATTAAACGGGCTAAAACAGGGGTGTGTGTTGGCCCCCTGTTTATTTAACATCTACACTGCCGATCTTGACAAGTACCTCCAACAAGTGCAAATTGACCCCCCAAAATTGGGCAAAACGTCAATCAGGAGCCTTTAATACGCAGATGCTATTGTGCTCCTAGCACAAACACCAATAGGCCTACAGCGATCGATGACCCAACTAAGATCTTATATCACTTCTGCTCAATTACTAATAAACCTTAAGGAAACTAAGGTATTATGCTTTAGTAGTCATCACAAAATAGGGTCACCTGGAAAATGGAGGAAAAACCCATATCCCAGGTGGACTCATACAAATACCTAGGGTTCCAACTTGACCATACACTTAAATATAAGCAACACTTGGACCAAGGGAATATTAAAGCAAAACAACTCCTTCATGCTTTCAAAATGTTACAGAAGAAGCTAAAAGGTTAGCCAACATGTCAGTTGCTTAAGATAATACAATATCAATAATTTACATTCACAGTTTATCTTCTATGTGGTGGTTATTGCTAGAAGAGAAATATGTAAAGAATGGAAGTCAGCTGCCCCTCCCAGATTTGCAGAGTGTCTAAAAAATATAATGGAAGTCTGTAAGATGGACATGGTCGGTCGCGGTGGAAACACTGAGAATGTATGGTCAAAACTGGAGGTCTGGTCGAACAAGTAAACGGTCCGATGATTATGCCAGAGGTTGTGTCGGTCCTGTCCTCCCCTGGCCTGAAATATACCACCATAAGTCAGGGGAGATGGATAAGGAAACAACCTACCTCTGGGACATCCCTGTCCGCTAGATACTGACCCCGGGGCGGAAACAGAATTGTTAGTATAAAAGGCGACAGTGAGACCCATCTAGAGCATATAAAATCTGGTGGCATATATGAGGACAAAAAAAAAACACTTGGACCAAGGGAATATTAAAGCAAAACAACTCCTTCATGCTTTCAAAATGTTACAGAAGAAGCTAAAAGGTTGTCCAACATGTCAGTTGCTTAAGATAATTGCAGCAAAACTTTTACCCTCAATATCATATGGGTCGGAAATAATGAATACAAAAGATGCAGCCGCCTTAAACCTAGCCCAATCAAGTTTTTTTAAGCGTCTGTTTTTAATTCCTCGGCACATCTCTCAGGCACAAGTTCGACTGGAATACGGGCTGAAAATCCAGAAACCTACCAGACAAGGGGTGATGGTAAAATATTACTGCCGGATGAGGCAAGCGGAAGACAACACATTAGCCCACTTCTGTTGGGAAGAAATCGAAAAGCAAGGGAGGTAAAAAAAACTCTATTGTTGCAGTCCTAAAAGAATCATTCGTTGATCTACATCTTGAAGAAGCATGGCATACAACAACATCATATTCCGAGTTCAAAAATATGGTAAACGGCGCAATTAAACAAACTTCGCTATTTATTGACAAATCTGCCTTTGCTAAGAAAAATCATGCATGGGCAGTGATTCAATCATATCATTTTCTGAAACTCCAACCGTACTTGTCTGAACACTTCTCGCATTACAAAAAGCACTATTTGACGCTGTTGCGGCTGGGTTCATTCCCCACAAAGGATCTAACCCCGAAATGGAAGTCTACATGGCCCACTAAAGAATGTCGCCTGTGTGAACAAGGAGAAGAGTCGTTATTACACCTTTTATGCATCTGCCCCCTGCTATCAGAACCTCAAAAAATAGTCCTCCATGAGGTTTTTAGGAAACATCAATTGAGGTCGTGCAGAGATGCAGTGATACAATGCCTTGGTGAGCTGTCAATTCTGCTGTCATGTCGAGCCATCACCTTTTGGAAAATAGCAGCCAAAGAATTGGACAAAAAACATAATAGTCCACATGGCAAAGGTATATGTCTGTTTGGTCACTCCCTTTCTGCACTGACATCAAATATCGCTCTTTTCATATTGAACTGCAATGAACTTCTTACGATTTGTATAGATTACAATATGTTTGTTTTACTTGTCGTTGCGACCAAAGCTTATGATAGGATAATGTTTTTACTTGTTTGCATTTTATAGACTTTTATCTTAGATAACTATTGTGTAATATGTGTTTTTCCATGCTTTTATGATTTTTAACGAAATCAAATAAAAGTAATACTACTTATGTACCATATATGGCATATAAATTGTTAATATCAAAATGTATGGGGACCCAACATATCTCACGAAAACCTTTCATTGATTTAAAATATATATATATGATTTATAATATAACACACATACTTTTCCAAAACATGTTGTCCTTTATGAGTAACAATATCTAAATATGTGCAAGATTGAAAAACTTTGAATAAAAACAACAGCACTTACTATTTTATTGATATGAATGAGGTGAATAGTATGAATACGGCTAGTCAATATTTGGTGGAATATTAGATAAAGACACTCGCATTTCGTCATTAAGCATTTTCAAGCTACCACATTTCAGTGCCATGTTTTATTTCAGCTAATTCTTCTTCAGAAAGTAAAAAGTTCCCAGTTGCAGTTGAAAGAAATGGATTTCTGATGCAATCATAGTCTTTGATTTCAAAATTTGGGAAGTGAAGGACTGGGTTAATTTAAGACCCAGCGGTGCCAGGGATAACACCTGAAACCTTCGTGGGTTACCTGTTCCGGCGTACAAATAACAGAGACACGGGACACTTCCTTCGGCGTCAAAGATTCGAGGTTTATTTACTGCAGGGAACACAGAAGTCACGTGAAGTACATAACATGTAGGTTCGCGGAGCCTGATTCAAATTGTATCTGTGGATCGCTCCTTTTATACAGTTTCTGAGCATAGGATAACATGGTACACAAAGAATTACAACCTGGTTCCCATCGTAAAGATCGTAAGGGGTCGCTTTCATGTATTCAGAGCCCGGAACATAATTACACTAGCATTTGGCAGTTCCCAACTGTAAAAGTACGTTTTCCCACCATTAGTACATTCCTTTCTGCAGTAAACAAATCAGGGAAGAAACAGAAACAGGTGCAGAGGAAGACGAGAACAGTAACAGATAGAAAAGGGTATAAAAAGGGGTGGTATCAGGAAACACGAGTTGCAGGAATCAAAGGACATGCCTAATGAGATGCACAACTGAGACAATAGTCCGGCACTGCAAGATGAGCCTCGAGCGGGGCCATCTGCCTTACAGTATCATCCCCCTCATCATAAAGACACCTTCAAAGGAACACGTGTCTTCCGCAAGAGCTTGGGAATCCCAGGGTCGCGAAGCGGACAGCGTCCGTTCGCTGGCTACTTGAGGGCAAGAAACAAAATGGATGCCGCATCTAAAATGGAACCCGTGGGTTCAGATGAAGAAACCCACGAAACAAACGAACGGTTTAGGCTAGCACAGCGAAAACGCGTACACCCACTAAACTCGTCATTTGTGGTTCATAGATGCTAGACTTGACCATATTCGTGCGAGTCGAAAACACCACTTACAATTGTCACGGAACCTCAGACGCTCCTTTTGCCCTCATGTAGGCAAGCACTAGTCGGAATCATAATCGATCTCGATATTCATCAGACCATCTAGATGCTGCTGCAACATAATTCTATCCATCAATGCTTCCTTGGTAACAGGTGGCCGTCTTATACACATGTAGCACAGAGGCCACATAAGGCAGGACCACACTGCACACAAAGACAGCACGTGAACAAAAATGCTACAACAACCCCAATGATCATCAGAATCTTCCAACCCCAAGTCGACATTAGGCCCCAAAACCATCCTAGTAGCGACCAATCTCCTACGTCCACGTGTATGGACTCAGAGATCTTATGCAACTTCGAGATGGCCTGATAGACAGTCGGAGCGTTGTGTGGAATGAAAATACAACAGCTCGAATGGATCACCTTACATACTCCACCTCGATCTGCTACGACAACGTCTAAAACCATACGGTTCTGTAACGTCATAAGCCTATCCGCCTGAAGCTCTGCTGTGATGTTACCCCGGTAGCTTGTCTCCTTTCTGGTGAAGAATTGGCTTGGTAGTTTAGTCTGCCCTGTTCCCATGATGCACTGGGCCAGGGACAGACTGATTTGCATATAGCCAGGTTCTGAGCTGGGATGGGGCAGTGAGATAAATAACGGTGATGGATCAAGCCCTGATCTTTGGACTGGGTAAGAGTGGTCTGTTTAACTCAGACACTCTGTTCATCACCACCCCCCTTTTTGTAAATCGTGATGTTACCAAGGGCACTGGCAGTGATATTAGCAGTCGATTCCACCACTCGAGTCAACTGTCTCAGGTTCCTACTATTGACCATAGGTCCCCAAAACGGAAAGAAACCCTTGAAAAAGTCTCCTGCCTCTTGACCGGCAGTGTCCTCTTTGCTAATCACGCCCCTCACAACTCTAGTCTTGTGGTAATCTGCTGCAACTGTGAAGGTTGGTGGCAACAAGTTTGCAATATAACAGGTGCCTACGAAGTCCAGGGGCAACCATGTATATGCACGGTCGTAACAGACAAAGTACGTACCCTTGGCAGTCAGGAGAACAGGGGAGGAGAGCATTGGTAAAACGTATGTTTCAGAGCAAGCACTCTCCCCAAGGTGAGCTCTCGGGCTTCGGCCACGGCCTTTCAGACAGAAATTACCAAGGTGGGGTACGATCCATATTGGAGATGAACTTCTAAGCTGTCTATCGCCCCGAGCGCACTATACTCAACCTCACTCAGATCCCTATAGGCTCGCACCTCTTCATCTGGGATAAGCGATGGATCATAGATATCCCTATCTAATTCAGCTATTGCTATTGCCAACGACTTATGGTACGGACCGGGACCAAAGTGGGGAGAACGTGGCTCTCCATTGGGGTAAGAATCTAGTGCGCTTCGAAACATTGATTGGAATGCTCGAGCTGAACCCTGGGAGCTGTAAGGAAGAACCAAATACGGAATTCCCTTATCGGTGGTATGTGGCATTAATCCACACACCCAATAGTTGGTAGTGTTTACAACTAACTGCTGATGGAGGAGCTGAACAAAGGAATTGTTCATGAATTCCGCACGTCTAGCCTGCTCGTGTTGTGGTAAGATGTGGAAAGAATGAGGAGAAACAGTAGAGGTAGGTTTAGATTCAGTAGAAGGGGTAGGTGAGGCAGTAGGCAACAATGATAGTATTGTGTAATACACCCCACCCACCAATAACAAAGAGACAGTTAGGAATAAAAGGAACGCTTGAAACATGAAGCATTTTGTATAGGCAATTCCACGCAATTCAAATCTTTGAGCCTGAGCCTTTTCCAAATCCGACAGCTTTGAGAAAGCCATCCTCTAAAACCGTCCGCAACGTTTTTGACGCACTTCGTTCTGTGTAGCAATAGTCAATCCCCAGGAGTTCCTAGGAACCGACGGTCTTCGACCTAGTGTCAAGACCTACTAACCAGAAGGAAGTACCCGTGCGGCCCTACGGCCCACCCGGATATAAGGTATCTTTAATTAACAGTATGTACAAAATCTCCTAGCTGTGGAAGCAAAGCACATATGTGGAAAAAGGCTCAAATTTTACAAAATTACAATTATACGAGTGTGTTCAGACTGAATGGAGGCAATGGGGTAACGTGGATGTCAGGGGAGTAAGCAAAAATATTTATTAGTCTTTAGTACTGGATCGAAGAAAATATCGGCTTCTCCCAGGACGTGTCTGTTCGTCAAACAGTTGATCCGAGGATGAGACAGAGTTCTGTTGATCAATCAATTGTTCAGATCCTGAGTTTTGTGGTGACAAATGTTCAACAATGTCGTTCTGCTGCACTGAGGTATCTCCGACAGGCTGAGCATCGCTGAAAGGAACGAAGGTCGGCACAGTTTCGCTTTCAGACGAGGCGATGCCCTTCCTCACCCACGAGTCTGCTGGTAAGGGTATAGGTACCTTTTTGGTATGGGTGGCATGCACCCAGTTCTTGCGTCCTTCCAAACGAACAGCAGTCCTCGTGGCAAGGAGCACTTGGTAGGGTCCAGTAAAACGAGGCTCAAGGTTGCGCTTCCTGGCGAAATTCCTCGTCACCACCCAGTCTCCGGGCTGGAGCTGGTGGCCTGGACCCTCCGTCTGCGTCGGCAGTGCTTCAAAGACCTGTTGGTGAATTAATCTCAGTTTAATAGTCAGATCATGAAGATAATCAATCAACATAGGGTACTCAAGATCAGAGAACACACTGGGTCTAGGGACCCCCCAAACATTGGCAGGACGGCTGAACACAATCTCATAGGGACTGAGCCCTACTCGGGAGTGTACAGTCGCCCTAGTTGACAGAAGAGCTAAGGGTAAAGCGTCAGGCCACGAGAGACCAGTCGTAGCCTGAATCTTTGCTAACTTTAATTTAAGGGTGCCATTATAACCTTCAACCAAGCCTGCTGACTGGGGATGATTGGCGCTGTGGAATTTTTGTGTAATTCCAAGGCCCTTACACACACTCTTCATCACACTCCCTACAAACTCACTTCCATTATCAGACCATACAATCCGTGGCATTCCATACCGAGGAAAGTATTCCTTTAGTAGGATCTTTGCAGTGGACAGGGCAGTGTTGTCTTTGAGAGGGTAGGCTTCAATCCATCGGGAGAATGCGCAAACCACTACTAAAATGTATTTTAGGTTATTGCATCGCTCCATATGGATGAAGTCTAGTTGTATCACTTCAAAGGGACATGAAGGGGGAGCAAAATGGCCAGGAGGTGTAGGAGTTCCCTTACCAGGATTGTACATCATACATAATCTCTCAGCACACTTAGTAATACCATCATTCTTCCATACAGGGGACAACAACTTACAAATACCTTTCGCACTAATATGTGCCAAGCCGTGTGCCATCGTCACAACAGCTAGCACATACGCATCCGGCAACATCCACCTCTTATTCTCCGACAAATCAATCCAGCCGCCATTTGCATCCAACTTTCCCGTACTCTCTTTTCACTTCGTCTTTTCAGATTCAGTGGCCTCGTTCTGAATCGCTTTCACACTCTCGATAGTGTCCTCACACATACCAGTCTCTGTAGGCCACCTAACCGAACTCGTCACATACATTCTAGTGCTAAGGTTCCTGGCAGTCTCCTTAGCAACTTCATCAGCGAACGCATTGCCACGACCAACATCATCCGTCACCTTACGGTGTGCACTACATTTAATAATCGCCACCTGCTCGGGCAATGTAAGTGCATCCAAAAGATCATTCACAAGCTGTCCATGCTGAATCTTCGTACCATGTGACGTCATGAAACCTCTCTCTCTCCACAAACGTCCAAAACTGTGCGCAACACCAAAAGCATACTGACTGTCAGTAAACACATTCACCCGCTTCCCTTTCGACAAAACACACGCTCTTGTCAAAGCAATCAGCTCTGCCGCCTGTGCAGAGTTCTGATTCAATCTTGCAGTCTCCACAACCGTACTCAAAGTTACCACAGCATACGCAGTCGTCACATCGCCATTCGGCAACTTAAAACACGAACCATCCACATACAGGGTACCATCGGGATTTTCCAATGGAGTATTTTTCAAATCAACGCGACCTTTTGTTTCCTCCTCGGTTCGTAAGTAGCAGTCATGAGGTGCTACTTCGTCTGATTCCATACTAATTGGCAACAAAGTCGCCGGGTTCAGGGGATGAGGTAATTGAAATTTTTATGGTCGAGTATGTCCCCTAACGTGCACCCCAACGGCTCCATGTACGAGTTTAAGGTACATGTAATTTCCCTCCACAACCGAATCTGAAGACGCAAATACATTTGCGTCCAAAGTTAACATGTCTTCTATCAGATCCACCATGAATGGATCGGTAATTCAGTTCCTAAGTATGCCGTGCCACCGTCTTTACATGGTGCACTTTCATGTTTTTCCTGGCTCTGCCGAGCTAGGCCCTGATTTCTGCCTTCGAGCCACTTCGGTCTCTGCCTCTGAAAGCTGCAGCATGGAGATGCTTCCCTGACCTCTGCCTTACTTCCTGCCAAGCGGTGCCTGGCTAGGGCTGGCCTGCCTGCCAAACAGTGTTTTGCCTTCAAGTTATCTGTTCAGCCTCCTCGAAAACACATTCCCGTCTAGTGATTTAGGTAAACATATCCCCGGCTGCAGAGCAAAGAGCAAGTCTTCCTGTCTCCGTGCAAGTAATTTACAGTTCCCGTTGCCATAGTAGGCCCATGGCCCCGCACGTAGACACGTAGACACATATGCACGCACTAGCATTCAGTATAGAATAGCCTCTGCCCGAGAGACCTTTTACTCCAGATAAAACATCCTCCAAACATAAGATACCAGATATGTTATAGGTTCAGGTCGTACTGACATCCCAGACTTCTGTCTCCTTTACTAGTGTCAAAGTTCTCCCCAGTTACACGTCTATGTCACGTCATGCTAGTTGCGCGTGCATCCGCACTTCCTGCTGACTTTGCAGAATTCTCTACGCACCCACCCACATATGACACTTTTCTATAACGTTTCCAGTACACGCCTCTGTGCACGCCCTTGTACACGCCTTTTTGCTATGCACATGTGTTCTTATCACATACATTTCACTTGTCACGCCTACTGTATCCATTGCCATTGTGTCATTTTACTATATATGTCATGTACTGCTAATAAATCGTTGACATCTTTCTGCCATCATTGCATACCCCCGAACCCTTGTATTGATGGAATTGATTTCCATGGCTCGAGCGATCCTGATTAAAGCCCGTATGACTCAGACATCACGGACTCTGCCTCTCATTTGATTGAGCTATTCTTTTACCTGTCTGTAATTATATGGAAAAAAGTATACGGTAAATTATATTTACCACAACATTACACCGTTTTATTTGAATGTGACTTGCCAAGAGTGTCAACTCATAACCAGACAATCTTGCACTCGTCAGGTGTTGAGTTTTCGTACGATTCAAGAGAGTGTCAACTGCATGTGGAACCATCACCGTGAGCATATTATCCATGACCAATCCTGCAGATTGTCGGATGGACGCCGCAGCTGCCGCTGTTGCTCTCAAACAACTCGGCAATGCTCTAGCTACTGGGTCCAAGGTCGAGGAAAAATATGCACATGGACGCTGCTTACCGCCGAATTGTTGCGTCAAAACACTCAACGCACACCCTTCCCTCTCGTGAACGTATAGTGTAAACGGCTTACTGTAGTCAGGAGTACCTAACACAGGGGCCGAACACAACGCATCACGCAGTTCAGAAAAACTTTTCTGACATTCTTCCGTCCATGGTAAAGGAGTTGGAACATCCTTACACGTAAGAGCCACCAATGGTTTCGCTAGCAATGAAAAATTTGGAATCCATTGCCTGCAGTATGACGTGATACCTAAAAAGGCACGCACATCTCTCTGAGTTGTTGGCACAGTCATTCGAGCAATCGCTGCAATTCTCTCTGGGGTCAACCTTCTTCCCTCCTTTGACAATAAGGGACCTAGATAGGTTACTTCTTGACAACAATATTGCAGTTTAGAAGGTGACACCTTGTGATGTAAGTCACAGAGATGCTGCAACAACAATACTGTAGCAGTTTTGCAAATGTCCTGAGAGTCCGCAGCCACCAATAAGTCGTCGACAGATTGGATCAAGGCCGCACCAGCCGGCAACACAAACGCGTCAAGTTGGCCTTTCAAGGCTTGACTATATATCGATGGACTCTCACAGTAGCCCTGAGGAGCGTGTCTAAACCTAAAGCTGCGGCCACCAAGAGAGAAACCGAAAAGGTCCCTACTCTCTTCAGCAATCGGAATGCTAAAGAAAGCATTCTTCAGATCGATCACTGAGAACCAAGACGCAGATGCTGGAATCAGAGTCAGTAGAGCCGTGACGTCAGGCACCACAGGGAACTGAGGAATCACAATTTTATTCACCTCCCGTAAATCGATAACAAAACGATAAACAGGAGGCTTAGATGGATCAGTGCGTTTCAAAATGGGCAGCACAGGGCTATTACACACGTTTCCCCGAGTCTCCTCGATAACGTCTTTATCAATCAAGTCATAGATGATTGCTAACAGTGCTCACTCACCATCAAGGGAGATACGATACTGGGGAATACGTGGTAATCGCACATTGGATTTCAAGTGAACAACATAAGGAGAGATATCAAGTAGACCCACATCATTGGGACCTGTTGCCCACAAAGATGCAGGAAGAGAACTCAATTCCGGTGGAAGCTTATCGAGAGACAAGTACATAGGTGAGATGACTCTCTCACCCAAAGTAAGCTTCACTCCCACAGGAGAACAATACAAAGTCGCATATAGTCGTTTTAGCAAATCCAAGCCCAAAAGATTTTCACCACAACCAGTAGTCAAAATCAAGGGAGCTTTCAGCTCACGTGGCCCAATTGTAAGGGGCAACGGACGAGAAACCGGATTGCTAACGGGGGCGCCTGAGAATCCAACGGAAACATTTGTTAAGCCAGACAAAGGTGCGCCAGGGAGTTTCGAATGCATGATGGAACTTTTCGCTGCACCAGTGTCCAACAGAAAAGGCTCAACTACGCCCGAGGTGGCAACTACGATGTAAGGCCCTCTCTGATCAACCGGAACTGATACTACTCCCTCTCCTTGTCTATGGCTGTCCTAGTAATTACCGTCGTCAGCATCCTGATCGACGTAATAATCATCCACATTGTACTGAGCGGATCTGCCTTGCGACGATCCACGCTGATCAAAACAATTATTAGAATCAGAAGAATTGTTGGGACGATCATTTTGAACACCACGACCTCTACCACGCGAGGCCTGTTGAGGACCACTACGACCTCCTCTAGATGAATTTCCACTATTGCGATCACGCAAAACTGGACAATCGAATTTCAAATGACCCTCTCCCCTACAATAGGCACACTGATTGTACCCCAACATGGATCTCTGCGAAGAGGAATCATTTTGTGATTGCGACCTATTCGACTGAGACTGCGATCGATTCCGCTGTTGCGAATCATTCTGATTCAAACGTGGAGGATACGCCTGTTGCAACAACACTTTAGTTTTGAGTTCTTTTGTTTTTTTATCTGCTCGATCATTTTCTTCTTTCTCTCTATTCTCATAATATTGGGCCGTAGCCAATATCTGAGCAGAAGTGGAAACAGCCCACGCACTTTCTGAATTCCTTAACTTGTTGCTTAAGTCCGGCAACAAGTTCGACACAAATTTGTCCACAAACAATCTCTGACCTCCCTCAGTGCCCATATCCTGACCACTGTGATCGATAAATGCCTCCTCAAATCTCGTAAAGAAATCGGAGACACTTTCGTCCTTCTTTTGTTTGCAGGCAGACAATTTGTCCCAATTTACCTTCATAGCTGGCATAAGCGTTTTCATAAGAGTAATTATTCTCTGGGGCAAAGCCGTAATTAACTGTTCAGGCTTAGCCCCACCAACTTGCAGTGTATCTGCCGCTATAAGAGCAGCCCAATCACCACCTAATTCTGCTACATGATTTTCCTGACGAATTTTCGCCCAAACCGGTTGCGGAACTAAGTTACCAAACAACATATCAATGTCAGCAAGATTCATTATCGTAGCATCCACTAGCTGCGACAATTCTTTATAGTACCCTGTAGGATTCTTTGGAGGGTCAGGCAAAGATTGCTTCACCTGCAAAACTTCCGATCGTTTCCATGGGAGGTGTATCCACACTCTCTGGAAATGTGGCAGGATCGGCGGAATTTGAGTAGCATCACCCGGCATCCACACTGGTGGAACTTCGCGCATGGGATACTGACCAGGCGCTGCTAGTGGTCCCTCAATGTCTTCTAAAAACAATGCCCGAGGCATTATAGAAGGACGAAAAGACAACAACTGCTCAACAGCACGTCAAACATTGGTACCCACCAACATTCCGCTCGCAAACTGAAGCTGAAGATTTGTCAAAGCAGTCAATACATCGTCAGATGCATCAGCCGATATTAGGTCACGTAAAAGCTTGCACATTTCCTCAAACACGAACCTTTGTGTCGGTACGTTGAATTGACAAAACGTATCAAGCACCACACGCGGAGGATTTCTAAGGGGGTATTTCATCCAACCCATCGCTATGTTATACAACGAGTCACGTTCCCTACTACCGGGAAGCTGACTCCGTCTTTGAGGACCATCCGAACCAGCGGACTCAAGAATAGGTCCAAGAGAATTAAAGAAGTTAGCTGCAACAGAGGGGGTACGACGTCGAACAGATGGAGAAGAAGAGTAACTCAACGGGGTAACAAGAGAAGCGTCAGGTACAGAAGAGACAGCAGGAGTAACCAGAACAGTAGGAGCAGCGGAAACAGGAGTATGGGGAAGTACAAGCGGAGGAGCAGTAGGGACAGAAGCAGGTAGAGGAGCAGGAACGGGTTGAAGTACGGGGACAGGTTGTGGAACAGGAACGGGAGCAGGTGGAGGAACAGGGACAGGGGTAACCACTGGAGCTACGGTACCCTGTGCGTACGGAGGTGGTGACTTCAAGAGATAGGACAACAAGGGGTTCTCTACTGATTCCTTCTTCTTATCTGTACCCGTCGGTAAAGCGGGGTAACACTTATCTATAGTCATACGCTGCAATCTATCGAAAACTTCCTTTTCCTTTTCCTCCTTATCTCGCTGGAACTGCTCTGCGTTTCTTACCGTCGTAACGACACCTTCTCTCTTATTACGTTTAATCTGCTTGATTTCTCTCTGCTCGGCTTCTTTACGCCACAACCGAAAGGAATCAAACATGGCCGGCCTTGCTTTTCTTTGGAACAATTTAGCTTCAAGATTATCCAAAATCGGGGTCTCAAAACTACCATGAGGTGGCCAACTGAGGGCACCGTCTTTTTTAGTATAACGAACCCAACACTCATTGAATGTAATTGGACCCAACCCATGTCTACTGTACAACTCATAAGTTGGAGTTCCAACCGGAGGTATCGGACACGAGTCCTCCAGTCGGGAATCCGCACCACAACTTCTGAAGCAACTGAACAAAGTACTACGGCCAGGCATCGTGCACACTAACCGAGTTTCACAAACGTCAAGGGTTACGGGATTACACTATATCCCTGCAATGAGCAAAACCCTCGGTTTTTGGCGACTGCAGACGTCAAATAGTACAACGAAGAACAAAATACCAAGAACTACAAATGCAATGGAACCATGCAGCAACTAAGCACCCACAACAAAGGACTCTGGGAGCGACCCACAAATACTTAACTCAAAGATCGATGGCGTCACCAGGAAGGCCCGTCTATCGTCTCGCTGTACCAAGGTCTACGCCAGGCGCCAAAACAGGTCTACAGTCAGGGCAGCAGTCCATCGCAGCCGTCAGGAGGCGGGAATCTTCGCGGGAAAATTCGTCGGGCCACTTATTTCGACAACAGGATCGATGAAGCGGTGTGCACCTTCCCTCGGAGATTTCTCACGATCGTCGGGCTTTGGACCGGTACCACTGATGCAGCCCCACGTTGGGCGCCAACTGAAGAACTGGGTTAATTTAAGACCCAGCGGTGCCAGGGATAACACCTGAAACCTTCGTGGGTTACCTGTTCCGGCGTACAAATAACAGAGACACGGGACACTTCCTTCGGCGTCAAAGATTCGAGGTTTATTTACTGCAGGGAACACAGAAGTCACGTGAAGTACATAACATGTAGGTTCGCGGAGCCTGATTCAAATTGTATCTGTGGATCGCTCCTTTTATACAGTTTCTGAGCATAGGATAACATGGTACACAAAGAATTACAACCTGGTTCCCATCGTAAAGATCGTAAGGGGTCGCTTTCATGTATTCAGAGCCCGGAACATAATTACAGTAGCATTTGGCAGTTCCCAACTGTAAAAGTACGTTTTCCCACCATTAATACATTCCTTTCAGCAGTAAACGAATCAGGGAAGAAACAGAAACAGGTGCAGAGGAAGACGAGAACAGTAACAGATCGAAAAGGGTATAAAAAGGGGTGGTATCAGGAAACACGAGTTGCAGGAATCAAAGGACGTGCCTAATGAGATGCACAACTGAGACAATAGTCCTGCACGGCAAGATGAGCCTCGAGCGGGGCCATCTGCCTTACAGTATCATCCCCCTCATCATAAAGACACCTTTAAAGGAACACGTGTCTTCCGCAAGAGCTTGGGAATCCCAGGGTCGCGAAGCGGACAGCGTCCGTTCGCTGGCTACTTGAGGGCAAGAAACAAAATGGATGCCGCATCTAAAATGGAACCCGTGGGTTCAGATGAAGAAACCCACGAAACAAACGAACGGTTTAGGCTAGCACAGCGAAAACGCGTACACCCACTAAACTCGTCATTTGTGGTTCATAGATGCTAGACTCGACCATATTCGTGCGAGTCGAAAACACCACTTACAATTGTCACGGAACCTCAGAAGTAATGATGAAGGTTCTCTCTGAGCAATGTTAAGTGGTCAGCAATCAGGGGGCTGATATCACATTTCAGCGGTCGCTCAGCAGTTTTGGAAAACATTTCAAATTGTCCTTCTTTCACTTTGCTTTTCCAAATTGCTCTTTTGTCTCTCATAGCACAAAAATTTAATAAAAACAACAGCACTTGTCTTACTATTTTATGGAGATATATGAGGCTGATTGGATGCACACAGCTGGTCAATATTTAGTTGAATATTTGATAAAGACACTCGCATTTCAACATCAAGCATTTTCAAGCATCCACGTTTCAGTGTCTTTAAGTTTGTCATCGTTGAAAAGGATACTTCACAAATGTATGTAGTAGAAAACTGCAAGAGAATATTTAACACTTTTTTACCTATGTTTGGAGGCATTTTTGTAACACAAATCCAAAAGCTGTCTAAATCACTCTCTGCATGCATCATGAAAATACTTTGATAATTTTTTATTTCGCTAATTCTTCTTCAGTTAGTGAAAAGATCCCAGATGCAGTTCAAAGAAATGGATTTCTGATCCAATCATAGTCTTGGATTTCAACATTTGGGAAGTAATGATAAACTTTCTCTTCGAGCCATGTTAAATGGTCAACAATCAGCAGGCTGATCTCATTTCTCAGAAGGCACTCATCAGTTTTGGAAAACATTTAAAAACTGCCTTCTTTCACTTTCCTTTCCCAAATATGTATTTTGTCTCTCAAAGCACAAAATGTATCTACTGCGGTTAAAATATTTTCTCCTATTCCTTGCATACTGGTGTTAATTGTATTCAAATTTTCAAATATGTCAGCAAGATATGCCAATTTTGTGCACCAAAGTTTGTTTAGAATTAGATCGCAGAATTCGTCTTGCTGATTTTCCTAAAAATTTTTAAGTATCATTTCCCGCAATTCGTATACACGACAAAGCACGCAACCTCTTGAGAGCCAACAAACGTCTGTGTGCAGTAGGAGCTTTTTAAATCTTGCCCCCATTTGTTCACAAATATAAATAAATATTCGTGATTCAAGAGGTCTGATTTTAATGTAATTGACCATTTGAATCACTTTGTCCATAACTTTTCTGCGACTAGTGCCTCGCGATGTAAAAAGCAATGAGTAAATATGATATTTTCATTTTCTTTCTTTGCTAAAGCTATAAAACCTTTTGTTGAGCCAACCTTTGAGGGTGCACCATCTGTGCATATCCCGACACAATTTAACCAGCGCAAATTATTTTCCTTCATGAAGCAATCTAAAGTTTTAAATATATCTTCACCTCTAGTTCTCAATGGAAGTTCTAGGCAACACAGGTATTGCTCTATAATTCTGTCACTATGAATGAAACGTATGAAACCAAGTAATTGAGCTACCCTACTGACATCTGTTGATTCATCCATTTGCAATGTAAAGACCATATTATTGTCTTGGAAAATATCCTTCATTTGCAGCTTTACGTTAGCAGACATATCTTGAATACGTCTTCCAATTGTGTAATCTGCCAAAGGGATTTTATTAACTTCTATCACAAATTCTGGCCCAAACATTGTTCGAACAATAGCACAGCAAGATTGCTTTTTGGTGGTTTCCGCAACAGTGTGTGGTTCCTTGTTTCTGGCAATTATTTGAGCAACCAAGTGACTTGCCTCTAGAGCTTTCTCTGATGTCTTCATTCTCTTTGTGAATGATGCAGACTGCTTCTTTATAGATTTAGAAAGCTCAAATTATTCTAATGGTTTTTCTGACAAATTGCTGTGTTTTGTGGTAAAATGCCATTTTAATTTATTTGGTACTATACTTTAATTTGCAAGTATTTCCTCACAAACTAAACACCTGGGACAAGGAGGATTTTCATTACCAGAAAATGTGAACCCCAGTTACATATAAGCTTTATTATATAAACGAGGATTTGAGATTTTCCCTGCACATTTCTTACGTACTGAGACAGACCGCTCAATTAATTCTTAGGTACTTTGCTCAATAGCTGCTACATTTTGTTCTTGGCAAACACCATCTTCACCAGCTTTTCGCTTCCTAATTATAAACGTATCAATTTTTGAGTTTCTGTTTGCCTTATGGGAAAATGAAGAAATGTGGCAATCTAGAGATAGGAAGAACATGAGATACGAAGTTTAATATTCTTACGCCTTGCCTACTGTCCTCATTCTCTCTAGTAACATTTCAGGATTTGAGTAGTAGATAATCATTTGAAATCAGAGCTCTCAGCATAAGGTTGAACAGAAGTAATAACTGCATTGACGCTGGCTCCGACAGACTCAGGATGCCACGTGAGCTGTCCAGAACCCACAATTATATTCCATCCTTTATCAGAAAGCCCTTACATGTCTATGCCATGGTCTTCAACACTAGAAAGTTCCCTCATAGCCTATATACTTTATACATTAGAACATTGTTCATATCCTTTTCTTAAACCTTCAAAACACAACAATGACACATATACTTTCCTGATTATACTTTTTCTTATTTACTTATTTTATCATTTATTTTTTATGTCTTACTTTCAACTTATTATATTCTTTGTTACATTTTTTTTATAAATATAACATGTAAAAATGCAGTACATGGTTTATCTCAATTCCACATGGTACATCAATGTGTCAATATTTCATTGGGACTATTTTAATACAAAAAATGTTCTCTCATGGCCGGGGTTTTTTACCAAGGGGCCAGTACAGAGGAAGGAATGTTCGCTGGCAACAAGACAGAGGGGGACATCATCAGATGAGCCCACAACCTCAACAGTTGTATGTCAAAACTCGAAACAAGCAATACTGGTGGTAGATAATGTAACTACTACAGACACTGAAAGATGTGAGGATACAATACCAATCTACAATTTATCGTCTACAACTTTTAGTGTAGAAGAGTCTTCCTTATTGAGTTGTGGTTTATCATTTGTTCCATGCACCCCACTCAATAAATTCAAGCTCCATGAAGACTTATTTGCCTTCTTTAGAAAGGTCAGATTGAGGAAATTTTTCATGGATAGACCAGTGGAACAAGAAAGTGACAACTTATCAAATTGTAAACCTCCTTCCACCTTTACCCCTACACTGGACATGGTAGGACCCGAAGTTCATATTTTTGAGCAAAATGTATTAAAGGATATTGCTCGTCTTTTGAAAGGCTCTAATAAACCGCGGTTTAATTTTCGAAAACTGAGAACATAGCCTTGAAAAAAATTGAAACCGATTCAGACATAGTGATTAAACCCTGTGATAAGGGTGGGGGTATAACTATTTTTAATATGGAATATGACAAGAAGATGCTAGAGATGTTATCAAGAGCTTAACATTACAGACCAGCACAGCCTAAAGAGCTTACAAGATTGAATGTATTGATCCGTGACATGACACAAAAATCCCTGAGGGAAGGTTATATCTGCGATGATGAGTATACCTTCCTGAACAAAACATGTCCCATAACACCGGCACTGTATGGTCTCCCTAAATCGCATAAAGATGAAAGACATTCCCCCATGCGACCGATTATTTCAACAATAGGTTCTAGTACAGAGCCACTATCAAAATATGTGGATTCATTTTTATGCCCACTGACTCAGAAGTATGCCTCATTTATCCGAGATACTGGAGACATAATTATCAAAATAGAGGGAATGCCATTTAATCCGGAAACAGACATCTGAGTAACGCTTGACATTGAGGCGTTGTACACCAACATTCCTCAATGTCAAGCGTTACGGGCAGCGGCATCACTCCTACACAGGTATCCTAGCAATAGTCTGGGCGGTTTTATATTGCAATGCCTGGAAGTTGTCCTCTTGAACAACTTTTTTGATTTCAATGGGTCCCTCTATAAACAAATTAAGGGCACGAGCATGGGGGTTTCCTGTGCCCCCAGTGTGGCGAACACATACATGGGAGAGTGGGAACTTAGGAATGTTTTTAATGAGGCGGCTCCATTTTTTGAGAATATTTTTATATGGAGCCGTTTCATTGATGATATTTTTTTTGTATGGAAGGGTGATGAGATGCAATTGCAAGAATACATGCTGTGGTTAAATGCAAGCGACAAGAATATTAAATTCACTGCAAACTATAGTTCTAGTAAGGTAGAATTTCTGGACATCATGATTGATGGTGGGAGTTGCAGCCTACAGGTCAGTCTTTATAGAAAACAGACAGCAAAAAACACCATATTGCAATTTGGGAGTTTCATCTCAATTGTCAAAAAGATTCTATCCCCTTTGGGGAATTTCTCCGTATTTGACGGAATTGTACGAATATGGTTGACTTCCATGTGCATGGTGATGCACTTAAGAAAAGGCTTGTAAATCGAGGGTATCCTCATCGTCTTGTACGTCAGGCTTACAAAAGAGCCAAATACTATGATAGAGAGGCACTACTGAAAGGAACAAAACGGAAACCACATTGTAAAGTCACCTGTGTGATTAATCACTTTGCTCTGAAATTCAAAATGAAAAATGTGATTAACAGAAATTGGAGAATTTTAAACACAGATGACAAAGATACTCAGCTTCCTCAACCACTGATAGCCTATCGGAGAAACCAGAACCTCAGGGATCTGTTGGTTCACACGAGAAATAAACCCAAGCTATCTGAAAATCCAATGACTATTACCGGTCTTCCGGTGATACTTGGAAACCATAGATGTGGCTCATGCCATGCTTGTGATGCGGCTCTGGTGACAGATTCCTTCTGCTACAATAACATCAATGTGAAGTTGAGGTTTCTCACTAATTGTAAGAGTAGCAACATTGTATATGTACTCCTTTGCCTTTGTGGGCTGGCATATATAAGGGAGACAGGCCGTAAGTTTCAACTTCGTTTTAGCGAACACAAGTCTGCTATAAGTACGAAAAAAATCCCCGCTCCATTGGTACAACACTTTTTAGATACCCACCATCATGAATCTGATCTTAAGTGGTGTATATTAGAGAAAATCTAAACCAGAATGAGTCAACTTGCTGAAACAACTCGCAAGAAACGTGAGACCTTTTAGATCTTCCATTTGGATTGCATACGTGGAGAAGTGTGGCTCAGGGGTTAGAGGCGGCAGACCCGGAAGCTGAGATCGGTCCTGGACCAGGGTTCAATTCCCCGCCTCAGCGGGTCTTGGGCTCTAAAATTCCACAGACTCGATAATGCCCCGGTTACTTACCGGTAATCTTCATTACTCCGAGTATAGTCTTCCTCGCCACATGAGTTACAAAGTGAGCTTTAGCTCCACAACAGAACCCTCCAAAGCAAAAAGAAACCACCTCCCACCCCCTCCCAACATGGCCGACCAGTCCCACCTGACCTCTATAAGAGGCGGGCCGGCCCAACCAATCAGCCTGATCTACCAAGCAAACAATGAAGCCGATAGCCAGACAGGGAGGGGGGGAGGGAACTCATGTGGCGAGGAAGACTATACTCGGAGTAATGAAGATTACCGGTAAGTAACCGGGGCATTACCTCCTCGTTAGTCTTCCTCGCCCCCTGAGTTACAAAGTGAGCCAATACCCAAGCCAACAAGGCTTCATTGACCACCATAACAACAACACCACACGGTGATGCAGGGAAACCAACCCACGGTTGATGTAAACCAACTGAAAAGAAAACAGGGACCACAGGAAACCTGAATTCAAGACCTCCAGGAAAGGAGGCTAACCAGGAGTCGAAGCTCCAGCACTCAGAACGGCCCCAGCGAAGTCCCCCCCGGGACTGCTAGGGACCCACGTACCAGGCGGGGGACGACCACGCCGAAGTCAGATAAAACTCCACAGAGGAGACCCCCACTAAGGGGGCCCAGGGACCAGAGCCACACCTCGCGGACCGACCCTGGGCCCCCGCCGGATCCACCGAACCCAGCGAAGCGTAGGGAAGGATGCCAGCCTGTGTAAGCCCGCGAGCCAAGGAGGAACGAGGGCTATTGGCCCGACGAACCGGGCCCAAAAAGGCAAAACACAGGTCTTCCCCCCGGGAAAGGAAAAAAACGTGCGGCTAAGAGAGCCAAAACCGCACGCCGAACAACCAGCCCGGTCAAGGGAGCGGCCACGTAGGCCGGAAACAGCGGCAAAGATACCACCCGAGTCCGAGGCCCCAGGGAAGGGACCCCGGGAAGGACACGGGGGACATGCCGGAGGAACAACCTCGTCCGGCAAAACCCGCAAGAAGGGCGGGGAGCGGAGGAACGAACCCCGCACGCCCATCCGCCCAGCAGACACCCTCGCCACCAGGGAAAACCACCTGACAGGCGAGGAACCGCAGAGCCACCGAGGGCCGGGGCCCAAAAGGGCGGACCCCGAAGAGCTCGTAGAACGAGAGAGGGAGTATGCAAGTGTATTGCGATTTGCATAGTGCACGTATCACCCAAAGGCAACAAGGAGCGTGCCTTGGGAACCCGACCTGGGATACCCCTGCGAGATAACCCCAGCAGGATACCAGGTGAGAGTCAGGCAACCCGCCGCAAGGGGCCCTAGTGGAGACTAAGCAAGCATCTGCACAGAGTTGCAGAGCGTGACCATCTGAGACGAGAAGGTACCGGAATGAGAATTCTCGAGTCCATGGAAGGATGTAGGCCTAAGACCCACCGAGGCGGGGAACTGAACCCCGGTCCAGGACCAATCTCAGCCACCGGGACTGCCGTCCTGAGTCACACTTCACTACTAACATGGAAAGCTCCACGAATCTGCGCGTCCTCCTAGCGCAGGAGCCGTGTGTATACGTGCTGCCGAAGCGAGCACTGGAATACCTGCGGGAACCCAGCAGCAAAGCCCGAGCAAGCAGCGCCCTCCGCTCCAGAACCAGGCCTGCACAAGGAGGCAGGCCAGCCGACAAGAGCCGGCTCAACGCCGACGCCGAGAGCGGGGGACCCAACCACCGTACGGGAAGAACCGGGATCGGCCAGGAGGCACGAATCGCCAGCTCGGCCAAAGGAGAAGGAACCCGGGGCGGTGGACCCCGCCGGGAACCAAAAACAGGAACGCACCACGACCTGCGTGGCAACCACGCGCGGGTGCCAGGCACCACACCACTGCAACGTTCCAAAACAAGGCCAGGCGCCGCCGAGCCGAGCGCCCCTGAGCACCCCGGCCCTGCCCAAGCGCCTCCTGCCGAGGAACCGCGATCTCAGAGGGCACGGGGGAGATGCGCCAGCAGACCGAAAGGCCATGCGAAAGACAGGTAATAAGGACCCGGAAGGAGGAGCAGAACCCGGGCCGGAGGGCCGAGCCCCCCTTCGTGCACAGAGACCTCGGAGGCAGACCGAGCCGAGGCCCTAGGCGTCGAAACACCACCGGGGCAGGGCGAGACCATGCAACGAAGGCCAGACCCGACTCCGTCGGACCCCGGGGGAAGACAGCCCGAAGGGCCAGGACCGGTGACACCCCCACCAGGGCGCCCAACCCGACCAAGACCCGGGGACCTAGGCACCGGCCACGGGAATGCCACACGAAACCGTGCAGGGGCCAAGCCAGTCACCTCAACCAAGATTAGTAAAAGTGCTGCTGAAGCGAGCACAGCAAAAAAGACGGCCGCCAGGAAGACATCCAGCAACCCCCGAAGCACGAGGTGCTGAGCGGCCGCCGGAGAACCCAACGACCTCCAAACGACCCGGCGCCAAAGGACGCCCCCCCCCCTGAAAGAACCAGAGGGAAGTACCGGGACCAGGCACACGTCCCCCCTAAGGAGGACCAGCCCGAGACGAGGACCGGAGGGACCACCGTACATAGGCCCGGAAGCCTACGGCTGAGAGACACCGCCAGCTGTGAAGCCTCATACCCATGGGGGGGGGGGGGGGGGACGAGGCCGTGAGGAAGCACACGGCCAGACAGGGAACCCCAAGACCCACACCCGGCGAATAAGACCCACCAGGCGGGCCAGGAGCACAGCACCCCCCCCCCCGCACGGGCCCGAAGGCAAGCTCAATGGAAGCACCCGCAACCGAGAGCGGGGACCCTCACACGCAGGCCGGCCCCACAGGCCAATCCATGGACCCAGAAAAACCTACAGGAGAGACAACGGAAGGAGTGGGGACCCCAACCCGCCGAGACGGTGGGTACCAAATGGATTTCCCGTGAATGCAAAGCGCTCAGCTACCCGAAGGCCTACCTGCACTGGGAGCCTACGGGAAGAACAAGCAAGCTATAGTCCAGAGGCAAATGGTGCAGGGCTAACCTGCCTCCGGTGCCGGGGATCGAAACATTTCCCTTGCGGAAAATCCGCAAGATTGGACCGCCAGCCCGAAGAGCCCGAGAACCGGGACAGCCACGTCCCAGTACGGTATGCAACGGAGGCAACCGCCCCCCCCCCCCTCCCCCCCCAGGGGACCCCCTGGAGTGAGAGGGCCGAAAGTCAGTCTCCAAGGATGAGACAGGGAGAGGCCGACCAGCATGAGACCGGTCACCGCCGAAACTCGGGCCCGGACCCGCCGAAGGACCCCACCCATGCAAGGGCGGGACGTCCTCACCTGAACTGCGCAGGGGCCAAGCCGGCCGACACAGAAGCGCAACATGCTGCGAAAATCGTGCACATGTGTCATAACAAAACACCTGAACTAGTAGGGTGCCCATTCACCCCTACGGGGATCGTGGCGCTGAATAACAGATGTCAGTTGTAACCCAACTCAATGGAAAGAATCTCACTGACCACTGATGGCCGAAAAGGCCGAGTGGGCCCGACGGTATGTGAACCTGCGACCACGAGGCCAACACTAGCCCCAGCAGTAGACGCATCAAACCACTGAGTCGCAAGCCGAAAGACCCAACCCGGTCCCCGAGGCCCAAGGAGGGGTGCCATGCCCAGAGGCAATAACTGAACCCTGGGATAACGAGACCACGACCCGCCGAGGTGGGGAATCGAACCCCGTTGCACCAGGGTCTGGTTCGTATCTCTGAACGGGACAACACGAGTGGAACACTCGTGACCGTGTCCCCCAGGGCGCCAGAAAAAGGGAACATGGACAAAGGGGGACTGTCCCCATGTCGCACCGCGCCCCCTCAGAGCGCGCCAGATAGCACCGGCACTCTGTACATGAGGCAACCTCACCGGCCCTACGGCTGCACGAAGAAGGGATAAACACTACCCCTTCACTTCGTGTTGCATGTCAACAGCCCGGTCATACAGGGCCACAGCAAAGACAGGATTCGTTGTGGGGGCCCTTGCGGAAATAAAGCAAGCAATTGCCCAGAGTTGCAGGGTGGGACACCATGAATGGAATAGGCCCCAAGGCGAGAATTCTCAGGTCTGTGGAATTTTGGGACCCAAGACCCGCCGAGGCTGGGAATAGTCCCAGGCAAGACCTCTGTCTCAGGGTCAGCCGTTCTCCATCCCGCGCGGACCGTCCGTACCTTCACCCGCACCCCACGACGTGCACCGAAGGCACAAGAACGCGGAGCACATAAAAAAATGAAATGGTTCCCCGGTGCACAGTACTCGCAAACACTCGAGTCTTCACGTCAGCAGCTATTGCGTGCCGAAGTGCACCACTACAAGTACTCTGGGCCCGCCCCCGAGAGGTGGGAGGCGCCCGGAACCAATCATAGCGCGGCAAACCGCCGCGGCCCGTAGGGCAGCCACCTCCTTGAAGGGAGGCAGCAGGGCGACTCGGCCGCGACCAGCGTATCGCAGGAGGGGGGCCCCCGGTCCGGTTCGCCGACCCCGAGGACCCGCCGAGAAAAAAGGTAGGACCGAGACCGCTTAAGCCCCGTTTGCCAAGTTACGAGTGTCTGCTCGTGGCGAGGACAAGAGAAGCAATTCTGCTCTCGAGCCTCGCGTCCATGACGCAGACCCATGGCCCGACGCCGGCCAAGCGGCCTCACCACAAACAGCGCGGCCGCCGAAGCGCCGCTGAACTGCAAGGCTCCTCAAACAATGCAACAGAGGTCGACGGTGCTCAGCACAGCTTCCCCGAATGCCGAGCCTTGATCGAATTCGACTGGCTTTGATCAAATGTCAAATCCTCTCCCCCATTATAAATTAGAAATGCGAGACTCACATCGGACTCGAACCTGGGTCATGTATATCCATGACCCCAACACGGGGAGCAGTCGAATCACACACGCAGGCAGGGCTACAGCTCCAACTGCTGCCTGAGGGAGTAAAACCTTGCGCAACACACGTACCGAGGCACATGCATGTAGTCAGAGCGTTTAACATCACTGTTTGAAAATTTCCCACCTTGGGATATCATTGTGGAGTTTTAAAAAACATTCACTATTCGAACATTTCCCAGGCCTACAGGAAACACCCCTACCGGAGGGGAGTGACACACACCAGCAAGACTACCCACAGGAGAATGCGCAGTACCCACAAGCCCATTCAAAGGCTCGGGCCCCTCAGTAACGGCCGGGGGGGACACAGGCATGTACAACAACACCACCCTCCCGGCCGCCCCCCCCCCCCCCTGTAGACCCATGGCACGCTACAGCAGCACCTAACCGGCCCCACAGGACCGGGGGAAGGAAGAGGGGGGGGGAATTTTTAGGCATAAGGCACCAGAGACCGCTAGAGCAGGTCCACACCCTAAAACCCCAGGGCCAGCTCACGCCGGCCCATCTTACCTGAACAGTGCTCTGGAGAGAATCGTGCAGAACAAAAAAAACAGGCTGATTGGTTGGGCCGGCCCGCCTCTTATAGAGGTCAGGTGGGACTGGTCGGCCATGTTGGGAGGGGGTGGGAGGTGGTTTCTTTTTGCTTTGGAGGGTTCTGTTGTGGAGCTAAAGCTCACTTTGTAACTCATGTGGCGAGGAAGACTAACGAGGAGGTAATTCTCGTTCCGGTGCCTACTTGACTCATGGGTTCACACTCTGCGACTCTGGGCAATAGCTTGCTTAATCTCCACTACGGCCCCTCGCGGCGGGATGCCTGGCTTTCACCTTGTGGATACCCTGCTTGGGTTATCTCACAGGGGAATACCAGGACGGGTTCCCAAGGCAAGCGCCTTGGTGCCTTCGGGTGATACGTGCGCTATATAAATCGCAATACATTTACACATTCGCAACGGGCTGAATGAGGATATAGCCTGGTATGTGACCAAAACCTGATAACACCATGATGATGTACCAAATTTTGATCCTTCGCACACACGCAGTATTTTAATTGTGTAAAGCACTTTTCTAACCTCTTCATTATTGGATGTTAGCCATTTTTTTTGCGTCTTTGACGATTATTGGTCAAGTAAATTAGAGCGCCTCTAATCCACATTGAAATGTGGTTCTTATATTAGATATCTGTATGTTCTAGTGTGATGTTAGGATCACACACTCTAGAAACACAATTACCTTTTTGTATACATGCAACCTTTTTTGATTGTATTTTTATTACCTCAATATGTATCAACCCTCTTTGTGAAATTATCTTTCTTTGTTCTCAATTGGGTGCAGTATTTTGATTCAACATATGATTATTGTTGAGTTCCAGGACTGCGTTCCTTATAATGAGGAGACTTGGTAGCCTTTGTCTATGGCTATTAGACATTAGGAACCGTCATCATTTCTTGATCATGTGATCTTACATATATGGGCCACCGTACTTACATCGTTTGGTGGCGTTGACTTGAATATATGTGAATTGGTTTTAGTGTTAAATCAAATCATTTTTGTATTATTGCAATCCCCTTTCCCTGATGGTAAAGGGCACAATTGGATTTGAAATACTATCAATGAGGTGTTTTGAGATGGCGTCCTCGTGACCAAACAAGTATGCAATCCTTCATTTAGGTCCATGATTGAATTAAAATTTTCGCCATGTGGTATCGCGAGATTGATGTACATGTACGAATCCAATGACTGGATATTACGGTTTTGATCTATACAGGTACTCAACATTGTCTAAGTTAAAACCAATTGATATTCTTTTCTTTTTTGTAATTAAAACTTCATTTATTGTTGTGAGGTATATACACTGCCTCTCCTGATATACGGTCTCTTGGGAGTTTCAAGATGGCGCCTGCTATAACAATGGTTAAGGTAACCCTTCGTTAATGTTTACTATCTACCACTGTTACTGGGGATCACCTGATTTGTCAGGATACAAGACTTTTTCGCGCCACGCCAGGATTTAAAAAGTTTGGAGCCCACAATTTTTTCGTTTCGTGGGACTCATCGGGCAGTGTGGATGCAGGAACTATGCTTTCCGGGAACCAAGGTGAGAACCGAATGATGCCTAGTGGCATATTGGTCGCTACTTTAATACGGGACCTGCATGGGTGTTTTTAAAAAAAAACCTGGGAGGGTAACTGTCCCAGCGCGGAATATCGGATTCTCTTGTGTACCTAGGTAAAAAACAATAGTCATTGTCATAACTCATAACTCGTTTGGCAATAGTAAGAATCTTTAGTATGCTCAGTGGCCACTTATGATGTATGTTGGCCTAATTTATACGAACTGACAGGGTTAATATACTTTTGCGAGTAAGAAGTTTGGCATAGGCTGGGACGCTTATCAAGAACACTGAAGACAGTGTAAGTCACACGCATCACAATGTGAGTCTATGTGTTTTTTTAGGCATAACAGGCAACCTATATATCGGTGCCAGATACTCTGAAGACTGCACTTAATGGCGGAAGAAAAATCGTTTTTGAAAACATATGAGAGATTATATGAAAGTTAGTATGTGTCATTACTACTCGGATTACATTATAACTGCCGGTCCAATGGATCATATCTAATTATTGGACGCTGTCTTTCTCACAGAATTTCGTGTTTGTTCACCTATCTGCCCTGAATGGCCCAAGAAGATACCTACCAATATAATTAAAGGAACTAGATATTAGGTAATAGTTTCCTTTGAGGTGTTCTCAGTATGGTCCTTATATAGAATGCTCCTCTATTTATAGGATAACAGAGTGACTACTTTTGGATGATATGGCCGGACGACAGTATTTGATCTAAAATTGGAGTTTTAATATGGATTTTATATAAACTATAGTGCTTTGTAAGTAAACTGGTATACATACAGTATAAAAACATTTATTTCTCTTTTCTTATCTTTTTCATTCTTTGATTCTTTATAAAGAGTTTTTCTTTCACATGGGTTTTCTCTTTAAAATTCTTGGTGATGGCTATTCTTACTTGCATGATTGTTACTATGTTTCTAGACACGGGGATAGTCTTTTGAAAAAAAGTATTTTGTTTTTTGACGTCTTGGTGCATATAATGATAAATTAGTATGAGATTGGTGTATCCCCCCTATTGTGATAGATGTGTGTCCATACTGGTTCCAACCACATCAGTTTGATAGATATAACATGCCCTATATTCGTGCTGTTTTTTGTACAAACACAACAGTGTTTTCTTCTATGTGTTTTCAGATCCCCTGGTGTTTGAAAGTGAAGAGTGACTATCTGCACAGGTCCTGAGGAAGGTGGTTGTAATATACCAAATCCACCGAAACGCGCGTCAACCCTGCGTGGAATCCTGTTGAACATTCTGTGGTTCTCGTTATGGCAGTATATGACTGGTGTGAAAGTGAAAGTGTATGAATCTGAGTGATTGTAGTGTGATAGTATTTATGGTATTCTATAACCAGGGGTATATATGTTTCTCTTTTTGAAATCAATTCTGTTTTTGTAATGAAAAACAAATGTTGTATTAAAATAGTAGCAATGAAATATTGACAAATTGATGTATCATGTGGAATTGAGATGAACCATGTACTACATTTTTACATGTTATATTTATAAAAAATGAAAAAAAGAATATAATAAGTTGAAAGAAAGAAATAAAAAGTGATGATAAAATAAATAAATAAGAAAAAGTATAATCAGGAAAATATATGTGTCATTGTTGTGTTTTGAAGGTTTAAGAAAAGGATATGAACAATGTTCAAATGTATAAAGTATATAGGCTATGAGGGAACTTTCTAGTGTTTTGCTCATTTTTTCCCCTCTTTTCCCTGGCCTTAAGTATTTTTAGAGGGGTCCCCTGTTTCATGTTATGCCATGGTCTTCTCCGCCAAACTAGATTGCTTACTTTCCTAAACAAGCATTTGCAATGCAATAGGTCTCGCATTCGTGAGAGTTTGAGCTATTGGCATTGTAAATGACGATGCCTTTTATTTGTGTGTTTTGAAATTCTGTAAGTGGTGTGTAAACTTGCACTTTATACTTATAGTCATTGCTTAGGAGAAGCACAGTTGGCAGTAAAAGAGGCACAGTTAGTGCCAGCCTTGTTTCTTGTAAGCAACAACTATAAGTACGCACCACTGGCAGGTTTTCAAAACATAAATAAAAGGCATTGTCATTTACAAGGCCAATAGCTCAAACTCATGCACATGTGAGATTTATTCCATTGCAAATGCTTGTTGAGCTCTGAGACAGAGGCGGCAGCTGCCATAGGAAGCAGGGACCGTGACATCAGGCCGTGCATTTCAAAAGCAGGAAGGGGGAGGAGGCAGCTGCAGCCAAAACAGACCTCGGACTTTGAATGCACAGCAAATGTGGCAAGATAAGAGCAAGATTTACAGCTCTGTTTACATCAGAGCTCTATAAACCAGGAGCACTGGTCTCTCATGCTCCAACTTAAAGAAAGAAATAGTGCTCACAAGCTCTGAGTGACAATACATGTAACAGGGGGCAGTCTTTGAAAATGGGCCGCGTTTTTAAAGCCCTTATCATGAACACAGCATGTCCTGCAGATACAGTGCAAGCGCTGCCTCGGTGAGATCATAAAACGGCCTTTACCTCTGGAAAGGTGCTGCGGGCCAAAGCCAGAGAGTGGTCCCTTAGTGCTGCTGCTAAATACTGACTTCTGGCTGCCACCGTGAACGCATGCAAAGACTGCACAAGAGCACACAGCATGACTGCTATGTGCTTTATCTCTTCGATAGTTATGAGACTGCTAGAGGACAGGTAGGTGTGCTCGGAGATAGAAACAAGCTGGACATAAGGAGCGGAATTGAAACAACAGCCAACAAGAAAGAGTGACAGAGACAGCTTGGATAGCGCCATCTTGTCAAATGAGTTACTTTTATGTTCTTCCTCCCTAGAGAGGGCGTTGTATTTTATTTTACATGCATTTTAGCATTCCATGGCTAACAGAGGCCCAGGAGCATAAAGTGATTTACACAGAATGGCGTTAGGATTTAGTCGAGGGGCCGGTAGTATCATTTCGTTTCACCGTACAAAAGTGGCAGCACAGGGCACAGAAGAAGAGAAATATAGAAGACAAGCACTGGCGTTGCCAATAGGTCTCGCAGTAGGAAAGTTGGAGCTATTGGTTTTGTAAATGACATTTTTTATTTATATATCGTTATTGGCATTGTCAATAACAATATAAAAATATAAAATGTCATTTACAAAACCAATAGCTCCAACTTTCCAAATGCGAAACCTATTGGCAACGCCAGTGCTTGTTGTGGTTATGGCCCAGTTTTTCATTCTGTGCGCAACATATGGCTGAGCAACAAAGTATTCAATATAATAAAAATGCAGCAAAGTAAGTGGGGCTGACACAGAAGCAGACTGCAATTATGCTCCTATTTAGGCTTACACTCCCTTGCCCTTCTTTATGTATTGATGGACATGCTTCTAAAACTGGAACAAAAGAAACAAGTATATGCAATAACCAGATCACACACACCGTCATATTTTATATACAGCGCCTTACGTTTTAGATGTCAATCCTGTAGGAGAGCAGGGTCTGCTATCCTATGGTCACCCCAAATTTTTGCTTTTTGCTTCACTCGTTTATGACTTAATGTGGCTGTGGGCCTGCTAATCAGACCCACAGCCTGCTGTTCTCTCTCTAAATTACTGCCCATGCACTCTAGGTGCATTACGAATTAGAACTGGTTCACCTTGTTGGCCCCTGTAACAGTGTACCCTAGGTACCCAGGGCATAGGTGCACCCAAGGCCTACCAGGGGCTGCAGCATGTATTGTGCCACCCCTGGCCTGGCCTCCATATTTGACACAACTGGCTGATCACTCAGCTGGGGTAAGTTGGTGTAATCACCTCTTACTTAGGTATAGTATCCCTATATCTAACCTTAAACTGGACACATATGTTCCTGTCAGCCACTCCTATGGAAGGCCTCATCAATCCTGAAAGCAGAGTGCTTGGAAATATGTGAGATGGTGCTCTAGCATGAGGTGAGCCTGTCTGCAGCTGTCGGGAACCACTCCCTAAGCTGTTCCGGGATATTGCCATACCATATACTCTTAAGTGCATTATAATCCTCGCGGTTATATGCTATCTTTGGTTTGGCTTTATCAAAACATGTCGAGTAAGGTGTCATACGAATTGGAATACTATCCCCTCGACAGTTCTGTCGACGGGGATAGCATTCCACCCTTCTAGAAGGACACGACATGTGTGTAGCCTTAACCCCGGTTAAAGTTAAACAGAGCCTCAGCATCACAAAATGGATGCTGCCACCACAGACACGAGTCTGAGCTCCTGCTGCTGGGAGTCCTTCCAGCGAGGAAGGCCTGGACAAAGGGTTTCCTGCCTGGGGAGGTGCGAGCACCACCCCAGACAGGGTTTTGTGTATTGGGTAGGACAGGGCTGAATAGGTACCAACCAGCAAATTGACGTCTGCTTTGCCGCCGCCCGAGCCCAGAGCCTGACAAGACCCAGACTCCCAGACTTCTCACAGCCCGATCCACAGTCCCTGCAAAGAAGGGACCCGTGGAGGCACCGAGAGACGTGGGACCGGCCATCTTGGAAGACCCCCGAAGAGCTGACTGCGCAGCATCCGAGGCATCCTCGACGTTGTGCTTTGGGGACTGAGACCCTCAACCACCGAGCAGCCCTTGCACTGAAGATCAGCCCCCCAGCATCTCCACGATCTGCGTGGGGCCCTTTTGCATTGTGCCACTCGACGCGCCATCCCGGCCACTAGCCACGCGGCCAGCGGCCATCTAGGCGACGAAACCGAAGAATTACACTGCGGGTCTGGTTGCTCCAGACTTGCCCTCGCTCCTGTAAAAAGGAGCACCCGCTCTGACCTTGCTGGTCCGAGTAAGAAGCCTTTTTCAAATCCTGCGTGGCTTGCATTAGCCAAGGCCTGTTTGCTCCGATCAAGTTGCCGACACCGCCAACAGCGAGAAGCCTACGTGGGACAGCTTGTGACCGACTCCTGGACATCCTCAACCCCCGGTGTCCACGTGGCTGCCGAGAGAAGCTACACCTCAACGCCTGTTTGCACCCGACATCGCCTGGTTCCAATCTGGTTCCACGGTAGTCACTGGCTAGTGACTTTGAACATTGTCCCCTCTGCTTTCAGGTCTTCACATCTTCAGATCCACCCTTGGATCCACCGGAACTCTTCGCATCAAGCCGCCTGCAGCATCTTCAGCTCCAAGCACCATCGACCAGCGTGACGAAACCCGACACTACTTCGACCCTGTGCACCCGCTTCCTGTGGGTGAGGTAACTCCGCTCCTCCGGTGCTCCCACACTGGTACACATCTCTAGGGCCTGTGTCTCAAGTTTCAGCTTTCTAGGTCACTCGGAAGGTTCCGAACTAACTAACTTTGTACTTTTTACGCACCATAGACTTTGCATTGGTGAGTGCGTGCACTTTAAACATTGCACCCGAGTCCTGCGGGCCTTTCCCGACTTAGTCACTGCTAGTCTCGAATAGCTCCAGCAATTCCCAAGGCCCTAGGCCTGTTTCCTTTCCGATTGGTATCTCTTATACCACTTTCTTAGTATATGGTTTAGGTGGCCCCTAGGGCTCATCCATATTGTGCAACTTTTGTGTATTTTAGACTGTCTTGTGTTTAACCCTTGTGCTTCTGTGCTCATAAAGAGTCCAGGGGATACTTTTAGTTAATAAACCTATATATATTTTCAATATATATATCTGTGTGGTGTCCTTTCATTTGGTATTCAAGGGGGTTGTGTATGGTAATACAGCTGGCTTCACATGCCTTTCAGAGTTTAGCCTAAGACTGCTTTGTCCACGTTACCACTAGGATAACTGGTCTATAAGGTTGACTTACAACCAATCATCATAAGGGTTGCTTGGCATGGTACAAAGTGATCACTAGAATTAGTGAGCATTATATACTAGGCCAACTTCTCACAAATCCTGCAATACAAGTGTTACCTTTCTGGCCATCTAAACAGCAGCCACCTTGCTGTAAACTCACTGCTGCTTAGTGGAGCTAAGCAGGGTACGTTAGGGATCAAAAACAATTACCACAAAAATAATCCTTCATGCACTTGATTTAAACAGGGGAAAATGAACTTAGCCAATATGTTCTGCTATTCTGCTTGTCATACACTATTGACAGGTCGGAAGGAGCGTTTTATTTCTTCCCAGCTGTTCACGCAGATCTTTCTCTCATGCTCGCTCACAGTGCCAAGAAGAGTGTGCTAGATTTAGGAAAGCGCATCACAGCGTAAGCTATTTTTAAACCTCCTTGCACGTGCGGCCATGGCTGAGTCAGCACGTGTGGCGCGTAGACAGTAGCGCACAGGCACAGTGACGCTGCACATAGGAATCCTTTAATTCTGTCCAGGGACAAATAGGTTTACTTGGATGCAGGGTCACCACATGATGTCATGAAGACTCAACTTGAGCTAGCATTGTTGTCTCAAAAACTGAAAAAATTGCAGGAATCAATTATCATGAAAAAGGTAACGTACAGCAAAATGCGCTTCATGCCTAAAACGTGCCCAAAGGAATTGAGTTCAATCTGGATGTGCATTTATAGCATGCATACCATGCGTGAAGTAAACCACTAATGCTAAATATTGGCCCCTCTACTGTTTTACTCACAAACATGCCTGGGAAAAATCCTGCCCAAACTCGAAAATGACAATTACTTGGTGCTCGTGCAATCAAAGAGGCAGTTGTATGATGGTAAAATGGTCTCTGACGCTTGGGGCGTTACACTAACACTAAAGACAAACTGCCAACATATCGGTCTTCTATCATTACAGATGAGTCAATACACATATTCGGAAACGAACACGAAAACTCCAGATACCTCTAGAAACTTGCATAAGCTAACTAGCCGAAGCCAGGAACTCGCCCAATGCTCCAGTGTGCTAAATACAGCCCATACGTTTGGCGTTCGGACAGTTATAACACTGCTATTTACAGCAATTAAATCTGAAAACAAAGTGAACAGTCCTTAAGTTAAGGCTAGTTACAACCTCCTAACCAGTGCAACGTGTGATATACAGTGTGTGGTGCTTAGCTACAAAAACGTGCTTCAATCCTTTCTCGGGAATGCCGCCATCACCATACTAAGTGAGAAATCCGGACGCCTTTTAAACAGACTGTGGCGTTTGTCAAAAAGTAATGTGACCTAAATGTTGGCGCAAGTAAAATCTACATGGGAACAACAGACTATGGATAGTGCACAGGTTGTGAATTAGTAACTCAAGAAAAGGGCTCCGTACATGCTGGAAAGCCCTTACTTATTTAGGAATACTAAACATTCCGAAGCCTAGAATTTTGAGAGTACATGTTTTCATGATTAAACAAGACGGAGGGAAGGCAGAGAAGGGTAGGGGGGAGGAGAAATGTGACACGTCGGGCAGTGGAGGGGGCCGAGTTAGAGAGAGGCAGAGACAAGTTAGACTGAACTGTCTGTTCAGAGAGTGGGTTGGTGGGTAGGTAAACAAGACGGAGGGAAGGCAGAGACGGGGAGGGGGGAGGAGAAATGCGACACAGTGTGAAGCAGCGGGGGCCTTTGAAGTGAAGCTAAGCTTCGCTTCAAAGGTGTGGGAGGAGTGCTGCTACGGCCTGGGGGAAGCTGGCTGGGGAGGGGGAGGAGAAATGCAAGTTTATGGCCCAAAAGCGCGTGCCTGTTGGCACGTGAACTTGAAGAAAACCGCAGCAAAAAGCCTGTGGTTTCACAAGGATTTTGAGCACTTGAATTCTCGCTCCCTCAATGCGCTTGCGCGCATTGTAGGTCACGAGACCTAAAAAAAGAGGGACATAAAGAGATGGAAAAAGTCAGAGATTTCAAGAGTTGGTGTGGAAAAATAGAGAAACAGTTTGCCATTGAAAGTGACAGAGGAAGGGATGAGGGCGAAAAGAGGCGTGAGGGATGTACTTTGCTTGCAGTGGTTCTGCTGCAGCCTTGCAGCTTCTTTGCAATGGAAATAAAAGAAGGTTCTGTAATGCCATCAAAAAAGCACTCAGAAGCGGTATTCTTTGCCCAGGAGTACATGTGTGATCTTAGGAAGCCTGTACTCTCCCAGTAAAAGCCCCCACTGAGAAGAGCAGGTACTCTCTCCCGCTCAAACTAAAGAAGTGCAGGTACTGAGTACCTGTGAGCACTGGCTCATTTAAAGCACATAAGGAAAATGAGCAGTGGAATTAGGAAAGAGGCTCATGTGAACAAGAACAGAGACGGGTGCAAAGCAAGTGTCACGGAGAAAAGGTGAGGTGTCTCGGCTAAACTTGTAGAGAACCGACAGAGAGAATTGTAGAGTGGTAAGTGAGGCCTACCACGTGCTTATGCAATGCACACAATAAGGGCACACAGACACTAGATGACAGTTAGCTGGAAAGACCACGAGCGGTCTTCCGCTTGTTTATTTATACCCCGGCGCGAGCCCGCCCCGGGGTTGTGCGTGCGTGCGTGGGGGGAAAGCAACATTGTAGTGGAGAGCCCGAGTGGCTCTCTACATCCCCCCTTTGTTTTAGTTCTTTCTGCCCTCGGGCATTCGAATGACAGTTCACGGAGATGTCCATGCAAAGTCCCTCAGCCGTTGGCTGGGCACCGGATTGGGCCTCAGGCTGTATCGACGACTCCGGATCCCTGATGGTTCGGCAGCCCCAGCCGGGGTTGCCCTCGGATCTTCGTTCACCTCTGAGGCCCTTGGCTGACTCCGCTCGGTGCCGAGGCCGGGTGGCATTGGCCTCGGTTGACTCTCTCCGCGTGCCGGTCCTGGCAGAGGACTCGGGGACCTAGGGCAGCTTGGCTCCCCTAGCACTAGCTCTTCCTCTGCAACTTCCTCCGCTCGCTGATGTCCCACGGCTGCTTCGGTGGCCTTTCTGAAGCAGGAGATGTTTCGTGTGACGGTTTGTCCATTTCTCCTGGCCGTGACCATTGTCCCGTGCACCCTTTCAACTCTCCACACCTCTGGTTCAAACGGTGTTCGAAACTTCCATCCTGGGTAACGATCTTTGACGACCACTGCGTCACCTTCTTGGATGCCCGGCTCTTTGGCATGGCGGTGCAGGCTTGCTTTGGTATTGGTGACCCGTCTCCTGGCTTGCGTGGCCTCCGCATCTCTTTCTGTCGGCATCCACTCGCTCACTGTGGGTATGCCGTCTCTGGGGGCCCGCTTGAACAGTACGTGCGCTGGGGCGCACTTTGTTGTCGAGTGCGGCGTTTGCCGATAGGCTCCTAGAAACTGATCCAGTGCTGCCTCCGGATCTTCCCCATTGTCCACAGCTATCCGCAGGGCTCTGTTTACGGTCCGCATCAGTCGCTCCACTTCTCCGTTGGCTTGAGGCCACAGCGGAGTGATCTTCCTATGTTTGATTCGGAGAGAGTCCAGGTATGATTGGAACTCCCGCCCTTGAAAGGGAGGGCCATTGTCTGACTTCAGTTCCTCAGGAAGTCCCATGGTTGCGAACACTTTGTTTAGCACCTTTCTGACGTGTGGGAAAGCGGTGGACGCAATGACTTCCACGATGGGGAACTTCGAGAAGGAGTCCACCAGCACCAACATCTGCCTCCCGTCTGGGAAGCTGCCAAAATCAATGCTGAGTTGGGTCCAGGGAGCCCGGGGCGCATCTTCCGTAATCACTGGTGCTGGATGGGGTTCGCCCCCGGTGATCGTGCATGCATGGCAGGACCGGACCATCGCCTCCACTTGGTTGTCCATTGCTGGGAACCACACCTTGCTGCGTAGGCGCGCCTTTGTTTTGGCCATGCCTTGGTGTCCCACATGAGCTAGGCTTAATGCGCGTTGTTGAAGGCTTTCCGGCATGACGAGGAGGTGTCCTCGCAGGATTACTCCTTCTTCTCCTACACTGAGTTCACTGCGAATGTGCCAGAGCTGCTGCCTCGCATGGCTGACTTCCGGACGAAGGCTCGAGGCACCATCGAGGAAACGGGCCCATTGATTTTCCTCGAGGGCTCGGCGTACTCTCGTGAGGGTTTCATCCCCCGCCGTGGCTTCCCCAATTTCTTTAAGGGTCATGTTGTCGGGACACGCGGCCTGCGTGACCATATGCACTATCTCCTCCACTTCTTCTCCGTCCTCTCTGGATGGCAGTTGTGTGGCAAGGTCCGGATGCCGTGACAGGTAGTCGGCGGGGTTATGAGCGCCAGGCCGGAATACCACTTTGAAGCGATAGCCTTGTAGCTGGACGGCCCACCGCTCGATCCGTGGAGGGGCTAGTCTTGAGGTTCCAGCAAAGAGAGGTAGGAGAGGCTTGTGGTCTGTGACCACGGTGAATTCCTGTCCACAGAGGTAGAGATGAAAATGCTGGCAGGCCCATTTGATGGCCAGGGCCTCCCTCTCTATCTGTGCGTACCTGGTTTCCGTGTCTGTCAGCGCCTTGCTGGCATAGGCGACCGGTCTCCATTCTTCCGGACCATACTCTTGCAAAAGAACGGCTCCTAGCCCCACGGGACTGGCATCCACAATCAGTTCGGTTTTCCTTCTTGGCTGAAAGTAGGCCATGGTGGTGTTATCCAGAAGACCGGCTTTAATGTTCTGGAACGCCTTGTTGGCGGCCGCGGTCCAGTCCCACTTCTGATCGGTGCGGGTGAGGGCTCGGAGGGGTTCTGCGATGACAGCCAGGTTCGGGATGAACCGGCCGCAGTACGTGGCCATGCCCAAGAAGCTGCGCACTTCTGTTGGGTTCCGAGGTGTGCTGGCCGCTTTGATCGCCTCCGCTTTCTTTGGGTCTACCTTGAGGCCCTCCCTGGTGAAGGTGTACCCGAAGAAGTCCACTGCTTCCTGGTAAAAGGCGCATTTGGTTCGATGCAAGGTAAGCCCGCTGTCGGCAAGCCTCTGTAGGGTTGCTCGTAGGTGGGTGTGATGTTCTTCTAGGGTTGATGAATAGACAAGGATGTCATCGCTCAGATTGATGACACCCGTCAGTCCTGACAGCACCTCCCGAATGGCGTTTTGAAATACTTCAGCTGCCGATGACACGCCGAAGCTGAGCCGGGTGTAGCGACGTAGCCCTTCATGCGTCGAAAACGTGGTAATGTACCTGCTGGCCGGCTCCAACTCTAGCTGGTGGTATCCAGAGTTTAGGTCCAGCTTCGAAAACCACTTCGCCCCGTTGAGGTCCGCTATGATGTCCTCCATGGTGGGCGTGATATGCCTCTCGCGCTTGACGGCGGTGTTTGGGAGTCTCATATCCACACATAGGCGAATGGCTCCTGGCTGCTTCGGTTTGGGGGCCACGACCAGCGGGGAGACCCAAGGTGTCGGTCCCGACACTTTTTCTATTACCCCCAGCTCTTCGAGCTTCCGTAGCTCCTCTTCTACTTGTGGCTGTAGATTGAAGGGTACCCGCCTATTCCTGAGTGCGACGGGCCTCACGGTTGGGTCTATGTGAAGTTTGAACTTCCTCCCCTTGAGTTTGCCAAGGCCCTTGAACAACTCGGGGAAGTCTTTGAGCATAAAGTCAGCATGGGCCTGGTGCACCTGGTTGGCGAAGAATACCAGGCCGAGATCTTCCGCGGTATGGCAGCTCAGGAGCGTGCCTTTCTTGCCTTCAGTGATGTGGAACTTGGTCTCTGTGGAGTAGTCTCCATTGACAACCGTGGTTTGGATTACCCCTCGGAGCGGGAGCGGTTCCGTACTTCCATATGTGTATATTCTCGCCGTGGATGGTGACAGCATCGGCTTCGGGGACATACTGTCGTACTGCTCCGAATCCATGACGTTGACGGATGCCCCTGTGTCTATCAGCGCATTGTCGTTCGTCCCGTCGACGGTGATGGAGCACATGGGCGGAGGCCGTCGTTTCGTAGATACTCGGCTGACATAGGAGACGATGTATACCTCGTCGTCTTCGTCGTCCTCGTACCTGGGCCGACGGTCTTGTGCTTCGGTATCCGGCGGGGGCCGGTCTTGATCGAGCGATAGCTGGTGAATCCGCTGCGTCACCGCACGGGCACGTGGGCCTGCTGATTTGAATTTGCCTCCCCGGCAAACGGCGGCAAAGTGATTGAGACGCCCACATTTGAGACACGTCTTGCCTCTGGCGCTGCATGTGGCGGCGGCCGGGTGATCTTCGCCGCAGTACCCACAGCGGTTTGTCCGCGGAGGGCCTTGTCGCTGCCTCGCTGGCGGGAATCGTCGGTGAATGGCGTCCACCCTCTCTTCCTTGATGGTCGGGGTTCGCGCCATCGTTGGAACGATGACTGGAGTGCGCAACGCCACCTCCATCTCTTCAGCCCTCGCATCCGACAGTTCATGTGATCTGGCCAGGACGAGGATCTCATCAAGCGAAATTCCTGGCTGCCTGAGGATCAATTTGCGTAGTAGCTTTGACTTACATCCGACAATTATTTGGTCCCTGATCTCTTCCCTGGGGTCTGTGAACGGGCACGTGCTCGCAAGTCGACGGAGCCGGGCATAATACATGTCGACGGATTCAGATTCAGTCTGCCAGGCGCGCTTAAACTTGAACTTCTCGAAGTCGTTGTTTAGCTGTGGATCAAAATGGGCGTTTAGGGCCGCGACCGCGGCGTCGTAGTCGTCCTCGGCACCAGTGTTTGGGAGCGACTCGAAAAGGTCGTAGATTTCTTGACCCCCATAGAGGATGAGTAGTGACCTCTTCACCGTTCCATCAGTTTCTCTGGTTCCCTTGAAGTATAGATTGAGGCGTCCGACCCACGCTCTCCATCGGAGGGCAGCTGTGGCTGGGTCCGACGTTTCGCTGAATGGCGGGATGGGCGCTGCGCCGGCGTGCAGGTGGGCAGGCTGTGCAGGAGTAGTGGGCCCAGCAGGGGCCTGGTTCCCCGCCTGGGCGTTGGCCTGTGGGGGAATTGCAGGTGGCGGAGGCTGGACGACGCCATCTTGTACTGTGCCAGCGTCCTGACTCATGGTGACGCTGTTGGTGAGGAGTTGTGGTGCTTTCCGGGGTCGTGGTGGTGCACTAAGCAGGGTGCCCGGGGTCTGTTGCTCGCTGGTATCCTTGGGAGCAGTGATGGACTCTAGTGTCTACCCCTTGCTCAGTTAAATGCCTTGTCTGCAGGGCTGCAGGCCGTACATAAACCCCTCTTCAGAGGCAGGAGCGGGGCTCGAAGTGCATTGGCCAATGCTTGTTTGTTTCTCAGTGTTCCGTGTCCAGGCAGAGGTAGGCCGGAATTGCAGCTGCCAATGCTTGACGTAGTGTTCCAAGGGAGAGAGAGCAGCGCGGAGCCCAGCGCGCACACGCAGCGGAGGCGTCTCCCTGGGGTCTCCTAAAGAGAAAGAAGAGGCGGGCCTGCTCCAGGCCGCGAACACGTGGTTCCGCCGGTGTCTTTATTCCCCTCGCCGGCCGGCGAGATGCGGGGGCGCGGTGAGCGCGCGCAGACGGGGCAGAAGGATCACTCACCCGCAGGAAGCGAAGGCTGCGCACTGGCACCACGAGTCCCGCCGGCTGAAGGCGCACCCACACGGGCGACGCGTGGGCGGGTCTCGGTCTCCGGGTGCCGCGTGCAGGAGCGGCTGGGCGCCGCGGCCGGAGCACACACAGCAGGATGAGCAGGAGGCGGCGGGCACGCGTGGCATACGACCGCCTCATCGCCAATGTAGAGTGGTAAGTGAGGCCTACCACGTGCTTATGCAATGCACACAATAAGGGCACACAGACACTAGATGACAGTTAGCTGGAAAGACCACGAGCGGTCTTCCGCTTGTTTATTTATACCCCGGCGCGAGCCCGCCCCGGGGTTGTGCGTGCGTGCGTGGGGGGAAAGCAACATTGTAGTGGAGAGCCCGAGTGGGTCTCTACAAGAATGAGTGCCAAAGTAGAAACAGACAGAGTGGGAGAAACAGAGGGGCTAAATTGTCTCGAAGCAAGTTTCTCTAGGAGAGAGGGAAAAGTCTAAGAGAAAGGAGAGGAACTAAGAGGAAAAAAGAAATACTAAAAACGGCGAGACAGAGAAAAAGAGGGAATGTAACTTTTGCGAAGATAAACTGGAAAGGTGAATCAAAGAGAGATAGATATAGACAAAGGGTGGCAGAACGATGAGAAGGGAGAGGGTGACAGGAATGGGAGGGAAAAGGGTCAAGTGTCAATGGAAACGCAGGTGTGATAATCGGAAAGTATGAATGAAAACTGAAGGAGGACACTCGCAGAAACTAAGAACGCGAGAGAAAGAATAGAGCGAGGTAAAGTGAGAGAACAAATGAGACTGAAAGAGCAAAATATAGAGGTAGGAAAGGGAAAAGATTGAATTTTCATCCTCACACTGAGAGCTGGGGGTAAAGCTGAAGAGTAATCTAGGGGAGCTCTGTGAAACAGAACCGTGGCTATCAGAGGCGCAGCATGAGCAGTGTCACCGGGGCGCAGGGACCGAGGGTCCAATTAAAATCAAAGCAGAATCCGCACTGTGAAATTCAACACACTAAAAAGCAGTTCGTATTTTGCAAAAATATTTTTAAATCAATTTAATGTGTCGTGCTAAAAATGGTGTGCCTCAAATTGTGTAGAAACATGCAGAGATGTTTCTTTTCCAGTAATTGATATTCCTGATATATAATGGTGTCATCTATTTTACATTCTGTTTGCTGCAATAGTTTTGTAGCACTGTAAGTGAGGGTAAGATAGACTATATAGGTTGGAAGTAATAATAATGTTAATCTAGATATAAGGGTTTTGTGTAGTGCTTGCTACGTGGATATGGCTGTTTGCGCAGTGTTCATGTTTTTATTTTCACTCACCAACTTTGCCATGATTGCATGCCCTATTTCCCAGCAGCATACCACTTCCTTTCAGACTTTTTCAGGCAGACAAGGGACCTGATTGTGATGGTTATCTCGAGGTGTTTTTTTCTATACTAGCCAGAATGGTAAAATACTTGTTGGGAAGCAGCCCTACCTTGATAGATGGTATTTATCACACCCGTTCAAATCTGATACCCAGGAGCCCAGCAGCTTTGACCTGCTGAAATCTACACTGGAGGGGGTTGAGGCAACCCTACCTGATGGATAGATGGTATTTATCACACCCGTTCAAATCTGATACCCAGGAGCCCAGCAGCTTTGACCTGCTGAAATCTACACTGGAGGGGGTTGGGGCAACCCTACCTGATGGATAGATGGTATTTATCACACCCGTTCAAATCTGATACCCAGGAGCCCAGCAGCTTTGACCTGCTGAAATCTACACTGGAGGGGGTTGGGGCAACCCTACCTGATGGATAGATGGTATTTATCACACCCGTTCAAATCTGATACCCAGGAGCCCAGCAGCTTTGACCTGCTGAAATCTACACTGGAGGGGGTTGGGGCAACCCTACCTTGATAGATGGTATTTATCACACCCGTTCAAATCTGATATCCAGGAGCCCAGCAGCTTTGACCTGCTGAAATCTACACTGGAGGGGGTTGGGGCAACCCTACCTGATGGATAGATGGTATTTATCACACCCGTTCAAATCTGATACCCAGGAGCCCAGCAGCTTTGACCTGCTGAAATCTACACTGGAGGGGGTTGGGGCAACCCTACCTGATGGATAGATGGTATTTATCACACCCGTTCAAATCTGATACCCAGGAGCCCAGCAGCTTTGACCTGCTGAAATCTACACTGGAGGGGGTTGGGGCAACCCTACCTGATGGATAGATGGTATTTATCACACCCGTTCAAATCTGATACCCAGGAGCCCAGCAGCTTTGACCTGCTGAAATCTACACTGGAGGGGGTTGGGGCAACCCTACCTGATGGATAGATGGTATTTATCACACCCGTTCAAATCTGATACCCAGGAGCCCAGCAGCTTTGACCTGCTGAAATCTACACTGGAGGGGGTTGGGGCAACCCTGCCTGATGGATAGATGGTATTTATCACACCCGTTCAAATCTGATACCCAGGAGCCCAGCAGCTTTGACCTGCTGAAATCTACACTGGAGGGGGTTGAGGCAACTCTACCTGATGGATAGATGGTATTTATCACACCCGTTCAAATCTGATACCCAGGAGCCCAGCAGCTTTGACCTGCTGAAATCTATACTGGAGGGGGTTGGGGCAACCCTACCTGATGGATAGATGGTATTTATCACACCCGTTCAAATCTGATACCCAGGAGCCCAGCAGCTTTGACCTGCTGAAATCTACACTGGAGGGGGTTGAGGCAACTCTACCTGATGGATAGATGGTATTTATCACACCCGTTCAAATCTGATACCCAGGAGCCCAGCAGCTTTGACCTGCTGAAATCTACACTGGAGGGGGTTGGGGCAACCCTACCTGATGGATAGATGGTATTTATCACACCCGTTCAAATCTGATACCCAGGAGCCCAGCAGCTTTGACCTGCTGAAATCTACACTGGAGGGGGTTGAGGCAACCCTACCTGATGGATAGATGGTATTTATCACACCCGTTCAAATCTGATACCCAGGAGCCCAGCAGCTTTGACCTGCTGAAATCTACACTGGAGGGGGTTGGGGCAACCCTACCTGATGGATAGATGGTATTTATCACCCGTTCAAATCTGATATCCAGGAGCCCAGCAGCTTTGACCTGCTGAAATCTACACTGGAGGGGGTTGAGGCAACCCTACCTGATGGATAGATGGTATTTATCACACCCGTTCAAATCTGATACCCAGGAGCCCAGCAGCTTTGACCTGCTGAAATCTATACTGGGGGGGGGTTGGGACAACCCTACCTGATGGATAGATGGTATTTATCACACCCGTTCAAATCTGATACCCAGGAGCCCAGCAGCTTTGACCTGCTGAAATCTACACTGGAGGGGGTTGGGGCAACCCTACCTGATGGATAGATGGTATTTATCACACCCGTTCAAATCTGATACCCAGGAGCCCAGCAGCTTTGACCTGCTGAAATCTATACTGGAGGGGGTTGAGGCAACCCTACCTGATGGATAGATGGTATTTATCACACCCGTTCAAATCTGATACCCAGGAGCCCAGCAGCTTTGACCTGCTGAAATCTACACTGGAGGGGGTTGAGGCAACCCTACCTGATGGATAGATGGTATTTATCACACCCGTTCAAATCTGATACCCAGGAGCCCAGCAGCTTTGACCTGCTGAAATCTACACTGGAGGGGGTTGAGGCAACCCTACCTGATGGATAGATGGTATTTATCACACCCGTTCAAATCTGATACCCAGGAGCCCAGCAGCTTTGACCTGCTGAAATCTACACTGGAGGGGGTTGGGGCAACCCTACCTGATGGATAGATGGTATTTATCACACCCGTTCAAATCTGATACCCAGGAGCCCAGCAGCTTTGACCTGCTGAAATCTACACTGGAGGGGGTTGAGGCAACCCTACCTGATGGATAGATGGTATTTATCACACCCGTTCAAATCTGATACCCAGGAGCCCAGCAGCTTTGACCTGCTGAAATCTATACTGGAGGGGGTTGGGGCAACCCTGCCTGATGGATAGATAGTATTTATCACACCCGTTCAAATCTGATACCCAGGAGCCAAGCAGCTTTGACCTGCTGAAATCTATACTGGAGGGGGTTGGGGCAACCCTGCCTGATGGATAGATAGTATTTATCACACCCGTTCAAATCTGATACCCAGGAGCCCAGCAGCTTTGACCTGCTGAAATCTATACTGGAGGGGGTTGGGGCAACCCTGCCTGATGGATAGATGGTATTTATCACACCCGTTCAAATCTGATACCCAGGAGCCCAGCAGCTTTGACCTGCTGAAATCTACACTGGAGGGGGTTGAGGCAACCCTACCTGATGGATAGATGGTATTTATCACACCCGTTCAAATCTGATACCCAGGAGCCCAGCAGCTTTGACCTGCTGAAATCTACACTGGAGGGGGTTGGGGCAACCCTACCTAATGGATAGATGGTATTTATCACACCCGTTCAAATCTGATACCCAGGAGCCCAGCAGCTTTGACCTGCTGAAATCTACACTGGAGGGGGTTGGGGCAACCCTACCTGATGGATAGATGGTATTTATCACCCGTTCAAATCTGATATCCAGGAGCCCAGCAGCTTTGACCTGCTGAAATCTACACTGGAGGGGGTTGAGGCAACCCTACCTGATGGATAGATGGTATTTATCACACCTGTTCAAATCTGATACCCAGGAGCCCAGCAGCTTTGACCGGCTGAAATCTACACTGGAGGGGGTTGAGGCAACCCTACCTTGATAGATGGTATTTATCACACCCGTTCAAATCTGATATCCAGGAGCCCAGCAGCTTTGACCTGCTGAAATCTACACTGGAGGGGGTTGAGGCAACCCTACCTTGATAGATGGTATTTATCACACCCGTTCAAATCTGATATCCAGGAGCCCAGCAGCTTTGACCTGCTGAAATCTACACTGGAGGGGGTTGGGGCAACCCTACCTGATGGATAGATGGTATTTATCACACCCGTTCAAATCTGGTACCCAGGAGCCCAGCAGCTTTGACCTGCTGAAATCTATACTGGAGGGGGTTGAGGCAACCCTACCTGATGGATAGATGGTATTTATCACACCCGTTCAAATCTGATACCTAGGAGCCCAGCAGCTTTGACCTGCTGAAATCTACACTGGAGGGGGTTGGGGCAACCCTACCTGATGGATAGATGGTATTTATCACACCCGTTCAAATCTGATACCCAGGGGCCAAGCAGCTTTGACCTGCTGAAATCTACACTGGAGGGGGTTGAGGCAACCCTACCTGATGGATAGATGGTATTTATCACACCCGTTCAAATCTGATACCCAGGAGCCCAGCAGCTTTGACCTGCTGAAATCTACACTGGAGGGGGTTGGGGCAACCCTACCTGATGGATAGATGGTATTTATCACACCCGTTCAAATCTGATACCCAGGAGCCCAGCAGCTTTGACCTGCTGAAATCTACACTGGAGGGGGTTGGGGCAGCCCTACCTGATGGATAGATGGTATTTATCACACCCGTTCAAATCTGATACCCAGGAGCCCAGCAGCTTTGACCTGCTGAAATCTACACTGGAGGGGGTTGGGGCAGCCCTACCTGATGGATAGATGGTATTTATCACACCCGTTCAAATCTGATACCCAGGAGCCCAGCAGCTTTGACCTGCTGAAATCTACACTGGAGGGGGTTGAGGCAACCCTACCTGATGGATAGATGGTATTTATCACACCCGTTCAAATCTGATACCCAGGAGCCCAGCAGCTTTGATCTGCTGAAATCTACACTGGAGGGGGTTGGGGCAACCCTACCTGATGGATAGATGGTATTTATCACACCCGTTCAAATCTGATACCCAGGAGCCCAGCAGCTTTGACCTGCTGAAATCTACACTGGAGGGGGTTGAGGCAACCCTACCTGATGGATAGATGGTATTTATCACACCCATTCAAATCTGATACCCAGGAGCCCAGCAGCTTTGACCTGCTGAAATCTACACTGGAGGGGGTTGGGGCAACCCTACCTGATGGATAGATGGTATTTATCACACCCATTCAAATCTGATACCCAGGAGCCCAGCAGCTTTGACCTGCTGAAATCTACACTGGAGGGGGTTGAGGCAACCCTACCTGATGGATAGATGGTATTTATCACACCCGTTCAAATCTGATACCCAGGAGCCCAGCAGCTTTGACCTGCTGAAATCTACACTGGAGGGGGTTGAGGCAACCCTACCTGATGGATAGATGGTATTTATCACACCCGTTCAAATCTGATACCCAGGAGCCCAGCAGCTTTGACCTGCTGAAATCTACACTGGAGGGGGTTGGGGCAACCCTACCTGATGGATAGATGGTATTTATCACACCCGTTCAAATCTGATACCCAGGAGCCCAGCAGCTTTGACCTGCTGAAATCTACACTGGAGGGGGTTGGGGCAACACTACCTGATGGATAGATGGTATTTATCACACCCGTTCAAATCTGATACCCAGGAGCCCAGCAGCTTTGACCTGCTGAAATCTACACTGGAGGGGGTTGAGGCAACCCTACCTGATGGATAGATGGTATTTATCACACCCGTTCAAATCTGATACCCAGGAGCCCAGCAGCTTTGACCTGCTGAAATCTACACTGGAGGGGGTTGGGGCAACCCTACCTGATGGATAGATGGTATTTATCACACCCGTTCAAATCTGATACCCAGGAGCCCAGCAGCTTTGACCTGCTGAAATCTACACTGGAGGGGGTTGGGGCAACACTACCTGATGGATAGATGGTATTTATCACACCCGTTCAAATCTGATACCCAGGAGCCCAGCAGCTTTGACCTGCTGAAATCTACACTGGAGGGGGTTGGGGCAACCCTACCTGATGGATAGATGGTATTTATCACACCCGTTCAAATCTGATACCCAGGAGCCCAGCAGCTTTGACCTGCTGAAATCTACACTGGAGGGGGTTGAGGCAACCCTACCTGATGGATAGATGGTATTTATCACACCCGTTCAAATCTGATACCCAGGAGCCCAGCAGCTTTGACCTGCTGAAATCTACACTGGAGGGGGTTGGGGCAACCCTACCTTGATAGATGGTATTTATCACACCCGTTCAAATCTGATACCCAGGAGCCCAGCAGCTTTGACCTGCTGAAATCTACACTGGAGGGGGTTGATGCAACCCTACCTGATGGATAGATGGTATTTATCACACCCGTTCAAATCTGGTACCCAGGAGCCTAGCAGCTTTGACCTGCTGAAATCTACACTGGAGTGGGTTGATGCAACCCTACCTGATGGATAGATGGTATTTATCACACCCGTTCAAATCTGGTACCCAGGAGCCCAGCAGCTTTGACCTGCTGAAATCTATACTGGAGGGGGTTGAGGCAACCCTACCTGATGGATAGATGGTATTTATCACACCCGTTCAAATCTGATACCCAGGAGCCCAGCAGCTTTGACCTGCTGAAATCTACACTGGAGGGGGTTGGGGCAACCCTACCTGATGGATAGATGGTATTTATCACACCCGTTCAAATCTGGTACCCAGGAACCCAGCAGCTTTGACCTGCTGAAATCTACACTGGAGGGGGTTGAGGCAACCCTACCTGATGGATAGATGGTATTTATCACACCCGTTCAAATCTGATACCCAGGAGCCCAGCAGCTTTGACCTGCTGAAATCTACACTGGAGGGGGTTGGGGCAACCCTACCTGATGGATAGATGGTATTTATCACACCCGTTCAAATCTGATACCCAGGACCCAAGCAGCTTTGACCTGCTGAAATCTACACTGGAGGGGGTTGGGGCAACCCTACCTGATGGATAGATGGTATTTATCACACCCGTTCAAATCTGATACCCAGGACCCAAGCAGCTTTGACCTGCTGAAATCTACACTGGAGGGGGTTGGGGCAACCCTACCTGATGGATAGATGGTATTTATCACACCCGTTCAAATCTGATACCCAGGAGCCAAGCAGCTTTGACCTGCTGAAATCTATACTGGAGGGGGTTGAGGCAACACTACCTGATGGATAGATGGTATTTATCACACCCGTTCAAATCTGATACCCAGGAGCCCAGCAGCTTTGACCTGCTGAAATCTATACTGGAGGGGGTTGGGGCAACCCTGCCTGATGGATAGATAGTATTTATCACACCCGTTCAAATCTGATACCCAGGAGCCCAGCAGCTTTGACCTGCTGAAATCTACACTGGAGGGGGTTGATGCAACCCTACCTGATGGATAGATGGTATTTATCACACCCGTTCAAATCTGATACCCAGGAGCCCAGCAGCTTTGACCTGCTGAAATCTACACTGGAGGGGGTTGGGGCAACCCTGCCTGATGGATAGATAGTATTTATCACACCCGTTCAAATCTGATACCCAGGAGCCCAGCAGCTTTGACCTGCTGAAATCTACACTGGAGGGGGTTGGGGCAACACTACCTGATGGATAGATGGTATTTATCACACCCGTTCAAATCTGATACCCAGGAGCCCAGCAGCTTTGACCTGCTGAAATCTACACTGGAGGGGGTTGGGGCAACCCTACCTGATGGATAGATGGTATTTATCACACCCGTTCAAATCTGATACCCAGGAGCCCAGCAGCTTTGACCTGCTGAAATCTACACTGGAGGGGGTTGAGGCAACCCTACCTGATGGATAGATGGTATTTATCACACCCGTTCAAATCTGATACCCAGGAGCCCAGCAGCTTTGACCGGCTGAAATCTACACTGGAGGGGGTTGAGGCAACCCTACCTGATGGATAGATGGTATTTATCACACCCGTTCAAATCTGATATCCAGGAGCCCAGCAGCTTTGACCTGCTGAAATCTACACTGGAGGGGGTTGGGGCAACCCTCCCTGATGGATAGATGGTATTTATCACACCCGTTCAAATCTGATACCCAGGAGCCAAGCAGCTTTGACCTGCTGAAATCTATACTGGAGGGGGTTGAGGCAACCCTACCTGATGGATAGATGGTATTTATCACACCCGTTCAAATCTGGTACCCAGGAGCCAAGCAGCTTTGACCGGCTGAAATCTACACTGGAGGGGGTTGGGGCAACCCTACCTGATGGATAGATGGTATTTATCACACCCGTTCAAATCTGATACCCAGGAGCCCAGCAGCTTTGACCTGCTGAAATCTATACTGGAGGGGGTTGGGGCAACCCTACCTGATGGATAGATGGTATTTATCACACCCGTTCAAATCTGATACCCAGGAGCCAAGCAGCTTTGACCTGCTGAAATCTACACTGGAGGGGGTTGAGGCAACCCGACCTGATGGATAGATGGTATTTATCACACCCGTTCAAATCTGATACCCAGGAGCCCAGCAGCTTTGACCTGCTGAAATCTACACTGGAGGGGGTTAGGGCAACCCTACCTGATGGATAGATGGTATTTATCACACCCGTTCAAATCTGATACCCAGGAACCCAGCAGCTTTGACCTGCTGAAATCTACACTGGAGGGGGTTGGGGCAACCCTACCTGATGGATAGATGGTATTTATCACACCTGTTCAAATCTGATACCCAGGAGCCCAGCAGCTTTGACCGGCTGAAATCTACACTGGAGGGGGTTGGGGCTAGGAGAGGGGGTAGTTCGGTCTTTAAACCAATCGGTAATTACAGGGTTTGTTGAAATCCGACCCACTTGTAAATGCAATCCCCGTACGGCCTAAACAGAGTTTTAAAATTTTGTAGATTTGGCTTAGTGAGCGCTTGGAGAGCAGAGGCAGCTCCGTGGTCTCTGCGTCGGAAAGGGAACAAGGCCGCCCGCTCAGCGTCTCCTTCCTCTGTGTACGTCGCTGTACTGTACTGTGTCACTGAATGCAAGCATTTGCCCTAATATGTCAGTGACGACACGTCATCGTCACGCGACACACCCACACATGGGGGGGCGACACAGTACTGTGTCACGACTCACACTTTGGAAAGCTCTGCCCTAACAGATCGTCTAATAAAGAATAAAGGAGCAGAATTAAGGTTACGTCATCCCTCCTAAGCGGTGCTATTGGATTTCTATACCTTACAAAACATTCTCACCTCAGAACCCATCCTTCCCAGTCACGATTTTACAAAACCTTTTATTCCCAAAACAGAAGCGTTGGGAGTTGGCTTAGGTACACCACTGTCCTAAAAAGATGAAAGAGAAGTTGAAACCCCCTCCTATATATCGCTGCATGCTATTTCAGCAAGAAAAGAACAATGCTACAGTGGAAAAAGAAGCCTTAGCTCATAAATGGACTTCGATACTACTTGGAAGGACAGCCTTAGCTATTAAATGCACTTTGATACTACTTGGAAGGACAGGAAATTGTCCTCTATGCATACCATGCTCCTGTTGAATGGATGGCTCATAACAAGGGTAGAACCCCTCGCATGCTAAGATGGTTCCTGGCCATTTCGCTTTTTCAACACCATAAGAGAAGTGGGAGAACAAGAGAAAGACGCCAGCATGGAGGAGAGACAGGAGTGAGATCAGCAAAACAAAGAGACACCAGAAAAGAAGCCTTGAGTCAGCGCCACACTGGAGGAGAAGAATCAGCAGGACCGCAGCAAGGCAGAAGACATCCGCTAAGTGTGGTTCACCACCGAATGGTAGACATTGCCAGAGATACTGCTGCAGCCCGCAGCAGCTCAGGAGAGCTCTGAGCAAGGCGGGGTGCATCATTGTGGGTAGGGGGAGTACCTGCATGAAGGGGAAAGGAGAAAAACTGGAGACCCATGCATGTGTCCTAGAAAGTACCAATATACAAGTAGTGGGAGTATAATATGAAATTCTCCCTTAAGTTTGGCACAGGAACTGAGAGATCCGAAGCTTCCATTTTTTTCTTTTTCTTTTCTTCCCTACCTTCTCCTTTTGCACTTTTCTATGAACTTATTAATAACCTTGTGCACTCCCTCCGGTCCACCATGACGCTCCTACCAGAGAGAAAAGAGACACTGAGTCTTTAGAATCCTTCATCGTGGGTGACCTGGTGACGGGAGAAAATTGTAAAAGAATAGAGTAGCTTACACCTCGCATTGCCCCTATTTATTTTGGAGGAGACTGCCAGTGGCACCATCCCTCAAGAAACCTGTGGAGAGAAAAAGGAAACCATTACCACACCTGTCAAGGCCAAGAAGCCGCAGCCCTCAGTCCATACCCTTTGGAAGTTGGTTTATCTATATTATTGATTCATAAAACTGTAGCAATACCCTAACACCCAAATAAAAAGGCAAAATTCATCGAAGCCATAATCTCATGAATGACCAAATGAAAGGAGAACCACAACAGGTATATATAAAAAATATATGTATTTATTCTAAACACATCACTTTAGTCTCTTTATGAGGCTAGAGGCAAAAGTACAATACAGTAACTTACCCCTTTAGTACTGGACAATTTGAGAGTCAAGACCAACGGGAGCACCAAAGTACTCGTGTTACCTCACCCAGGGAAGCTGGGTGCATAGGTGTCTTTCCGTGTCGGGTTTCGTCGTCGTTTCCTATGGAGAGCTGCAAAGAAGTGCTGCAGGCGACCAGATGAAAAGTGTCCGGATGGATTCAAGGGTGGATTGAAGATCGGAAGAACCTGAAAGTAGAGGGGACAGGGTATGGGTCACTTGCCAGTGACCAGGGAGGCAACAAGAAAAAGCCAGCCGATGTCGGGTAATTTCAGGTTCAGGAGGTGAAGCTTAACTCTTCAGCCACAAGCACCAGGAGGCATCAACGACAACCAGGATCTGGATTCGAGCTGTCCCACATCGGATGTCGAGTGTTGCGGTGTCTGTATCCGGATTGGACCCAACAAACCTTGGCAACAGCAACCCACGCAGAATGAAAAGATTGGCTTCGGAGTAGACCAGCAAGGTCTGAGGGACTCACCCTTTGGAGGCTGGGTCATTGACAGCGATGAGTCCAGGATGGACCCCAGATTGCGTGTGTGGTCGGTGGGAGTCGGTGCAGCTCCCAGTGTGGCCGGCCATCTGGAGTCATCCCAGGAGGACGGGGTGCAGCTGAGGATGAGGACCTCCATCTTGTCCGAGTTCAGTTTCAGGTGGCTGTTCTTCATCCATTCGGCGACAGCCTTCATTCCTTCGTGGAGGTTGATTTTGGCGGTGGTGGGGGCCTTGGTGAGGGAGAGGATCAGCTGGGTGTCATATGAGATGATGTTGAGGTTGTGCGCTCGGGCCATGTGGGCGAGCAGTGCCATGTAGACATTGAAGAGTGTTGGGCTGAGGGATGATCCTTGGGGTTCGCCGCAGATGATCTTGGTGGCTTTAGATTGGAACGGAGGGAGCGGACACTTTGGGTTCTGCCGGTGAGGAAGGAGGTGGTCCAGTCAAGGGCTTTGTCATGGATCCCTGCGTTGTGGAGGCGTGTGCGTAGGGTGTGATGGCTGACGGTGTTGAAGGCAGCCGAAAGGTCCAGGAGGATGAGGGCCGTGGTTTCTCTGTTGTCCAGCAGGGTCCTGATGTCATCAGTGGCAGTGATGAGGGCAGTTTTGGTGCTGTGGTTGCTGCGGAATCCGGATTGGGATGGGTCCAGGATGTTGTTTTCCTCGAGGAAGAGGGTCAGTTGCCTGTTGACAATCTTCTTGATGACTTTCGTCAGGAAATGGCCGGAGGTTTTTGAGGTCCTTAGGGTTCGTCTTGGGTTTCTTGAGTAGGGTGTTGATCTCGGTGTGCTTCCAGCTCTCTGGGAAGGTGGCGGTCTTGAAGGAGTTGTTGATGATCTTGCGGAGATGGGGTGTGATGGTGGAGCTTGCTTTGTTGAAGATTTGGTGCGGGCAGGGGTCTGCTGGTGAGCCGGAGTGGATGATGCTCATGATTTTGATAGTGTCGTTGTCGTTGACATGGGTCCAGGGAAGCAGGGGATTAGTGTGGCTGGGGGCGGTGAGTCTGAGGTGTCGGTAGCTGTCTGTTGGGGGCCTGGTTGTTGAAGCTGTCGTGGATGTCTGCGATCTTGCGGTGCAAGAAGGTGGCTAGGGAGTCACAGAGGTCTTGCGATGGCAGGATGTCGCTGGAGTTGGAGCTGGGGTTGGAGAGTTCCTTCACGATGTTGAAGAGCTCTTTGCTGTTGTGTGCGTTGTTGTCAATGCGTTCCTTGAAGAAAGTCCTTTTGGCGGTTCGGATGAGTTGGTGGTGTCTGCGGATGGCGCTCTTGTGGGCTGCATTGCTGTCCAGTGTCTGTTCGTGGTGCCACTTCATCTCGAGCCTTCGGCAGGTCAGTTTGGATGCCTGGAGGTCGACGGTGAACCTGATGGCTTTTCTGTCAGTGCGTATGTTTGAAGGTTACTTGATCAAGGCGTGAGTGTTGGCACAGTCATCAATCCTTTGCCTGAGGTTGCGGGCTGCATTGTCAGTGTCCGCGGTGTCAGTTGGTGGGTTTCGGGCAAGGGTGGTGATTAGCTGGTCTTCGGTGACTTTGCTGCAGCGGGGGTCGGTTGTGTGTGGTGGTGCGTGGTGGGTTTCTCGAAGATGAAGTGGATGCATCGCTGGTCGGTCCAGTGGAGTTCGGTGGTGTGGCTGATGGTGATGTGGTTGATGCCGGAGAAGATGCGGTCGAGCGTGTGTCCGGCGGAGTGGGTGGGTGTCATGACACGCTGATTGAGTCCGAGGTTGGCGAGGTTTTCGAGCAGGGTCGTAAAGTTACTGTCGTTGGTGCTCTTGAGGTGGAAGTTCAGAGCTCAGAGGAGGAAGTAGTCCGGGGATGCAAGGGGGTGCGTGCTGACAAAGTCAGGGATGGAGTCGCTGCACTGTGGCCATGGTCCTGGGGGTCTGTAGACAAGGGTTCCTCTGAGGGTGGTGTTGGGGTCGATGTGCATCTGGAAGTGCAGGTGTTCAGCGGCGCTGAGAGTGTTGTCGGTGCTGGTCGAGATTCTGAGGGTGTTCCTGTGGGCGATGGTTATTCCTCCTCCTGCTCTGTTGGTATGGTCCCTGCAGATGATCGTGTAGCCGTCCGAGATGGCTATGGCGATGTTGGGTGCCGAGGAGGGGTTCATCCAGGTCTCCATCAGGAAGGCGACTTCCGGGGAGGATGAGTCGAGTGGGTCCCAGAGTTCAATGGCATGCTTGTGGGCAGACCGGTGTTGAATAGTATGCATTTGAGGTGGTTGATTCCTACCCTGGTGGGCGAGGTGGAGGCTTGGAGGCTGGTGAAGCTGCAGCTCCGGCAGGCGAAGGGTCCTTGGGTGTGCTTCGGGGTGGCCAGGAAGTATGAACGGCCATCGTTGAGTGCGTGAAGGGTGTTGGTGTCATAGTGGCGGCGGGCATTGTAGCGTTCGCGGGGGCCAGGGGGTCTGGTGCTGGGTGCGGTCCAGGTACGGACGAGCATAGATGGGCTTGCATTCGGCACGCCTTCGGCGCGGCCACAATAAGAAGGGGAGGTGGGAGTGAGGAGCAGCTGGGATGCGGGAGCGGGATGAATGGGCGAGTGGGGAGGCGGGGCTGCAGCGGCAGGAAGGGGAGAGGAAGGCTGGAATGCTGGAGGGCTACAGAGCGAAAAACGGGCGGAAGCACAGAATACAAAGAAAATGAATACAACAATGGGCACAAAAAAATACAGAAGCAGAATACTAAAAAGTAATACAACAGTTTGGTAACAGATACCGCAAAACATAATACAACAACAGACAAATAACAGGCAAAAAGGAACAGAGTGAGCACACAGACACTTAGGGCTCACCACTGGGCCACCAGGGATAAGGCGCAGGCGGGAGCCTGCAGGTGGAGGAGGGCTGAGAACTCGCCGCAGCAGGGAGATCAGGGAGCAGGGACACGGGCACAGACAGGTAGAGCTGTGTGGCATGGGGTGTGACCTGCATGGATCAGGGTCAAGGGTTGCTCCTTTATCTCACTCTTGATTCATGGCTGTTAGAATTGGGGGTCTCTGGTTGGCACAGGTAGGCACTTGTGACAAGCAGGGACCCTCTCCTCTACTCAGGGCCAGGGAATTACCCTTTCATAATAACCCCTGCTCACCCTTTGGGTTGCGTGGCGCGAGCAGCCAAGGTTAATCTTCAGGGCGCTAAGTCAGTTAAGCATTTATGACCACATACAGTAAATACAATGACGCACCATGAATGGACACCAGTCGTAGAAGTTGTATCAAAAATACATAGCTTTATATCAAAATACTTAGTTGCGGAATTATCACAAGACCATATAACGTTTTAAGAATGAGGCCACAAGATGTTATTAAGCAATAAGGTGAGAAAGAAGCTTTTCTAGTTCGTGATTCTGTACTTAATCAGCAAAGTTCAAGGGGTGACACGCGATCCCCCACCTTCCTAAAGCGGGTCCTGGCCTGGTCGCACAGTTTGCGGTTGGCCAGGCGCTGCGAAGCGCGCTGGCGTACTCTGGGCTGAGCGACGGCAGGGCGGCCTACTGAGGCTCACGCGCTGTGCAGTACGAAGCGTACGGCGTGGTCTGCTTTAGAGCGGGGTATGAGTTGAAACAGTGCAGCGGGGAAAACAGAACGTTGCAGACCCCGAGTTCATGACTGGCACTGTACCTTGATTTGCATGATGTAACATAGGCGCTTCAGTCCACAAGGCGGTCCTGGTGGGGAAGAGGCGTACTCTCTTAGTACGTGCTGGCGGGCGAAGCGTACTTTCTGATCTTTGGGGGCTTGATGCTTTCCACCAGGCAGGCACGGCACAGGACCTCCAGTACGGATCGTACTGGGGGTCTCTCCAGAGTGCGGCGCGGCCTTCTCAGATCTTGGAGTGCAAAAGCGGGGCAGCCGGATACGTTACGACGTACGGCGGCCATCCGAGTCTGGGGATCGCGCTCCGATCCGATTCTGGCGGGAGGGGTGAAGGGGCACACCAAGGGCTCCAGTAGCAGGCAAGCGACAGGGGAGCAAGCAGCCCGGCCTGACGGGTGGAGAGGGACTCGGTCAGAGCAGGGCTCTCAGCGGGAAAGGGTGGACAGGATCCTGAGTGTCACTGCCCTAGGAGGGGGCGAGGGCACCAAGGATCCCAGCTCTGGAGGGAAGGAAGCACACGGCTGGCCAAAGACGAGCGAAAGCACAATGAACCCACTGGTCCTGGGGTTCAGTTCAGGGGGCAAGCACAATCAAGCCCTTGGAGATAGTTTCAAGCACAATAAAGCAAAGTCTTCTCTGGCCTTTTCCTCTTCTTCCTCAGCAAGGCACCACTGCAGGCCAGTCCTTCAGCTTCTTCTTGGTCCTTCTAGTTGGGCAGAGGTTCATTGTGGTAAAACTGGATCTGATTTCTTAGGAGCAGGACTCCTACTTTTATACTGAGTTTCTTTTGTCCTGGCAGACCAGGGGGGCCTTTGCATAGCTCATTCACGCTCTGGAGTACTTTGTTTTGGCAACTCTGGGTTAACGACTATTACTCTATTGTCCTGAGCCAGTGCTTTCTCTCTCACTACAGCAATCTGTACCACAGTGAGGATTTCCTCAGTACGTGCGAAACGCATTTCAGCGTTGGTGTACAAACGTGATTTGTATGCAATCTGTACGGTATAACTTTAATTGCAAGTGATATATATGTACCTAGTGGTTTCAGCACCTATGCGGATCACCAGGTTAGTTGTGTTTACACGTGTGTGCAAATGTTTGGAAGATAACATATCAGCTTGTGCGGAACATACAATGTTTTTATGGTCCTGTGTACAATGGTTGATTGAAAAATCAGGTCTAATTAAGTCGTAGAACAGTTTTACTCGTTCTGCGTAATCCAAAATGTATGCTCTGCCAAAATTAAAAAAATCCTAAAGTGGATTGTAATCTTTTCAGAGTTGTTGGAGGTTGGAGCAGTGCACATTTTTCAGAAAAATGTGCTGCCAGGCTTTTGGCTTCACTTGACAACTCATTTCCGAGAAACAGGATAATGAGGTGGGCAATTTTAGATTTTTTAAATTAAATTTGTAACGCAGGTGAGCGAATCCAAGGGTTATGTGGTTCACTCTAGCCAAGTGTTCCATTGGCTCATAGTCCATCAGATAAATCTCATCTACATAGGACAATGCTTCCTCATCTAAAGTTTGAAGTAACTCCGTTACCCTGGCTGAAAATAGCCCCGGGCTGTTCCTATACCATTGAGGTAAACGACAAAATTGATGCTGTAAACCTAACACTGAAAATGCGGTCAAATATCTGCTTTCAAGTGCTACATTCGGGCAGAAAAATCAATTCGATATATCTAGGGTTGTTTTGTATCTATTCTGCAAAATGTTCTCCTTAGCATGGCACTATGTGCATTTTGTAATGCAAATATGCGTGTGGAAGTGTTCAAATGTCAATATGAATTGTCCGGTTTCAATACAGGAAACAAAGGATTATTCACGGGTGAAGTACAATTTTCTATCTACCCTGATACTCAAGCTGTTATAGGATTTCCCTAACTTGCATTTTAGCTTCATGTTTTATTGGGTATTGTCTCTGCGGCTGAGGAACTGGTTTTATTGGTATTCCCATTAAAACCACACAACATGATAGTGGTAAAATGCAGGAGCTAGCGCTAATGCCTGCACCTGCACATATGACTGTTTAACTGATTCTGGAACGAAGTCGGAGAAGGCAGGTTAAATAACCTTTTCTCCCAGTGGGCATTCCATTACGAACTCAGGAGGCCAATCCTTTTCAGGAAAAAGAAAGTCATAACCATGTATCGGGTTCTCCCAAAAGAGAGCCTTGATCTTCCTGAGTATGTCCCCCTCCATTTGGAGCATTAGTTTGTATAAAAGATGTGGGATACTTACCCTTGTATCAGGCGTTTCCACTGTGATATGCTCATTCAGTGTTACAATCACTAGAAAATGTATCCGGTTCCGGCGACCTATTGCGACTTCTACCGCGCTGTCCAGCATTGTCACTTCCACTCCTGTTTCAGAAGCAGAGTCCTCAGTAGTCTGGGCATGTCTTATTTTAATCCCTCTACCTTCTTCTTTTTGAATTGTGATTTTTGAGTCTTTTGTCCTCTTTCTGGATGTAATCTGAAGTGTGATGCATTTCCCTTTTTGGCTTCACATGCTCTTCTAATCTGCGCTCTGACCATCCACCTCTCTCAGAACCTCTACCCGATGAATCCTGAAAGGAACGAGAGGATTATGTATCAGTATCCTGATACTTGTCAGGTTTTTTAATGTTATCACGGTTTCTCAGATTGCCTTTTTTGTCAGTGGATTTCTGCTGAGGAGGCCGACCCTGTGATTGTGTGTTATTTTGTTTATTTTTTTGTTTATTATATCATTTCTTCCTGGAAGAATTGGGTGCTTGCTTAGAGTTATCCTTTTCAGAATTACTCTTAACTTTATGGAGTAATCAGAAACTCCCGGTCCGCCAGAGATCTCCTGCTGCAACCTGATCACTTTCAGAAAAAAAAACGTACAATCGTGCTTTTTCTGTGGCCGCTCCTAGAATATGGAACTCTCTCCCACCCTCCATCAGAAGAATCCCTTATCTGTCATGTTTCAAAAAGGATACCAAAACCTTCCTTATGGGTGAATTCCGCATTTACATTTTGGCTTCAACCACCACTATGACCCTGATATACGTCTGACTATTGCCTCCCTTCGGATTACCTAGTCACCCCACTAAGAAACCTGTTATGTATTATGCCCCCCGCCACCTCCTAATTGATTTTTTACTCTTGTGATTCTAAGCTTTTTTGTACAATCCTATAATTCCTTTAAAGCACTGTGATACCCTAACGGGTCAAGTAAGCACTCTATAAAACAAAAAAACAAAAAATAATTGTGTTTTCCCAGATCTGGCTCCCAAATTATCTCTGTCTAACGTAGCATAGGTTTCCTCGATAAGTCTAGGTAATTCCCATTCCTGTTGTGCAGGAGTGAATTTCCTCAGGCATTGGTGTATAGCCGATGCTGCTGCTTCCCCTTTTATGTTACTTAACATAATGGTCGTGTAACGAGGTGCCTTGGCACGAGAGAAAGGAAACGAAAACCCATGGCGAATGGTGGCTCACCGATCCATTTCCTCCTTCCCCTCCGGACTATCAGGACCAATGGGAGCCGCTACCGCAAATGGAGAGAAAACAAAGCAGTGCCTTTAAGTGGGCGTGGACCTCAAGTGAAGAACCTCCTCAGCGTGACAAGACTCTCGCAGCTGCGAGTAAAAACCCGGAAAACGACCAGTCTGTGTGGAACCACCCCGGAGAAGACGGAACAAGGAGAGTAGGAGAAGAAGACCAAAGTGAGGTGCGGCGTGATCCAGGAGGAGAAGAAGACGGGCCAGGAGGCCAACGGATTCACGCTTCGCCGTGCCACACTCCCGAGGGAGTAGTGTGGCTATCAAAGGTACGGCAGAGGCTTTCAAGGTGGGCGGGGAGAAGGAGCTCGGGTCCACCATAGGAACGGAGACACTATAGTTAGTGCCTCCGGTTGTACATAGCACCCCGCTTCCCTTGTCCTACCTCCATTTCCCTCACTCTCTACTCTTCACGAGATCTACAGTATAGCCTACAGAGTCAGCGGTGTCCCTCACTCCCCTGTTCCCCACGGGATGTATATAGCATGAGGACGTGAAAGTAACGGTCCTTCTATTTCTGTTTTGTTTCATACGACCCCGGTGAGAGAGAGTCCCCAAGGAGCTGCCAGGAGGGAGACTGCGAGAAGAGAAGGGACAGCACAAAGACAGCCTCACCACGGATACCTCTGAGTTTGCCCGTGAAAGACTGACATTTCGCCGGAAAAAACTATATGTAAAAATAAAACCTGCTTTACCAAGACGAAGTATCCAGCCTCTCACTACCTCCCCCGTTACAGTGGTGCCAGAAGTGGGATCCGAAGACCTCCACCAGCAACCCCTGATGGAACAAGTGATACAACACCTCATCGAGGGACAAGACAAACTGGAATGGGCCATTAAATCCCAGATAACATCGGCGGAGGCTGATAGAGAACTGTTTAAAAATGCCATTAGTGCCCAACTTGAAAACTTCCAGAAGGTCACACAAACGTCCGGTCCAGCAGCTGAACGGAGAACAGCAATGCCTCATCCCTCGGGTGTCTCCCTACAAAAGTATGTACAGGGGGAAGACCCCGATGCCTTCCTGTCCAATTTTGAAAGAGCAGCACAGGCATGTGGGTGGCCTCCGGAGAAATGGCCGTTTTTCTTGGCCCCGCTTCTATCCGGGGAGGCACAGGCGGCCTATCAAGTGGCCAACCATGCTGGAAACACCCCTTATGCTGAAATCAAGGAGGTCATCCTAGACCATCTCGGGTTGGACGCAGAGGCATATAGGGTTTGTTTCCGAAGAGAGAAGGGAGTCTCGGGAGAAAACCCCAAGACCCTATACCTCAGACTAAAGATGGCAGCAGAAAAATGGTTAAGACCCGAACAGAGAAGCAAAGAAGAGCTTATGAACAGTATTGTGTTGGAGCAATTCATGGAAGCCTTGCCATACGGCACGCAAAGATGGTTGCGCCAACACTCCGGACTGACGGTAGCCCAAGCCATCGACATGGCCACGAACTATTCCAGAGCACAACCACGTACGTTTGCCTGGGACACCGACAAAAATCCCAAAACGAATCTGGCTCCAAAGCCGGAAAAAAAGAAACAAGAGACGACCCCATTAATGAAACCCCGCCCCACCAAAATGGATTTCAACCCCATTAAGGGTCCTCAATGTTTCGATTGTGGTGAATGGGGCCACATAGCCAGACTCTGCCCACGACGAAAGCCCCAAGAAGAACCCATGGAAGTGGGGTATATCCCCAGAGCAGTAATGTATACGGCCGAGATGGGTCCAACGTTTTATGTACGTATATCCATAAACGGGAGACATGTCTTGGGGTTGTTAGACTCGGGATGCCGCCAGTCAGTATCAATCAATCAATCATCGTATTTATATAGCGCACTACGACCCGGAGGGTCTCAAGGCGCTTTGGGAGGGAGGGGTCCGCTACTGCTCGAACAGCCAGGTCTTGAGCTGCTTCCTGAAGGCGAGGTGGTCCTGGCTCAGGCGGAGGTGGGTCGGGAGGGAGTTCCAGGTCTTGGCGGCCAGGTAGGAGTAGGACCTTCCTCCTGTTGTGGCTCTTCGGATGCGGGGGACGGCGGCGAGGGCGTGGCTGGTCGAATGGAGCTGGCATGTGGGAGTGTAGAAGTTGAGGCGGCTGTTGAGGTAGCTCGGACCTTGGTTGTGTAGGGCTTTGTGTGCGTGGTTGAGGAGGTGATTCTCTTGTTGACCGGGAGCCAGTTCAGGTCTCTCAGGTGTCCGGAGATGTGGCTGTGTTGGGGGATGTCGAGGGTGAGTCTCACTGAGGTGTTCTGGATTCGCTGGAGTCTCTTCTGGAGCTTGGCGGTTGTTCCGGCATAGAGGGCGTTGCCGTAGTCCAGACGGCTGGTGATGAGGGCCTGGGTGACCGTCTTCCTGGTCTCGGTGGGGATCCACCGGAAAATCTTACGTAGCATTCGCAGGATGTTGAAACAAGACGAGGAGACGGCGTTGACTTGTCTGGTCATGGAGAGGGAGGAGTCCAGGATGAAGCCCAGGTTGCATGCGTGGTCTGTTGGTTTGGGTGCGGTGCCCAGGGCAGGGGGGCACCAGGAGTCATCCCAAGCAGAGGGCGAGGAGCCCAGGATGAGGACTTCCGTCTTGTCTGAGTTCAGTTTCAGGCGGCTGGTCATCATCCACTCGACTACGTCTTTCATCCCTTCGTGAAGGTTGGCTCTGGCGGTGGCGGGGTCGTTGGTAAGGGAGAGGATCAGCTGCGTGTCGTCGGCGTAGGAGATGATGTTGAGGTTGTGTTGGCGTGCGATGGTTGCGAGAGGGCTCATGTAGACATTGAAGAGGGTGGGGCTGAGCGAGGAGCCTTGAGGAACGCCGCAGGTGACTTCGGTGGCTTCTGATCTGAACGGCGGTAGGCGGACTCTCTGTGTCCTTCCAGCGGTCAAGGAGATGATCCACTCCAGTGCCTTCTCCTGGATTCCGACGTTGCTGAGGCGCTGCACTAGGGTGCGGTGGCAGACAGTGTTGAATGCCGCAGAGAGGTCCAGGAGGATGAGGGCCGCTGTTTCTCCGTTGTCAAGCAGGGCTCGGATGTCATCGGTGGCTGCGATGAGGGCGGTCTCAGTGCTGCCGTTGGCCCGGAAGCCGGACTGTGATGGGTCGAGGGATCCATTCGTCTCGAGGAAGGCGGCCAGTTGCTTGTTGACGGCCTTCTCGATGACTTTGGCTGGAAACGGGAGGAGCGAGATTGGGCGGTAGTTTTTGAGTTCGGTGGGGTCCGCTGTTGGTTTCTTCAATAGAGCGCTGAGTTCGGCGTGCTTCCAGCTCTCCCGGAAGGTGGCGGTGTCGAAGGAGGTGTTGATGATGTCCCGCAGGTGGGGTGCGATGACAGCGTCGGCCTTGTTGAAGACGTGGTGAGGGCAGGGGTCGGTGGGAGATCCGGAGTGGATGGAGTTCATCGTGCGGATGGTGTCTTCGGTGCTGATCGGGGTCCAGGCACTGAGGGTGGTGGTGGGGGGCGTTGGTGCGGGCATGGGAGCGTTGGTTGTGTGCTGAAGCTGTTGTGTATGTCAGCGAACTTGTTGTGGAAGTAGGAGGCGAGGGAGTTGCAGAGGTCTTGCGATGGGGTGATGTCGTTGTTTCCGGCGTTGGGGTTGGAGAGCTCTTTCACGATGTTGAAGATTTCCTTGCTGTTGTGTGCGTTGTTGTCCAGCCGTTCCTTGAATGCTGTTTTCTTGGTGGCGTGGATCAGTTGATGGAGCTTGAGGGTGGCGAGCTTGAGGGTGGTCATGTTGTCTGGTGTTGGGTTTCTTCGCCAGGCTCTCTCGAGGGCTCAGCAGTTCTTCTTGGAGCTCTTGAGTTCGTCGGTGAACCATGGGGCCTTCTTGCTGCCGGGTCTGCTGGGCGGGGTCCTCAGTGGGGCGAGGTCGTCTGCGCAGTTGCTGATCCACTTCGTGAGGTTGTCGGCGGCCTGGCTGGGGTTTGCTGAGCTGGCGGGATGAGAAGACGGGGTCGAGTGTGTGTCCGGCGTAGTGGGTGGGGGTGGTCACCAGCTGCTTGAGACCGAGGTTGGCGAGGTTGTCCACTAGGGTGGTGGTGTTGCGGTCGTTGTTGTTCTCCAGGTGGAAGTTGAGGTCGCCGAGGAGGATGTAGTCTGCGGAGGGGAGGGCGTGCGGGCTGATGAAGTCAGCGATGTCTTCGCTGAATTGTGTGCGTGGTCCCGGGGGTCTGTAGATGAGGGTGCCTCTGAGGGTGGTCTTGGGGTCGGTGTGGATCTGGAAGTGCAGGTGTTCGGCGGTTGTCAGGGTGTCGTCGGTGTTGGTCGTGATGCGGATGGTGTTCCTGTGGATGATGGCGATGCCTCCTCCGGTCTGGTTGCCGCGGTCCCTCCGGGTGATCTTGTAACCGTCTGGGATGGCAATGGCGATGTCGGGCGCTGAGGAAGCGTTCATCCAGGTTTCCGTGAGGAAGGCAACATCTGGTGATGTTGTGTCGAGGAGGTTCCAGAGCTCCACGGCGTGTCTGGGGACGGAGCGGGTGTTGAGCAGGATGCACTTGAGGTGGTTGCTGCTGGTGTTTGGCTTGGTGGGTGCGGATGCTGTGCGGGTCCGGAAGCAGGTGAACTTGCAGGAGTGGCAGCTGAAGGGTCCGTGGGTGCGTCTCGGTAGCATCCAGGGATCCGGCCGGTGTTGAGTGCGTTGAGTTCGGTGGCGTCGTAAGTCCGGCGGGTGGGCTGGGATCTGCGGGGGCCAGGGTTCCTGGCCCTGGGCGGGGTCCAGGCGTGGACGGGCACAGACGGGCTTACCTTTGGCACACCTTCGGCACTCAATCGGTGCTCCCGCTGCGCGCGGTCGCTCTGGGGGCGTCATAAGAGAGGAGCCGGGAGGGTGGGTCAGCTGGGTGGCGGGAGCGGGGCGGCCAATGGGCAGGGGGGGCGGGGTCGGCGGAGGTCTGTGGCGGGAAGGGGCTCACAGGGCGGCTCTGCGGCGGCTGGGTCGTCCGGCGGAGGAGACCCAAGGAAGGGGGAGGGCAGCAGAGGGGGGTAAGGGGTACACAGGGCAAGCAGGAAGGGAGAAAAGAAAATGAGGTGGCAGCAGAGGGGAAGCAGGAAGGGAGAAAAGAAAACGAGGTGGCAGCAGAGGGAAAGAACGAAATAGGCAGCAGCGGCGCAGCAGGAGGGGGGAAAATGCAGAAGGCAGTAGCGAGGCGGCGGAGCAAGGCTCAGGCAGGCAGCAGTCAGCAGCAAGGCTCAGGCAGGCGGCAGGAAGGAGCAGCGGAGTGGGGGCGACCTCACCTTGGAGAAGGCTCAGCGGTCGTGCAGCAGTAGTGTAACAAAATCTAGTGTTACCTTCCCAGATTCTTCCCAACACCCTAGTGCATATTAGATGCGTACACGGTGACGTGAAGCCCTATCCCGTAGCTAAAATCACTATAACACCACAAAACAGAACCCCTGTCACGGTTAAAGCGGGGGTTGTGGCTTCGCTTCCTGAGGACCTCATAATAGGGGTAGACAACCCTGACTTCATGTCCCTATTCAGCACCAAGTTCCTTAACCACATCGCTGCTGCACATTTTCCCCTCCGGTGCTGAAGACTTCAGATTTACATCGTTTCATGACGAGCTCAGCTCGGCATCAGCACAGCTCCACTGTGCCTCATGACGAGCTGAGCTCGTCATGAGCATGGAAAGGGTTAACAAAACAGAAGGTCCTCCAACCAAAATACCGGCCCTGTTAGCAAAAGAACCCTGGGTCCTGGACAGGAGCTTTCGGTTCACGCAAAGCAACGATGCCACCCTGTTTAACGCCTGGGAAGCGGCACATGCAGCTCAGTCCAATAGAGTAGTAGCTTACCCTCGTTTTGTCATAAAACAGGATCTTCTCTATAGGGAAGGGAGAGCAGGCGATCCGCCTCAATTGGTTGTCCCTATTGACTTCAGAGAGCAAGTCCTATACTATGCTCATACTCACCTCACTGCAGGACACTCAGGGGTGGAGAAAACCACGCAAAATATCACCAGACATTTCTTCTGGCCAGGTATTTATAAAGAGGCCGAAAAGTATTGCAAGAGCTGTGAGATATGCCAAAAAAAGAACATGACCAGACCCCAGGCCGTTCCCTTACAAACACTACCCATCATAGGGAAACCATTCGAAAGGGTTGGAATGGACCTTATAGGTCCTCTGCCTCGTGCCTCAAGGGGACACACCTATGCACTGGTTGTAGTGGACTACCATACCCGGTTCCCCGAAGCCTTCGCTTTAAGGGCACCAACCACGAAAAACGTAGCAGACAAAATGTTGGAGTTATTCACCAGGGTGGGATTCCCCAAGGAGATCCTAATGGACCAGGGGACACCTTTCGTGTCTAGAATGATGAAAGAGGTGTGTAAAACGTTAAATCTCCACCAAATAAAAACGTCAGCCTACCACCCACAAACGGACGGTCTCATTGAGAGATATAACCGCACGATAAAAACGACTCTAAAGAAAATGTTGACTGTGGAGAATAAAGATTGGGACACCGTATTACCCCTGGCCCTATATGTACTGAGAGCACAGGTTCAGAGCAGTATAGGGTGTTCGCCTTTTGAGCTGCTTTATGGCAGACAACCTCGTTCTCTACTAGAGATAACCAAGGATGCTTGGGAGCAAGAAGAGAGTGAGGAGCGCAGGTCCTTCTTGGACTACACTCAACAACTCAGGTCCAAGCTAGGGAATCTGAGGGACCTGGCCTATTCTCATCAGGTACACAGTCAACAAAAACAGAAAACCCATTATGATAAGGGCAAGAAGTGGCGTAAGCTAGAAAAGGGTGATTGGGTGTTAGTATTACTACCCTCTTCAAGCCAGAAGTTTAGGAGTGAGTGGTTGGGTCCGTATCCGATAATCGAAACGATAGGGAAGACGACCTACAGAGTGCGAATGTCCCCAACGAGACAGCAAACATTTAACATGTTAAAGAAATGGATTGGGCCCCTTCCCCGGTCCGCCCATTTTGGCCTACCCGTAAGTGGAAGCCAGTCCACTCTAGAGCAATTGCCTATCAACCCCGAATTATCCCCAAAAGAGAAAGAGGACTTCTTAAGTGTTCTGTGCCCTTTTTCCTCATTGTTCTCCGATACCCCGGGTTTGACTCACTTAACTGAACACCAGATAGACACGGAAGAAGGCAAAATGATAAAACAACGACCATATCATATCCCTGCTTCAAGGAGAGCAGATGTCCGGAGGGAAGTGAAAGACATGCTTGGGTTAGGCGTGATCAGGCCCTCACGCAGCAACTGGTCTTCCCTGATCGTATTGGTCCCAAAACCAGACGGATCAACCAGATTCTGTATGGACTTCAGAGCCCTAAACGCCATATCTGCCTTTGACGCCTACCCGATACGCCGGGTGGACGAACTAGTGGAGAGGATAGGAGAAGCCAGGTACATAACCACCCTAGACCTAACGAAGGGTTACTGGCAGGTCCTTCTGAGAGAGGAGGATAGGCGAAAGACAGCATTCGCCACGGAGGACGGGTTATATGAGTTTAATGTTCTCCCATTTGGGTTACACAGGGCCCCGGCCACATTCCAAAGACTTATGAACAATGTCCTACTTGAACATACTGACTATAGCTCAGTATACCTGGATGACATTGTCATATTTAGTAAAACATGGGACCAACATCTAGAGCACATAAAGCGCATCATGGAGGCACTACAGGAAGCTGGCCTACACGTAAATGCAAAAAAGTCAAGAGCTGCATATCCCAGGGTTAAATATCTCGGGTTTTTGCTTGGTGATGGGGTGATAGCCCCCCAGGAAGAAAAAGTGAGGGCTATAGTGCAAACACCATTTCCGAGAACAAAAAGGGACTTAGGGGCGTTCCTAGGCCTCAACGGCTATTACAGACGCTTTATCGAGAACTTTGCAGAGATAGCCAGTCCTTTAACCAACCTCCTAAGAAACACCGTAAAACCCGTACAACTGCTCAAACCCTCAAACGAGGCCAAAGAGGCCTTTGAGTACCTCAAAAATGCTATAATAACCAGTCCGGTCTTGATACCACCTGATTTCAATAGACCCTTCACGTTGGCCACAGACGCTTCAAACTCCCATCTGGGAGCTGTCCTGTCACAAGAGGGGGAAGACGGGAATGAACATCCCATTGTATTTCTTAGCAGGATGTTACATCCTCGGGAAAGGAACTACCCTACAATTGAAAAGGAATGCTTGGCCATACGCTTGGCCATTGACAAACTAAAGTATTACCTAGAGGGACGTTCCTTTGTCTTGTTTAATGACCACGCCCCATTGCAATGGATGCAGAAGAATAAATCCCAAAATCCGAGAGTACTGCGGTGGTTTCTATTTCTCCAGCCCTATTCATTCACAGTGAAACATCGCAAAGGACAGGATAACTGTAATGCGGACTTCCTGTCCAGGGCACATTCCCTCCCCGAACGGGAGAGACCAGGGGGGGAGGAGTGTTACGAGGTGCCCCGGCACGAGAGAAAGGAAACGAAAACCCATGGCGAATGGTGGCTCACCGATCCATTTCCTCCTTCCCCTCAGGGCTATCAGGACCAATGGGAGCCGCTACCGCAAAGGGAGAGAAAACAAAGCGGTGCCTTTAAGTGGGCGTGGACCTCAAGTGAAGAACCTCCTCAGCGTGACGTGACTCTGGCAGCTGCGAGTAAAAACCCGGAAGACGACCAGTTGGTGAGGAACCACCCCGGAGAAGACGGAGCAAGGAGAGTAGGAGAAGAAGACGAAAGCGAGGTGCGGCGTGATCCAGGAGGAGAAGAAGACAAGCCAGGAGGCCAACGGATTCACACTTCGCCATGCCACACTCCCGAGGGAGTAGTGTGGCTATCACAGGTACGGCAGAGGCTTTCAAGGTGGGCGGGGAGAAGGTGCTCGGGTCCACCATAGGAACGGAACACTATAGTTAGTGCCTCCGGTTGTACATAGCACCCCGCTTCCCTTGTCCTACCTCCATTTCCCTCACTCTCTACCCTTCACGAGATCTACAGTATAGCCTACAGAGTCAGCGGTGTCCCTCACTCCCCGGTTCCCCACAGGATGTATATAGCATGAGGACGTGAAAGTAACGGTCCTTCTATTTCTGTTTTGTTTCATACGACCCCGGTGAGAGAGAGTCCCCAAGGAGCTGCCAGGAGGGAGACTGCGAGAAGAGAAGGGACAGCACAAAGACAGCCTCACCACGGATACCTCTGAGTTTGCCTGTGAAAGACTGACATTTCGCCGGAAAAAAACTATATGCAAAAATAAAACCTGCTTTACCAAGACGAAGTATCCAGCCTCTCACTACCTCCCCCGTTACAAGTCGATAACGCAGAAAAAGTTCCATCAGTTTCATCCCTAAGTTCAGGGCAGGTCTTGCCCCGTACTCATTCTGTAACTGTTTCGGTACATCAGGTAGAACTGCTATTGAAGGGGTACTATGAGTTCTGGTGTAGACTGCAGCGAAGACTGTACACCAAGTGGCACAATCTTCACAATAGGGGGCCAATCTCATTGACAAGCAAATTGCTAATATTCTGTGTTTATGCTGTGCTCCCGTATGGTGACAAAACACTTCAAGCTGGCTTGTTTTCTGTGCACTTCAGAATGTAATTTGCTCTTGACCGGCGAGAACTTTTCCGATAATTGAGGGCTGATACCAGTAGCAACCAATTGAGGTTGCGCAGCTTTAGCCATCTGCGCAGAGTTAACTGTCAGTGTTCTCATGCTGTACTGTGTAAGATTTCTGTAAATCTTTACTAAATCATCATATAGTGTTGCTATTTCTGCTGCATCTAAATTGACAAGATTAGGATGTGGTGTATGAGCAGCTAGGACCGGCAAGTCACTCCTTCTTTACTGAGCGGACCCAGTCTCACATCTTCTATGGCATGGGGGAGGGCACCTTTAAAGTTTTTAAACCAATTTATATGTTCTTGGTAAGTTAACAGAATTTCTATGTCCACATATGGAAAATGTTCCCATCGTATCTCATTTTCAATGTAAGTGTGAAACAATTTTGAACGAGCATTCGCAGGTGGGAATCTAACCCAAGACTAGAGTACCTCTGTTCTGAATTCTTTATGTGCCTCGACCACAAAGGTAACGTCACCACCCGTTGCCGGGAGGCCTTAATGTAATAATTTCAGAGTAATTGAATGTCTGCAATTTTCTGTAATATTTAGAGTAACAACATCCTTTCCACTGGTTCCTCCATTTATGGACATTGTGTGAAGGGAGTAGAATTGTATGGAGACGAATTTATGGAGATAGTGTTTGCACAATATGGGAACATTTTATCCTACAAGCTTGCATAACCTATAGTCAATAAATAGGGTATACCTACTCAGCTGAGGCAGATTTTCCTTATCACCACGTACGTCTTCGGTTTGGAGGTGAGTAGTATTCACTGAGTAAAGTACAACTGAACTACTCAGATAGACTGATAAATAAGAGCCCAACCAACATTGGTGGTGCCATGTTGTGCAGTTCCCACTAATCCGTATTACCTGCGTGTTTGGACAACATGAATTTTGGGCGAGGTGCCTAGACTGATTCCGGGCACCCCCGCAGGATGTGTTGGCCTGGAGACCAGCTGGCTCACAGTGCCACCATAAGCCCCCAAATCTTAGCAGGGAGTGAATTGTTTCCGGCAACCACTGAACATGACAACCTTGACCCCTCAGGGATTGTGGAAACGGATCAGAACCTTTCTCTCAGTCACCCGTGCTTACTAGTGCGCAGATAAATATACAGAATACACAGTGAGACACTTTCAATATATTTATTGAACCAATGTTATTCTTGTATAGAATACATGTGCTGCAATAATCAGAAGACAGAAGATCAAAGTGATCACAAGCACCAAAATAGGAAATAGTAGGTACAGCTCTACCATGGTGCTAAAACAGTGTATATAAGTAGGTATATAAACAAGGCAGCAATCAGGCACAATCCTCGTATGCAAAACACTACTCCAAGTGTACCTAGATTGTATGTAGGTTTAGAGACAAGAATCTTCGCAAGGAATGATCCAACCCCATTACCTGGAGGGAGAGAATGAAGGACCCCATCTTGGTCACGAACTGGACACCCCTTAGGAGATGTCAGGCTGCTGCGTGGTGAAGTCTCAGCATGCAGGGACCTTCAATGTCAGATGAAGTGCCTCCCCTGCTAGTCTATCGGGATGCTCATTATTTATATTAGAAATCAGCATTGCTATGTACATTGTTGATTAGTAATGTTATGGATTTGTTGATAGCTCTGTCACCCCGTGGACGAAGATAGAACGACATTTGTACATAGTGCGTAAAGAGGCCTTGTACATGATGTATGAGGCATCATGATAATGATGTGCACAGCTATATGTGTAAAAAAATAGTTTCAGAGAAACTAATCCAACATTGTTGTCTTTGGAAATATTTGCAAAAGTTCAGGATAGAAATGTTATTGTGAAAAAGTGGACAATGTAAGAAATTAGCAGCTTTGCTACGTGGGCCTAACCCAGGAACGTAACATAAGGTGTTATACTATTTATTGCTACTTTTCCTCCTGTATCGGGTGAGGATCAGACTAGATACAACTTGCACTCCCTCATAAGGTGGCAATACCCTGTTGTGTCATATACACTACTATGAGGAGAGGGTGAGAGTAGACACAACTTGTTACATCTTAAGGTGGCAATACTCTTGTTGTGCTACCTACTCCTATACGGGTTGAGGCTCAGACTGGACACACCACGTGCCCCCCCCAATACTGGACGAGCTTCACAATGGAGCTATCATGCCAGAAGTCACCTCAGTTTGCAGTGACAATCAGTCGGAGACAGGCTCCAAAAGTAGTGTTGAGAAGTGACCTTCAGCCTTGCCCTGTTTATCATACCCAGGCAAAGCTGTGATATAGGATAGCCAAACACAGAGCGAAGGTGATTTCAAGCATCAGAATAGTAAATAGTAGGTACAGCTTCACCATGGTGCTAAAACAGTGTATATATGCAGGCATATAAACAAGGCTGCAATCAGGCGCAATCCTCGTATGCAAAACCCTACCAAGTCCAAGACTCACCCGCAACCACCGCACCCAATGGCTCCAGCCCCCAGCAGAGTTTGACCACCTGGATTACCATCACCTCTAAAGACACCCTCAGGATCAGGAAGAACATCCACTCCAGAGCCCCCTCGGATCCCTGCCCGAACCACATCTTCAACAGAGTCTGCACCTCCATTGCATACAAGCTCTGCTACACCATCAACTGCTCCATTGAGTCCGCCACCTTCCCTGAAGACTGAAAACATGCAAAGATAAACCCCCCCTGCTGAAAAAAACCTTTGCTGACCAGACAGACTTCCAGAACTACATACCCAACTCTCTGCTCCCCTTCCCAGCCAAGGTCATCGAGAAAACCATCAACACCCAACTCTCAGAGTTTATCAAAATAAATAACACCCTGGAACTCACCCAATCGGGCTTCAGAAGCAACCACAGCACCAAGACCACTCTTCTCACCACTACAGACGAAATCCACACCCTATTCGGCTGAGGCGAGACTGCTGCCCTCATCCTCCTAAACCTCTTGGCCACCTTTGACACCGCCCACCACAACCTCTGTGCAAGACTCCATGATGCCAGCATCTGCGACAAAGCCCTAGAATGGATCCACTTCTTCCTTACGGCTGAACACAGAGAGTCAGGCTTCCGCCATTCAACTCAGAATGAACAGAGATCAGCTATGGAGTGCCTCAGGGATCCTCTTCAATATCTACATGGCTCAGCTTGCAGCCATCATCAGAAGCCACAGACTCACCATTGTCACCAATGCCGACGACATCCAGCCGATTCTCTCCCTCACAGATGAACCCACAGCAGCCATGAGCAAATTCCACAAAGGGTTGAAGGCAGTTGCCACATGGATGAAGGACAGCTGCCTCAAGCTTAACTCAGACAAGATAGAAGTCCTAATCCTGGGCTCCTCTCCCTCCACCTCGAATGGATTTTGGTGTCCCGCAGCTCTTGGACAACCCCCACACTCACAGACCACGCATGAAACCTCAGCATCCTCCTGGACTTCTTGCGTTCAATGAACCACCAAATCAACGCTGTTTCATCCTCCTGCTTCCACACTCCTTTGTAGGATCCCCACTGTGTCCAGGAAAATGGTCACCAATGTGCTTGTCAGCAGCAGACTAGACTACGTCAATGCATTCTACGCCAGCACCACCCAGAAGCTCCCAACAAAACTGCAGACCTTCCAGAATGCCTCCTCCAGACTCATCCTGAACATCCCATGCTGTAAGCACATCACCCGCCACCCGAGAGACCTTCACTGGCAATACAAGAATCACCTTCAAGCTTCTCATGCATGCCTACAGAGCCCTTCACACCAGTCATGCATACCTCAACCACCGCTGCTCCTTCTACGCTCCCACTAGACTTCTACGCTCTGCCCAAGTGGCCCTGGCAACCATCCCACGGATCCGCAAGACCACGGCTGGAGGAAGATCCTTCTCCTACCACGCTGCGAAGACCTGGAGCTCCCTGCCTCTGCACCTCAGGCACTCACCACTGCTGCCACAATTCAGGAATGACCTCAAGACCTGGAGCTCCCTGCCTCTGCACCTCAGGCACTCACCACTGCTGCCACAATTCAGGAATGGCCTCAAGACCTGGAGCTCCCTGCCTCTGCACCTCAGGCACTCACCACTGCTGCCACAATTCAGGAATGACCTCAAGACCTGGAGCTCCCTGCCTCTGCACCTCAGGCACTCACCACTGCTGCCACAATTCAGGAATGACCTCAAGACCTGGAGCTCCCTGCCCCTGCACCTCAGGCACTCACCATTGCTGCCACAATTCAGGAATGACCTCAAGACCTGGAGCTCCCTGCCTCTGCACCTCAGGCACTCATCATCGCTGCCACAATTCAGGAATGACCTCAAGACCTGGAGCTCCCTGCCTCTGCACCTCAGGCACTCACCATTGCTGCCACGATTCAGGAATGACCTCAAGACCTGGAGCTCCCTGCCTATGCACCTCAGGCACTCACCACTGCTGCCACGATTCAGGAATGACCTCAAGACCTGGAGCTCCCTGCCTCCGCACCTCAGGCACTCACCATCACTGCCACGATTCAGGAATGACCTCAAGACCTGGAGCTCCCTGCCTCCGCACCTCAGGCACTCACCACTGCTGCCACAATTCAGGAACGGCCTCAAGACCTGGAGCTCCCTGCCTCTGCACCTCAGGCACTCACCATTGCTGCCACGATTCAGGAATGACCTCAAGACCTGGAGCTCCCTGCCTCCGCACCTCAGGCACTCACCATCACTGCCACAATTCAGGAATGACCTCAAGACCTGGAGCTCCCTGCCTCTGCACCTCAGGCACTCACCACTGCTGCCACAATTCAGGAATGACCTCAAGACCTGGAGCTCCCTGCCTCTGCGCCTCAGGCACTCACCACTGCTGCCACAATTCAGGAATGACCTCAGGACCTGGAGCTCCCTGCCTCTGCGCCTCAGGCACTCACCATTGCCGCCACGATTCAGGAATGACCTCAAGACCTGGAGCTCCCTGCCTCTGCACCTCAGGCACTCACCATCGCCGCCACAATTCAGGAATGACCTCAAGACCTGGAGCTCCCCGCCTCTGCACCTCAGGCACTCACCATCACCGCCACAATTCAGGAATGACCTCAAGACCTGGAGCTCCCTGCCTCTGCACCTCAGGCACTCACCACTGCTGCCACAATTCAGGAATGACCTCAAGACCTGGAGCTCCCTGCCTCTGCACCTCAGGCACTCACCACTGCTGCCACAATTCAGGAATGACCTCAAGACCTGGAGCTCCCTGCCTCTGCACCTCAGGCACTCACCACTGCTGCCACAATTCAGGAATGACCTCAAGACCTGGAGCTCCCTGCCCCTGCACCTCAGGCACTCACCATTGCTGCCACAATTCAGGAATGACCTCAAGACCTGGAGCTCCCTGCCTCTGCACCTCAGGCACTCATCATCGCTGCCACAATTCAGGAATGACCTCAAGACCTGGAGCTTCCTGCCTCTGCACCTCAGGCACTCACCATTGCTGCCACAATTCAGGAATGACCTCAAGACCTGGAGCTCCCTGCCTCTGCACCTAAGGCACTCACCACTGCTGCCACGATTCAGGAATGACCTCAAGACCTGGAGCTCCCTGCCTCCGCACCTCAGGCACTCACCATCGCTGCCACGATTCAGGAATGACCTCAAGACCTGGAGCTTCCTGCCTCTGCACCTCAGGCACTCACCACTGCTGCCACAATTCAGGAATGACCTCAAGACCTGGAGCTCCCTGCCTCTGCGCCTCAGGCACTCACCACTGCTGCCACGATTCAGGAATGACCTCAGGACCTGGAGCTCCCTGCCTCTGCGCCTCAGGCACTCACCATTGCCGCCACGATTCAGGAATGACCTCAAGACCTGGAGCTCCCTGCCTCTGCACCTCAGGCACTCACCATTGCTGCCACGATTCAGGAATGTCCTCAAGACCTGGAGCTCCCTGCCTCTGCACCTCAGGCACTCACCATCGCCGCCACAATTCAGGAATGACCTCAAGACCTGGAGCTCCCCGCCTCTGCACCTCAGGCACTCACCATCGCCGCCACAATTCAGGAATGACCTCAAGACCTGGAGCTCCCTGCCTCTGCACCTCAGGCACTCACCACTGCTGCCACAATTCAGGAATGACCTCAAGACCTGGAGCTCCCTGCCTCTGCACCTCAGGCACTCACCACTGCTGCCACAATTCAGTAATGACCTCAAGACCTGGAGCTCCCTGCCTCTGCACCTCAGGCAGTCACCACTGCTGCCAGAATTCAGGAATGACCTCAAGACCTGGAGCTCCCTGCCTCTGCACCTCAGGCACTCACCACAGCTGCCACAATTCAGGAATGGCCTCAAGACCTGGAGCTCCCTGCCTCTGCACCTCAGGCACTCACCACTGCTGCCACAATTCAGGAATGACCTCAAGACCTGGAGCTCCCTGCCTCTGCACCTCAGGCAGTCACCACTGCTGCCAGAATTCAGGAATGACCTCAAGACCTGGAGCTCCCTGCCTCTGCACCTCAGGCACTCACCACTGCTGCCAGAATTCAGGAATGACCTCAAGACCTGGAGCTCCCTGCCTCTGCACCTCAGGCACTCACCACTGCTGCCACAATTCAGGAATGACCTCAAGACCTGGAGCTCCCTGCCTCTGCACCTCAGGCACTCACCACTGCTGCCAGAATTCAGGAATGACCTCAAGACCTGGAGCTCCCTGCCTCTGCACCTCAGGCACTCACCACTGCTGCCAGAATTCAGGAATGACCTCAAGACCTGGAGCTCCCTGCCTCTGCACCTCAGGCACTCACCACTGCTGCCAGAATTCAGGAATGACCTCAAGACCTGGAGCTCCCTGCCTCTGCACCTCAGGCACTCACCACTGCTGCCACAATTCAGGAATGACCTCAGGACCTGGAGCTCCCTGCCTCTGCACCTCAGGCACTCACCATTGCTGCCACGATTCAGGAATGACCTCAAGACCTGGAGCTCCCTTCCTCTGCACCTCAGGCACTCACCATCGCTGCCACGATTCAGGAATGACCTCAAGACCTGGAGCTCCCTGCCTCTGCACCTCAGGCACTCACCACTGCTGCCACGATTCAGGAATGACCTCAAGACCTGGAGCTCCCCGCCTCTGCACCTCAGGCACTCACCACTGCTGCCACAATTCAGGAATGACCTCAAGACCTGGAGCTCCCTGCCTCTGCACCTCAGGCACTCACCACTGCTGCCAGAATTCAGGAATGACCTCAAGACCTGGAGCTCCCTGCCTCTGCACCTCAGGCACTCACCACTGCTGCCAGAATTCAGGAATGACCTCAAGACCTGGAGCTCCCTGCCTCTGCACCTCAGGCACTCACCACTGCTGCCACGATTCAGGAATGACCTCAGGACCTGGAGCTCCCTGCCTCTGCACCTCAGGCACTCACCATTGCTGCCACGATTCAGGAATGACCTCAAGACCTGGAGCTCCCTACCTCTGCACCTCAGGCACTCACCATCGCTGCCACGATTCAGGAATGACCTCAAGACCTGGAGCTCCCTGCCTCTGCACCTCAGGCACTCACCACTGCTGCCACGATTCAGGAATGACCTCAAGACTTGGAGCTCCCCGCCTCTGCACCTCAGGCACTCACCACTGCTGCCACAATTCAGGAATGACCTCAAGACCTGGAGCTCCCTGCCTCTGCACCTCAGGCACTCATCACTGCTGCCACAATTCAGGAATGACCTCAAGACCTGGAGCTCCCTGCCTCTGCACCCCAGGCACTCACCACTGCTGCCACAATTCAGGAATGACCTCAAGACCTGGAGCTCCCTGCCTCTGCACCTCAGGTAGTCACCACTGCTGCCACAATTCAGGAATGACTTCAAGACCTGGAGCTCCCCGCCTCTGCACCTCAGGCACTCACCACTGCTGCCACAATTCAGGAATGACCTCAAGACCTGGAGCTCCCTGCCTCTGCACCTCAGGCACTCACCACTGCTGCCACAATTCAGGAATGACCTCAAGACCTGGAGCTCCCTGCCTCTGCACCCCAGGCACTCACCACTGCTGCCACAATTCAGGAATGACCTCAAGACCTAGAGCTCCCCGCCTCTGCACCTCAGGCACTCACCACTGCTGCCACAATTCAGGAATGACCTCAAGACCTGGAGCTCCCTGCCTCTGCACCTCAGGCACTCACCACTGCTGCCACAATGCAGGAATGACCTCAAGACCTGGAGCTCCCTGCCTCTGCACCTCAGGCACTCACCACTGCTGCCACAATGCAGGAATGACCTCAAGACCTGGAGCTCCCTGCCTCTGCACCTCAGGCACTCACCACTGCTACCACAATTCAGGAATGACCTCAAGACCTGGAGCTCCCTGCCTCTGCACCTCAGGCACTCAGCACTGCTGCCACAATTCAGGAATGACCTTAAGACCTGGAGCTCCCTGCCTCTGCACCTCAGGCACTCACCACTGCTGCCAGAATTCAGGAATGACCTCAAGACCTGGAGCTCCCTGCCTCTGCACCTCAGGCAGTCACCACTGCTGCCACAATTCAGGAATGACCTCAAGACCTGGAGCTCCCTGCCTCTGCACCTCAGGCAGTCACCACTGCTGCCACAATTCAGGAATGACCTCAAGACCTGGAGCTCCCTGCCTCTGCACCTCAGGCACTCACCACTGCTGCCACGATTCAGGAATGACCTCAAGACCTGGAGCTCCCTGCCTCTGCACCTCAGGCACTCACCATCGCTGCCACGATTCAGGAATGACCTCAAGACCTGGCTCTTCCACTGAATTGCAGACCCACCCCCCACACACACTCAGCTCCTTGAGACCCTCACGGGTGAGCAGTTGTGCTTTATAAGATTACTGATTGATTGATTGATTGATTGATATCATACCTGGGCAAAGCTGTGATAGAGAACAGCCAAACATCGAGAGAAGGTATGCTGAGCGATCCATCTCAAGAAACCCGATTCACAGGGTTTCTATGTACTGCTTGTGCTATGTTTTAGCATAGAGCTTGGAAGAAGATCTAGGGTGGTAGGACGAAAGAACTTCCCAACCATATTAGAAAAGTTCATGTTATTTTCCCTGACCATGTCATGCACTACTACATTTATTTTTGCATTCTGTGTGGTTACCGTTCATATTTTATGCACTACCCTTGGGCTTTATAAGTACATATTTTAAATCATACCCCATGCTTCTTAATGCACTTTTGAGTGTGTTATTCACTTATGAAAGAGGGTTTGGAGTTTCGCTTTGTCCCTGATTCACCTAGTGGGAATGATAACGACCAGAAAACACTCCCGGCACAGCACTGCACAGTGGGCAGTATATTTCATGTCACCTCTACGTTCCATGACCCTAAGATGGAGCTCTGATTTGACTTAGATGTCGACTGAGCAGGGCGTGGATTGAAGAAGCTTCTTGAGGCGAGCCCATCTGACATCACCCTGACAGCTCCCTACACACATAAGAGGCACCGACGAACATCAGGGACCACACTGATGCTGCGGAGGTGCAGCCAGAGTGTCCCCACTATTGAAAGACTATCCAGTGTGCCGTGACCCATCCAGAGAGCCGCAGCCTGCGTGCATCTGTAGCCGTGCTCTCCCATGGATTGCTCTGGCCTTCTGAGGCCGGGGCCGGGGCCGGTCGGCAGTGGTAGAGGGGGAGATATCGCAGAGACAGGCCTAGAGGGAAGCTGGTCTAGATAACACTGGTCAGGCACCCCCAGAAGGAGATGCCCACTAAGAGACGATCATGGGCAAGAGGCACTCTGCTTGATCCCAGGATCCAGGCCTGTGATACATGCCGAGCAGGTCGTCCCCCGCCACCACAACAAGGTGCACCAACCTTCCTTGGCCCTATGGGGCTACTATGCTAAACAGAGGAACCTGATAATTGGGCCAGGCACAGAAGACTGGGCATTATGCTCCCGCATAGCCGGTGAATACAAATTCTTGCTCTCTTTCTCACTATAGATTAACACCTTGAGATGCGCTGAGAACACCTTAAGTGAGCCTGGTGCCCTGGGCTGGCGGGACCGAGGAGGATATGGAGCATTTAGACCCATGTAAAGGGTCCCACATGTGCTGACCTTCTCCCCTTACTAGAAGGCAGGGAACCAATCACCACCCCTGCACTTAGACAGTGCCCTAGCTGGGCACATCAACATTGACTACTTCATCGCACTGATGAGGAACAAAGGAGAAAGAGCGGGCACCAGAGGGGAGATCCCTTACACCTACCTGGCAGCAGTGACTGCTGGGGCGGACGTGTCCTATTGATTAGAGGGGTGAAGAGCGGGCGCCAGAGGGGAGATTCCTTACACCTACCTGGCAGCAGTGATTGCTGGGGTGGACACGTCCTATTGAATAGAGGGTTGCACAGTAAGCCTTCGCAGTACTTCAGATGCAGACCCCTCTCGACTCACTCCGGCACAAAGACCGTCAAGAAACGGCAGCACAAGGGAGACACGGACAGTGGGAGGAAGGAACCTCAGTATCCTCTCTTCCAACAAGAGGCTCTACAGACCACTGCCCCACAGAGTTCACAAGCCCAGGGAGAGCACTTTGACAAACATTTGCGAGCAATCAAAGATGTGAAGGTCACACTCAGACCTAAACTGGACGCTCTGGCAATGGAAGTGGGGCTGCATCGGGCTGACCAGATCAACCTTACAGTCAGGCTGGAGACACATGAGTGTGCCTTGGTAGGAATGTGCATTACACTGACCAAGATGCAGTATGCTACCTGTTTCTCTTACCGGCTCCTTGTGCCCTTGGAGGGGGAAACGCGGCTATCCTGCGGTCGCCGCCGCATCTAATCACGGACTCACCAGCCTCTCGCAGTTAGGAACTGCATTTCCCAGAGGCCTGTGGTGGCGCTAGCTGACCGCGTCATCGCTCAGAGCCAGGAGGCGCATTTAATCACCAAGGCCCCACGCAGCGCGGACCCGCCCGCGCCCATCAGAGGCCGAAAGAGGCCGGGCTGGGCCACCCCCCTTAATTGTCATCTATGGACTTACAGAACCCTCAGGACTAAGAGAAACTCCAATCAAGGTTGGGGGTTGGAGTCGGGTGTAATATCCACAGTCCCAGATTTGTATCGCCAAGCCCCAGGAGGCGGCTATAAAGAGGTTGTGCCGGACTGAGAAATGCCAGAGTGTTTTCTATCATAAGGTACTGAATATTGTCCTCCTATAGGGGATCATTCTCATCATATTCTGGGGATTGTTGCCATTACCTGTGATATGAGTAAACACAAAGAGGCAAGCTCAGCTCCGGGGGGGGGGGGCAAGGGGGACTTTGGATGCTTTTCTAATAAGGGCTGAGTCCCTGTTAATCCATTAAATTCAGTTGACTGAAAAGAGGCTCTCATTGGATAAGCTAATAGAACACAATAGATTGTCCATGGGTTCTATAGCTAGGTGTCCACCCCCCACTACTGGGATTCCCCCTGGTCAACACAACACGGTAGCCAGTGCCATCACTAAGGCTACAATTCATACTACCTTATCACCATTGAGGGTGGACCTATCTCTACAAGCCATTGAGTCAATGGACGATGACCGTAATTAGACGCATAACACCACACAAGAGGGGGAGGGTATAACAGGCCGCATTTCCATGACACTTGACTTAGTAGGGTTAGGGGAAGAGGAGGATGTCATATCTATAGATGTGGCAGACAAAATACTCACCCCAAGGTCCAGTCCAATCCTGATCCAAAAAGGCCCTGCAGGCCAAGGGTACATCAACTACGACCACCGCCTTAGCTGAGGCCAAGGCACTAGCTAACAGCTCAAGGAGAGGGGGACAACATATTTCAAAAAAACCAAGGCAGAGGGGAGGAGTGAAAGTGAAGGGGGTTACTGAAGAAGGGGTATCTACAACCCCCACCCTGTGTCAGAACTGCAGAGAGACAGCGACGCCGCAGGGAAGGGACGGAGAACTAATGTCAAAGTTGGAGACGCTATTAACCTCTCATCTGGGGCCCCTGTATGAGAGACTGGACGTGATAGAAGGGCAACTTTCGTAGCTACTCACACAAGGTAGTACTGTGGCCTCAATGGTGAAGGAGCCATGGCCTATGGGGAGGGGGGACGCTGAGACTAGTACACACCCCAAGGTAGCACATTCAGTAGATCGCATGGGAGGGGCAAACAATGACATAGTCCTGCACATGTCTAGGCAAGAGGTGGTAAAGAAGAATCCAATAGAGGGAACCAATAAGAGCAAGTACCTAGGACCATCTAGTTCTAGGGAAGACAACGGGCAGACAAGGGAGGAGAGGCTAGAGCACAGATCTAAAAGTAGAAGTAGTGCAATGAGCCCAATAAGTAGTAGTAACTGCTAATGTAACCAGCAGCAGTTTTATTTGCAATAAGTTTCAGAGTAGGAATCCAGACAATATAAGCAAAGTCAAAGAGGGTGTGTCGCTACCCCACTAAGGACACACAATACATAGCACGGTTTATGCACAGAGACAGAGAATGAGACCTGTAACTAAAATAATACGGATTTTTTTTTAAAACCTCTAATGACACTGTTGTTGTAGATACAGGCTAAATAACCAAAAGGCTAAACCGGTAGAGTGCCCCAAAAGACACTTACCTCTGGTATCAGTATTATATTACAGACAAAAACAGGGGGTAACTGAATTAGAATAACATCTAATTGTGACCAAAATTAATAAAGGTCGACACTGATCATAGAATTCTCTCACAACATCACAAGAGAAGTGCCCAAAATTATACAAACACCGGATAACTTATCTTCTCCCTTAGCCTGCAAAGTAAAAAGACAAGTCTATTAATAGAAATTAATGTATCCATTCTTTAGTATATAAACAAAGAAACAATGCTTGCAATGTAACCCCACACAGGTCAAATTGAGGAAAGACCCTGTTCAAAGAGTCTCCGACGCTGCCTGCAGAATTAAAGGTATCCAGTGACGCTGCATTGAGGGACATTGAACCCCATTTTAGTGGGTGAGTAAAACTATATAATCGCTAAAGCCCTGAATATCAATCGTGGCAAGAGTTCTAATTCTCGACTAATGGCAATGTACTACTAACAGGAGCCTTGGGGTTTACCACCTATCACCATAGCCCCCTTTCTCTAAAAAATTAATATCGTTTAGTTTCATTGTATCCTACTCCACCTATCCATTTGAGACCACCAGGGATAATGTACAATTACCCAGATGTATAGACTGTGCAAAAAATATAATTTCTGCCTCATTTTACTTCCAGTTTTATATCTATAATACGGTGGCCCTCCTCCAGCATTAGCCTCATCAATGCAAAGTTCCTGAGATAATAAGGTAAATAGACATAGGCTAACTATTATCAAGGGGTCCAATTGGACAAAACAAACTTCTTGTTTAGAATTTTAAAAAAACAAGCATGATGACCTTGTATTCCTTGCAGAAAGGGACCGTTTACTGGATTTAAACAGACCAGATGCTCTACAAAATTGAGGGACATCGATCCTAATTCCCTCCGAAATTGAATATGAGAGGGATAGTAAATTACTAACTCACAGGTATGCATTATGATTTTCCCTCAGATGCTACCTAGAATGGCTACCTTCTGTGACCATATTTAAGAACCATGTGTATAGCCTGTTATACCTCAAATGCCTGAACGATGTACCAACGAGAAGCCCTATTTGACCAATAGAATTGTTGTGTGTATTAAAAATGTGCCTAAAAACAGTATTAATCATGTTTTTTTTAAAAAGAATGCTAAAGAATGCCATGATATGTATCTAATTGTAATGTTCTATTGTATAGAATTGTTTGTCCTGAAGAAGGTGGTATCATTCATACACCGAAACGCTGCGTCGACAACTCCAACAACTGTGATTCTTTGATCATTTTTAACTGTGTATTTTCTATTGATTTTATCTTTATACTGTAATTGCACTGAATATTTGGCACTATTATCTTATTGTACTACATTGTTTTAATTGATTTGTAATAAATTGTATTATTTATAACATACACACTCCTTAGGATTCTTGATTTGTTGAACACATGGTTTTAATTGCATAACACTGTACATCATTTGTGTCAATCTGGCTTTTTGAGATATAAGGGAAATACACTAAAGGTTTCTTATCAGTTGAATGTCTTGGGACTTTACTCTAGAGCACAGATCTAACACTGGTGCTATAACTAGATCTTCCGGGGGTAGGCCTACTAAACTCGAAGAACCAGGGTCATCACTAGAGGAGCAGGCATTGGACACCCGGGATTTACCCGTACTAGACCTCCCACCAGCTGCAAGCCCCTACACAGTAGTTCTGACAGAGATCCCAGCATGTAGAGACGCGAGGGAAGAAACCACACGCTCCTTGATCAACAAAACAGTTCATTGGTTGGCCAATAATTTAGGCTTTAACATTAGAATCACAGGCATATTCTAATGGCCAGAAGAGTGTCATGGATCGGAAATAGCAGGAAGGGTTTCCCGGGAGACTGTAATTTTAAACTTTAGATATCCGGGAATGGCCAGAGAACTTTTGTATTATCAAAAGTGGGGGGACCTACCAGGAGGAGTGTGGTACTAGCATTAGACTGCTCCCACTTAGTTTCTTTTACAGAGACCTGATACACCCTATGAAATGGTAAGATCTGAGGCGAAAGCCTGCAAGGTCAACCTGTGGGGATCGTCCAGAACCATTATTTAATCGATACGCGCCACTCCAAAGTGTTTCCGCCTTAAGTGAATTAGATTGACTGGTTGGGGGGGCCAATCCTAGGACAAGGGGTGGCACAGGAGGATGTGCACCACAGCAGGGATAATGAAGGGTTAGTCTAGGAGATGACGGTGATGTCAAAAACGCCCCTTATTCATGGAGCCCATAGCACGCTGGATATAGAGACAAATCCACGTAGATTAGTTGCAACTTTAACTGGGCACATTGACCAAATGTCTAACCCTCCAGTAGTAGGAGGGCAGGGAAATATTAATATAATCTGCTGGAACATAGCAGGCCTGTCCAGTAAACTAAAAAATTAGGACTGGCTAGGATATTTCAGGAGATTTAACATTATTTGTCTGCAAGAAACGTGGGAGGCAGATTGTAGCGCACTAGCACTGGAATGCTACAAAATGTATTCTGTTCCAGCATGTAGATCCTCTTCAGGGCAAGCCAAAGGAGGCCTAATTACTTATGTGGATTTGAGGTTACATGGGAAATGGGAGGACTTAGTTTGGGATTCAGAATGCACACAGGGAATACGGTTTACGAACAAGGGATTAAAATTAATTTTTATTAATTTTTGTAATGCCATCAAGGGCGGACAGACATTAGCCAGCTTGGTAGAGCTGGAACATAGGTTGATAGGATTAGAACCGCATGGGGTTGCTAGCGCCCAACTGGGGGTGTTGGGAGATTTTAATTGTCACTTGTGCCCCCACTTAATTAGCAGTAAGGGGGAATGGTCCGCTTGCCCAAGGGAAGAGGGACTGCACATGGAACACAGCAGGGAGGGATTTGAGTTAAGCAAGCTGTTGGGCACACATGACACAATGGATTTGATAGGAGCAGCGGGGGACTATCGTATCCTCCCAACCTTTAAAGGGAAGGGAAGGGGCTCTGTTATTGATTTTATTTTTGTTCCAAGCTCCTTAATATGTCGAATATTAAGTTTTAATGTGGAGTTTAGCACCTTTAGTGACCATAACCCCCTGGTGTTGATCCTAAGGGACCCTGACTCAGTTAAACATTCCCATCGTAAGTAGACCAGAGGCTCCTTTACAGCCACGGACTGGGAAGGAGACTGAGATGGTCAAACATCAATTGTGATAAATTCTACAGGGCACTACTGACGGAGAAAACCCAGCAGGTCTGGAAGTGTCTAGACCCAACAGTAGAGGAGGTGGACCACATCAATGCATTTGAGGGAGTAGCACATTGTATTGACGGCCTGCTTAGACGTAGAACGCCAAAAGAGGATGAGGATACTCACAGGTGGTTTGATCAGCAAGGCTCTAGTGCCTTGAGGGAACTGGAGGCAGCTTTAAAGATTGTTCCCAAAGATAAGACAACGGTGTCCACTTGCCGGGGGAGGTATAAACAGGCACTAAAACAACGCAAAACTTCATTGCAATAGCAGGCTTGGGAGAATCTGAGGGAAGCGGCTGAATCAAGGGATATGACTGCCTTCTGGAAAATTCTAAATAAACCCTGTTTTCAGGATAAGAATAAATCCAAGCCTGTCTGCCACGTCCTGCCAGAGGCTTGGGTGGAGCACTTTCAAGGCCTCTATAATCATGAGAGTACGAGCAATTTAGTACCATCAGCAGGGATAGGAAATCAAAGGGTTGTTGAAACCCCATTTTCTTTAGGTGAGATAAAAGCGGGAATTGAGGGCTTAACCCGCAATAAGGCCCCGGGCCCGGATGGGATCCCTCCAGATCTCCTATTAACCCAGGTAGACTTGTGGGCTTCTATTTTATTAAGAGTGATCAATACAGCAGCGGAGGCAGGTATACCTTCATCCTGGTCCACTGCGACAATTGTCCCAATCTTCAAAAAGGGTAACAAAGGTAACCCACAATGTTACAGGCTTATTTCCCTCATTGATGTCACAGTGAAAGTCATGGGGAGAGCTATTCTTAATCGGCTTATGGATTGGGCAGATGAACATGACATCATTTCGGATATACAGTATGCCTTCATGCCGGGTCGCTCAACCTCTGACCAATGTCTCAACTTTTATCTCCTTGTCGCCAAGTACACTGTTGCCAGCGATGAGACTGTGTACTTGGCTTTCATAGACCTCACAGCAGCATTCGACCGGGTTAACCATAAGAAACTGTGGGAGCTATTGGGGGCCATGGGCGTGGACTCAGGACTGGTTAATATTTTAAGCACTTTGCACCAGTACACTTCAGCCCATGTCAGATACAACGAGGAGGGAGACATTTCTGATTCTTTCCCTTGCTCTAGAGGAGTGAGACAGGGCTGCATCTTGGCGCCTTTCTTATTTACTTTATATATCAATAGTTTAGATAAGGCATTGGGAGCATTAGGGGTGGACTGTCCGAGGATAGGTAGAAGAGGGATCCCGGTTCTGCTTTACGCGGACGACCAGTACTTCTGTCACGCACTGCGCGGGGCCTTCAGAACCTCATTGATGGCTTTGTCATCTGCATGGAGACCTGGACCTGTCCGCTAATCTCTCCAAATCATACATCATGGAGATGGGAAAAAGGCCAGGCTGGAAATTCACCTTCAGGATCGGCACCCACTGTCTAGAAAAAGTGCAGGCATTTTCTTACCTGGAATTTTATGTGATAGCCGCATCAGGCTTAATACTCTGTCAGATGAGAAATGCAGATCTCTTATCCGCTCTTCCGGGGCAATCATGAATTTTGCACACAGGTTGGGTCGCTGGGCTCCTGAGCAAATCTTGAATTTGTATAGGGCCATCTGTAATGCCAAAACACTATATGGCAGTGAGGTTTGGGGTTTCATTGACCCATTAAGGATCCAAATAGAAGAAAATTAATTCCTTTGACGGTTACTTAGAGTTCCACAGAGCACCCCCTCCTATTAAATCCACGAAGAGTTAGGTCACACTTACATCAGAGATGGGATTCAATTGAAACCTCTCACTTGCTGGCTTCAAATATGGACTAACCCTGAAGCGGCTCTAAGCAAACAGATAATAACTGATTGCATTAAAAGAGAGCATGGGTACAATATCCCTTGGCCTAAATATGTAAGGGAGACCCTGTTGGGCCTGGGTTTTGCTGATTATTTTAACACCCAGAGATCCTTGTTAGCCGGGACAAGGCGATTGTTCTGTCCGCTTTCTTAAAGAACAAGGCCTCCATCAGGGAAGACACAGAGATGGTAAAACCATCCGTGAGAGCCCACCTCTTGGCTAAATCCAGCCCAGGTTTGGAACCATACCTGTCTTATTTTATAATGCTCAGGACAGATTCCTGATGACTAGATTTAGGTTGAACCTACTCCATCACACACTGGGGTGTCCTTCGGGGTTTTTATCATCCATATAGTTGAGGGGCCCCTGTGGCTGTGACTATAAGTCTCCGCAGGACACGCTCCATTTTGTTTTGTTGTGCCCCTATTACGCTCACCCCAGAAAGTTGTTTTTAAAGAGCATTTTAAAGAATGCTAGGTTCAAACACGGAAAGGTTGCGCTATTGTTCTTGAAATTGTCTGAGGAGGCCTTCACACTTTTTTGCACTGTTAATTTCCTAAGGATGGCCGGAAGACTGAGAAATACTAAAGACAGGAGATTATGACTGTAGGAAGGTACATCCTGACTATGGTTGCCCCCAACTTTTTGCCCTGTGTTTTAGCTGGTTTCGGACATAGTCGACCTAGGACCCTGCCAATCAGGACCCCAGGCCTACTGCTCTCTCTTTAAAATGGATTCCATGTACCCTAGGTGCATTTCCAATTGGTACTGGGCCACCTTATCAGACCCCGTAACGCAGGGCATAGTTGTACCCAGGGCCGCCAGGGGCTGCAGCATGTATTATGCCACCCCTGGCTGGCCTCCTAAATTTGACACAACTGGCTGCATGACAGCTGGGGCAAAGTCGTGTAATCACCCTTTGCTTTAGGTATAGTAGCCCTATATCTAACCGTACAATGGACGCCCGAGTTCCTATCAGTCACTCCTATGGCAGGCCTTGACAATCCTGAAGGCAGAGTGCGTGGGCTCGTGTGAACTAGGTTCTGGCCCGAGCCGAGCCCGGTTGCAGCTTGCGGAACAAAGACCCAATGGCTGTTCCATGATAACGCGTACCACATCGGTAACTTCGGTGTCGCGTTATCAAGACATGTCGAGTAAGGTGTCATACGAATCGGGATGCTGCCCCTTCACCAATTCTGGCGACGAGGTTATCATTCCGCCCTTCTAGAGGGACACGACATGTACGTAACTGTGAACCCCGGTTAAAGTTAACTAAAGCCTCAGCTCCACAAAATGGATGCTGCCACCACAGACACGAGTCTGACCTCCTGCTGCTGGGAGTCCTTCCAGCGAGGAGCGCTTGGACAAAGGGTTTCCTGTCGAGGGCGGTGTTCGCACCGTCCCAGACATGGTTTGTGTATTCTGGGTAGGTAGGGCTTTTGCGAGAAGGTGACTGCGGAGTGGCACCCCGGTGCTCACTACGCATCTGCCGGTCAGAACCAGTTCCAGGGGCGCCAGCCCTGGCCTGGGGAAAGTCCGGCAGGGGAGAGGGGTGTAACTACCCCCCTTCCTGGTCCCACCCTTAGGGCAGGACCTAGTCATGTACCCACCCCTTTCTTTAGGATAAAGGCCGGAGCGGGGACCCTTCCAGATGAGATCATCTTTGAATCAAGAACTACTTTCTACGAAAGGACATTCAAGACTCTTCTCAAGATTTCTCCCTTGTGACTAAGAAGTAGTCACCCTGCATCAGCGGGCACCACCTAAGAACTCTGCGGTTTGCTGTAAGTCCTTCCTCAGGAATCCGATGGCCCAGCTCGACGAGAACCGGCTTCCCTGGCACCTCTGACCTCTACCCACGTCATCAGCTCAGCTGTGATCTGTGGGTGCGACGAGACCTCGAGGGACCGGCCATCATCAAAACCTGCACGCTTTCTTAACCAGCACGACCATCGAAGTAATTCTCTGGTGAGTGCTCTGGGGTCCGAGAAGCCCCGACCCTGAGCCGCTCCAGCACCGAAGTGCAGTCTCCCAGCATCTCCACGATCTGCGTGGGGCCCTTCTGCTCGCTGCTCAGCACGTTGTCTGGTCACTAGCCGCTGGCTTGTGTCCTTCCTTGACGACAACCGACAAACAACGCTTCTGGTCTGGTTGCTCCAGACCGGCCCCTGCTCCCTTTTCCAAGAGGAGCACCCCGGACCCTCCTGGTCCATTCAAGTCGCCATCTTAGGCCTACCACGTGGCCCTGAGATTTGCCAAGGCTTGTTGCCCCAATCCTGGGCCCAGCGACGCCGACAGCATCATCCTTCGTGGGACAGCTCGCACCTCCATCCTGGTCGCCGACAACGCCGCCTGGTCCGTGAGACTGCAGAGCCTAGCGTCGCCCACTCACCTGGTCGAGGTGACGGCCAACCGGTGCCCTCCTGGTACCCTCGGACTACTGGCTAGTAGAACGAACTTGGTCCCCTCTGCTTCCAGGTGTCAACGATCTCTGATCCAGGCTTGGATCTCTACGAACTATTCATCACTGGTCGCCGGCCAGCAACTCCTTTTCTTCCGGCTCCTGGCTCGTCAGCGAAGACCCCGACGCCTGTAAGACTTGTGCAGCCGCAGCCCTCGTGGCTAGGTAACTCGGCATTTCGGTGCCTGCATAGCCTCTTTACTCTAGGGTCCCGAGTCCCTCGCTTCCGACTTGCCTTATCGGGTCCGCCCGAGACCTCTAAACTTTCCGTGTCCTCGGACACTTGTTTTAATTGTGCACTTGAAGTATTTTCCTAAGAGATTTGGTTTGTGCTTAGTACCCTGTCCTCATAAAGAGTACAGGGCTGTTGTGAATCTTAATAAATATCCTGTTTATTTTCATAACACTTGTGTGGTGTCCTTTCACTTGGTGTTCAAGGGGTACATGTGTGGTAAACAGCTGGCTTAACACGCCCTCTCGAGTCTTTAGCCTTAGACTGCTCGTATCCACGCTACTAGGATAGCTGGTCTATAGGTTGACTTACAACCAATCACCATAAGGGTCGTTTGGAACGATACATAGCGGTCGCTAGAATAGCGAACGCTGCATATCGGGCCAACTTCTCACATTGGTGAGCAGCGGTTGGGATTTGAGCTTGCTGTTGTTTTACCACACGTATCCTAAGAATATCTTGTTGAAAGATCACATAAGTACTGTTAGTACATATAACTAAGCTTAGAATACTCTGAGTTCTACTGAACCAGCTGTTGCAGCTCCTCAAGGCCTAGCACACCTTGGCTGCAACTCTTAGCAAGGGATCAGTAGGTAAACACATAGTGTAGGTAGGTGCATCACTTACACCACACTAGAATCAGCATGTCAGACAAAGGAGGAAACTCTGAGTATCCCCTTGTGTCAGTGGACCCTCCACAGGTCCTTACTTCAAAATATGCTGCTCTTAGCTTCCATGAGATGAGACAAGTGTGTACTCTCAGGAAACTAAAACAGGGGTCTAACCCCACCACTTCCTTTCTGATTGGTCTCTTAGAGGCTTATGATGCCAGTAGGGCTGGTACCCCAGACCCTTCTAATCCAGAAGGAAGTTTGCCCTCCTTACAGGGACCCTTTGATAGCCAGGAACATCCCCTCCAGGAAGCAGATGATGCTGAGGATGAGGATGAGGACCAGTTGTCAGGGGATGAGGCAGATAAGGGACAGGTAGAAGTCAATAGACTAACCAGGTCCAACTTAAGCAGACATGAGCTTGGTACTAGGGGACTCCTGGGCCCACTCTCAGGTCAGCTTAACATTGGGAATGGACGAGTTAGGTCTCTATCAAGAGGCTCTAACAGATCCTTTCGAACCAATGGCTCTCTCAACTCTTCTCACAGAGGGATGTCTTCCCCTAAGAGGAGAGTGTATGAAGCTGAAGAAAGGGCAATCAAACTGAGGATTGAAAGGGAAGAACTTGCCCTGGCCAAAGAGAGACTTGCCCTTGCTAGAGAGCAAGAATTATGTGGGCTACAGCCCACTGGTGGCAGCAATAAACCTAGCAATAGGGAAAGGAGTTTTGATACAAAGCACCTGAATAAGATAGTGCCCCCCTTTAAAGAAGGGGATGACATCCACAAATGGATTACTGCTTTGGAGAGAGCCTGCACTGTGCAGGGTGTTCCCCAAAGTCAGTGGGCAGCTATCTTGTGGCTCTCCTTTGATGGTAAAGGTAGAGATAAGCTCCTCACCACAAGGGTGGAGGATGCTAACAATTACCAAATCTTGAAGAATGTACTGGTTGATGGGTTTGGTTTAACCACTGAACAATACAGGATGCTGTTCAGAGACACCCAGAAAACTCAGTCTCAAGATTGGACTGACTTTGTTGATTGTGCCACTAAGGCTTTTGAAGGCTGGCTACTGGGTAGTAAGGTTACTGATTTTAAAGGATTGTATAATCTGATTATGAGGGAGCAAATCTTAAATAATTGTCAGAACCAGCTATTACATCAGCACCTGGTAGACTCTGAGTTGACCTCTCCACAGGAACTGGGTAAGAGGGCAGACAAATGGGTCAGGACCAGGGTTAGGCCTAAAAACCAGGGTGGTGACCAGAAAAAGGAATCAACCAAGCCTCAAGAGAAGGGTGGGGATAAATCCACAGAGAAGACTTCCCAAGGGCCCCAAAACTCCAGCAAGGGTGGTGGGTCCCAGAACACTCCTTCCGAACAGAAGAAACCTTATTGCCATACCTGTAAACAGGTGGGTCATTACAAAAGTGATGCCAGTTGCCCTAAAAATGGTAATAAGGGAAATATAACCCCAGGTAATACTCCTAAACCTCCTGTTACCACTAGTGGTAATCCCCCAGGTGGTGGGAGTGCCCCCAAGAATGTGGTGGGCATTACTTTGGGACAGCAGGAGGACTATGGCCTAGCCAGGTTCCCTGACCACACTCTTGTCTGTGAGACTGGCATGGGGTTTGCCAACTTCACTACTGGACCCCACATTCTGGGAAAGTATAGACAAGAAGTTTTATTGAATGGTCAGAAAGTTGAGGCATTCAGAGACACAGGGGCCAGCCTCACCATGGTGAGTGACCATCTGGTCCCCTCTGCTCAACTGACCCCTGGTTTTACTTATCAGGTGACAGACATTCATGGAATGAAGAGAAGGCATCCCATGGCAGTAGTCAAGCTCAGCTGGGGTAATGTCACAGGGCCCATGAGAGTGGCAGTGACAGATAACCTACCTGTAGATTGCTTACTGGGGAATGACCTGGAACTCTCAGCATGGGCTGAGGTGGAGCAAGAAACTCATTCCAGAATGATAGGCCTATCCAGACAGGTTAGTGGGGCAGTAATAGCTACAGCCCCAGTCCAAGCACCATTCCTCCCTGAAAAGGTTGGAAGGGCAGTGGTAGCCACTGCCCAGGCTCAGACAGACTTTCCAGAGCAGGATAGGAGGGCTGTGACAGTCACAGCCCAAACACAAACTGAGTGCCCTCCTGAAAAGGTTGGCAAGGTTGAAATGGTCTCAGCCTCTACTCAGACAGATAGTGAGGTTGTGAAGCCTGAAACAATGGATCACTCCACTCAAACAGAGAGCATTGAGGAGGAAGAAGAGTCTTCCCCCTCCCAGACACTAGGTGAGAGCCAGCCTCCTCAGGGAACTGACTCTACCCCTGTTGAAGGAACTGCCCCAGAGGTAGTCAGGCCTAGCCTGGCAGAGCCCCTGATGGCAGTGGACCCTTCCCAGGTGGGACCCAGTCTGGAGCAGGTAACCTGCACCTCGCTACCCTGCCTCAGTCAGCCCAGGGCTGAAGAGGACAGGGAGGCCAGTGGTGGACCCAAAAGGGCCCCCTGTCCAAAAGAACCCCTTAATCAGCAGATTAGGATCACTGAAGCTGGTAAACCTAGCCAAGTGAAAATAGAACAGACTCCTGAGGGATCCCCCTTAAAAGTAGTTAGGGAACTCCCACAGCTGGACACTGTTGGGCACAGCCAAACATGGGGCCTAAAAACCCCAGACCTGACCTGTCCCTCCAGTAAGCCAAACAGATGGACTCAGCCTCCAGCTTTAGGTAGCCAGAGGCTGACCCTGAGAGCTCAGTGCATCTCAGCTAAAGAAAGAAAGGCGCACATGATGAATGGTGATTGGAGGAAGTTGAGCCCAAAGGTAGAGGAGCCTCACTTCAGTACTCCATCCCAGCATCAGCCTTCTTCTTTCCCAAGACACACCAGAGACAGAGATTCCCTATGGTGGAGACCCTCAGATACCCTTAGGGTGAGGGGTTGCCTAGTGGACTATGACACAGGGGGAAACCAAGCCAGAGCTGGTCCTTCCTTATATGGCCACTTAGGTAATAGAGGCTTACCTGGACAAGGATAGCCTTATCTCCTTTCGTTTGGGGGGGGGGGGGTTGTGTAGGAAGGTACATCCTGACTATGGTTGCCCCCAACTTTTTGCCCTGTGTTTTAGCTGGTTTCGGACATAGTCGACCTAGGACCCTGCCAATCAGGACCCCAGGCCTACTGCTCTCTCTTTAAAATGGATTCCATGTACCCTAGGTGCATTTCCAATTGGTACTGGGCCACCTTATCAGACCCCGTAACGCAGGGCATAGGTGTACCCAGGGCCGCCAGGGGCTGCAGCATGTATTATGCCACCCCTGGCTGGCCTCCTAAATTTGACACAACTGGCTGCATGACAGCTGGGGCAAAGTCGTGTAATCACCCTTTGCTTTAGGTATAGTAGCCCTATATCTAACCGTACAATGGACGCCCGAGTTCCTATCAGTCACTCCTATGGCAGGCCTTGACAATCCTGAAGGCAGAGTGCGTGGGCTCGTGTGAACTAGGTTCTGGCCTGAGCCGAGCCCGGTTGCAGCTTGCGGAACAAAGACCCAATGGCTGTTCCATGATAACGCGTACCACATCGGTAACTTCGGTGTCGCGTTATCAAGACATGTCGAGTAAGGTGTCATACGAATCGGGATGCTGCCCCTTCACCAATTCTGGCGACGAGGTTATCATTCCGCCCTTCTAGAGGGACACGACATGTACGTAACCGTGAACCCCGGTTAAAGTTAACTAAAGCCTCAGCTCCACAAAATGGATGCTGCCACCACAGACACGAGTCTGACCTCCTGCTGCTGGGAGTCCTTCCAGCGAGGAGCGCTTGGACAAAGGGTTTCCTGTCGAGGGCGGTGTTCGCACCGTCCCAGACATGGTTTGTGTATTCTGGGTAGGTAGGGCTTTTGCGAGAAGGTGACTGCGGAGTGGCACCCCGATGCTCACTACGCATCTGCCGGTCAGAACCAGTTCCAGGGGCGCCAGCCCTGGCCTGGGGAAAGTCCGGCAGGGGAGAGGGGTGTAACTACCCCCCTTCCTGGTCCCACCCTTAGGGCAGGACCTAGTCATGTACCCACCCCTTTCTTTAGGATAAAGGCCGGAGCGGGGACCCTTCCAGATGAGATCATCTTTGAATCAAGAACTACTTTCTACGAAAGGACATTCAAGACTCTTCTCAAGATTTCTCCCTTGTGACTAAGGAGTAGTCACCCTGCATCAGCGGGCACCACCTAAGAACTCTGCGGTTTGCTGTAAGTCCTTCCTCAGGAATCCGACGGCCCAGCTCGACGAGAACCGGCTTCCCTGGCACCTCTGACCTCTACCCACGTCATCAGCACAGCTGTGATCTGTGGGTGCGACGAGACCTCGAGGGACCGGCCATCATCAAAACCTGCACGCTTTCTTAACCAGCACGACCATCGAAGTAATTCTCTGGTGAGTGCTCTGGGGTCCGAGAAGCCCCGACCCTGAGCCGCTCCAGCACCGAAGTGCAGTCTCCCAGCATCTCCACGATCTGCGTGGGGCCCTTCTGCTCGCTGCTCAGCACGTTGTCTGGTCACTAGCCGCTGGCTTGTGTCCTTCCTTGACGACAACCGACAAACAACGCTTCTGGTCTGGTTGCTCCAGACCGGCCCCTGCTCCCTTTTCCGAGAGGAGCACCCCGGACCCTCCTGGTCCATTCAAGACGCCATCTTAGGCCTACCACGTGGCCCTGAGATTTGCCAAGGCTTGTTGCCCCAATCCTGGGCCCAGCGACGCCGACAGCATCATCCTTCGTGGGACAGCTCGCACCTCCATCCTGGTCGCCGACAACGCCGCCTGGTCCGTGAGACTGCAGAGCCTAGCGTCGCCCACTCACCTGGTCGAGGTGACGGCCAACCGGTGCCCTCCTGGTACCCTCTGACTACTGGCTAGTAGTACGAACTTGGTCCCCTCTGCTTTCAGGTGTCAACGATCTCTGATCCAGGCTTGGATCTCTACGAACTATTCATCACTGGTCGCCGGCCAGCAACTCCTTTTCTTCCGGCTCCTGGCTCGTCAGCGAAGACCCCGACGCCTGTAAGACTTGTGCAGCCGCAGCCCTCGTGGCTAGGTAACTCGGCATTTCGGTGCCTGCATAGCCTCTTTACTCTAGGGTCCCGAGTCCCTCGCTTCCGACTTGCCTTATCGGGTTCGCCCGAGACCTCTAAACTTTCCGTGTCCTCGGACACTTGTTTTAATTGTGCACTTGAAGTATTTTCCTAAGAGATTTGGTTTGTGCTTAGTACCCTGTCCTCATAAAGAGTACAGGGCTGTTGTGAATCTTAATAAATATCCTGTTTATTTTCATAACACTTGTGTGGTGTCCTTTCACTTGGTGTTCAAGGGGTACATGTGTGGTAAACAGCTGGCTTAACACGCCCTCTCGAGTCTTTAGCCTTAGACTGCTCGTATCCACGCTACTAGGATAGCTGGTCTATAGGTTGACTTACAACCAATCACCATAAGGGTCGTTTGGAACGATACATAGCGGTCGCTAGAATAGCGAACGCTGCATATCGGGCCAACTTCTCACAATGACACTGGTCGTTAAGTTATCCTTTTTTCTCTTTGGTACCGACACTTATGATGCCCTTCTCCTTGTTTTTTACACAGATGAATTTTATGCTTGGGGGTTTTTCCTTTTTTAACATGTTGGCTTTATATTACCCTTGTTTCATAACTTGCCCTTTTTGAATGTAATCTGCTCAGGAGTGTTAGACTTTCTAACTTTTAGCACATTTTTAACCTTATTACCCACGATGATTTGCACTGTTATTTGCTAATATTTTGTACCAACTGTCTAGGTACCCGGTAGAAGGTTTTATTTCTTGTGTTTTTTTTATTCTAATTGTATTGTACTTTTGTGGTATTGCTGTATACCGAATAAAGTAATTTTGATTGATTGATTGATTGATTGATTGATTGATAGTGGAAGGTCAGGCATTTGTTGATGTATGCTGGTCCTACGTTGTGCAAGGCCAAGTAGGCATGACTCATCTTCCTGAACTGGCATCTCTTCTGAATTGGGAGCCAGTGTAGTTTCTTGAGATGGGGTGTGACTTGGATCCTTCTGGGAGGTTGAGTATGAGTCTTGCCCCTGAGTTCTGTATTGTCTGGAGTCTCGTCTGGAGGCGTGCAGTAATTCTTACACAGATTGTGTTTCCAGTGTCCAGTCTGCTGGTAGTGAGGGCTTGCATGATGGTCCTTCTAGTGTTTGCTGGGAACCACCTGAAGCTCTTGTGGAGCCTCCAAAGGGTGTGGCAGCAGGTGGATGAGACTGCATTGGCCTGTTTTTTCATGGATAGCTTGCTATCCACAATGATGCAGAGGTTATGGGCATGGTATGTTGATGGGGGGTATGCCATGCTCCATGGGACACCATGTGTAATTCCATGGTGAGGTGTTGTTTCCAAAAATGAGGACTTCCATCTTGTCTGTGTTGAGTTTGAGACAGTTGTACTTCATCCAAGCCCTTGATACAAGCCCTGGCAATGCCGAGTGTATGGGGTGGGGACTTTAATTCTGCCCATGATACCTCCCTAGATAGATCCTTCCCCCACCACAACACGAGAATGCAATCAGAATGACCCACGCATTGTGGACTGGGTTATGCTTACCCAGATGTGAAACATCCGGTGACAGATGAATCCTCGTACACGAGAATACTCGTTGTTCTCACCAGTACACTAACTGCACACTAGAATCGGCTTGCTCCTATGCAATCCCTCTGTTGCTTCCTTGGTCTTGTGACCTGAATGTCTAGGCCACACACTTTCGGACCACAACCACCTCAAAATAATGATTCAGTGGGGCAGACGACATGCATCAGTACCTACTAGGAGGCTGTGTGCCCCGGTCCTACAGGACAGAGTCTTCTGTGATACTGAAGGTACACTTATCGCCATCTTTGAGGCGAAGGAAAGAACTGCCTCTACGACAGTGATAGAGTGGGGTACCTTTAAGGGCCTCACATAAGGCCTGTGCATCAAGATGTAGCACGGTGTAAAACATGCCTTGTGAGCCCAGAACCTCTCTCTTGAACAAACAATATGAACAACGGAAATAAATGTGAGGTAGCTGCATGAAACTAGAACACAATCACCCCTCTGCGAAAGGAGTAAAGAGAGGAGGAGGTCAGACTAGGAACACTACACTATCAGATACTAGCATGGCTACTAAGGTCGTTGACCTCAAAGACCCCCAGAAAGGCCAGCAGATCCCCGGTGGGAGAGATATTGAATGTACAAGCATATATAAACCAGGCTTTCCTGTAGTATCAGACGTCTGTATACCATGCTGTGTTGGGAGTGCAAGCGCCCCAATTAGATGAGTATTTGAATAGACTGACAATCCCCAGACTTAACCCTCTTCAGGGACATACACCAGACGAAACCCTGACCACTGAGGAAATTGGCTTCATGATTGACTAGATCGCGTGCAACAAAACTTCTGGGATGGACGGGTTCCAGGTGGACTTTTACTTCACCTACAGAGCAACCCTCTCTCCAAAGCTACTCCAAATGTACCAACAGGCCTGGCAGGAGGGCACATTGCCGGGATCCCCATGGGAGGCTATGTTTTTGGTCCTGCCTAAGCCCAACAGGGACCCCCCTGGAGATACGCTCCTATTGGCCACTCTACACCAACCACAAGATTTGCAGGAAGGTCCTTGCAAACAGGTTGCTCCCCTGCCTCTCTTCATTGGCACCAAGACCAGAATGATTTCGTACCTGGGAGAAAAATATATCTTAACCTATGGCGCCTCTCCGGCTGATGGAAAAGAATCTTCATGAATTGTCTCCATACACAGCACTCTCACTAGATATAGAGAAGGCCTTCGACACCCTGGAGTAGTTTTACTTAATGAAAGTGCTGATGGGCATGACACTAGGCCCAAAAATATTACACTGGATAAATCTCCTCTACACCAACATGCTGGCCCACATCCAGACAGGCAGAGATCTCAGTTTCTTTTGAATGCAGCAAAAATGCCCGCTGTCGATTACTTTTGCCCAATCCATGGATCTGTTCGCTGTCCTGTTTCGGTCACAGGACCCAGCAATCAGTATACTGAGTGGGACAAATTGAGAGGACATATCACTGTATGCTGATGATGCATTTGTGTACCTCAGGAACGTGCATTCGTATCTACCACAGGTGATGGATGTTCTAGACGATTTTGGTAGGGCTTCTAGACTAAGGCTAAATTTGACGAAATCCAGCTTATATTCCATGCGCAAACTAACAACTTAAAACAGGAAGTGCTGCCCCAATTAGCACTGGGGTGGCACCCTAACATCTTCAGGTATTAGGCGATGAACTTACCACACGACAATGAACGTGTTCAGGGCAACTTAGGTGATATCCAAGGTTTGCAGCTCCCTGTTGTTTTGGGGCTCCCTGCAACTATCGACCCATGGGTAGAGTGGAAAAGCAAAAATGCTGTTAATACATTTATACTGCTTCTCGACCCCTCTAGTTTACCTGCCTCTGCGCTTCTTCAGGAAATTGGACTCTGTTTCTGTTCTTATGGACTTAACCTGGGAAGCGGGGCACAAGAGAGTCGCGCTTCGCAAACTTTACTCTACCTTGGAACGGGATGGGGGATGTACATTTAAAATACTAATAAAGAACTACAAACTACTGTGTGACTTGGAAGACGATTATTTCTCAATACAGCTCTTGTTTGTGATCTCGTTACAGTTCTCACATTATCATCTGCACTAGAAGAAATGGGAGCCTGGGGTGTCTGATCACAGAAACTCATTTACATACAAAGGGGGGTGAAAGCCTGTACACAAAGCACAACACAACTTGTTTATGTAAAAGTTTGAACATTGCACAGGGATTGTGATTCAGTGTGAGTGTTGTATGACAGGAGCGAGCAGTCTTAGTTGCTGAGACATGAATCTCTGACGGGTGCCTCTTGAGCTCTTTCAACTGCTTGAGACTGAGAGGCAGTCTCAAATTCCCGGGGCACAGCTACCAACAGCTTCCCTCATAATTTTTGATTTTTGCATCTACAGGTGGTGCAGAAGCCAACTAAGACAGTAACCTTAGTGTGCTTTCTGGAGTCAGCCTGATTTTCTTTTCCCAAACTTTGGTCAGCAAAGGTAAATGTGTCTTCTACTGAAGTGTTCTTAGCTCGCTTTTGGTAACATGGCTTGAGCAGTGTGGCCTAAGACATGCTCGAAGGAAAAGCAAAACAGTGGAAGTCACAAATTTCAATACAGTTTATTAAAAATATACAAGGAACTGTAAGATTCAAATCAAGTTTAGAGCAAAAAGAATATTTAATAATTATTCAGAAGCAAAATCAAAAGGTGGGCTGTGATTTAAGGATTATTAATTAGCAAAAACAACTGTCAAAACCAAAGAAAAAGGTAAATAAATAAAAAACAAGCAGTTCTACTGAATCAATCAAGAAGTCACCAACAAAATTGTAGCTGACTTTGGGAGCTATGTTCGAGAGGACAAAGATAAGTTTAGTCTCAGGTAATGATTAACACTGGAATTTGATGCAGTGTTTTTGGCTGAACCAGTCTCAGAAGGTGACGAGCTGCACAGAAGTGGCTTGAAGTGCGAAATTCCCATAGAGTAGAGTTGGGTCATCAAGTTGAACCTGAATCCACGGCCATCAAAATGTGTGAAACTTCAAGCAGTTACAACAGCTGCGAAGTCTTCGGAGCTTCCAAGTTATGGAGACGGTTCAAGGTTGAGGATAAGAGCCAAAGCATGGAACCTGGCAGGCTTGAGGCATGGTTAAGGAGATAGCAGGTTCCATTGGAAACAAAAAGTAGATGGAAAGAGGCCACTCATGTGGATCTTTGTAATACAAGGCTGTGTCTTTTTGGAACAGAAGTCATTAGGCCTATTTAGGATGGGGCCAAGAATGGTTTGCATATGGCTGACTTCATCTGTAGTTACACAAAGACCAGAGAATGATGTGGTGGGATGTTGCAGAGATTAACTACCAGTCCATCCATCACTTTTAGTTTTTCTCAATGATCAGCCCTACGTGGCACAGACATGAACAGATGTTGGTCCCATATAGACCTATGACAGAGGGACTCCTGCTGCAGCCCCCTGGTGAGGCTCGTTAAGGCTGGAAACAGTTTGAGGTTCAAGCATTCCTGATCCTTGTAGGCGTGGTCTCAAAGTTCAGGATCGAATGGACTTTGTGGGTCAGTCATTGCTTATAAACACTCAGCAAACAAAACACACTGAATGGAATGAGGCCACAAATAATTACAAAAGAATGAGGTTAATTCAAGCATGTCCATCCCACGCTGTGTGCTTTTCTCAGTAGACAGTTTGTTGGACAATCAATGGATCAATGTCTTTGTGGCTGCTTCATGTAAATGTTATGCGAGTCTGAAAGCTCCTCCCCCAGGGTTTACAGTGAGCACCTTTTATTTTCCCACATTGTCTCTCTTATTGTAGAAATGTTACATTTACAACTAAAGTTTTTGTCACATTGAGAGCACGAGTCATTTTCTTTCTCATTGTGGGTTCTCTCTTGTTGAATGAAACTGAATCTCCAGCAGACTCTTCCCAGGCATTCAGAACAATGATGACGTTTTTTCTAGGTAAGTTCTCGCAGGTTGAGTGAGAACCGATTTCCGACTGAAACTTTTCCAGCATTCAAAGAGCTAATAAGGTTTATCCCCAGTGTGGGTTCTCTCATGTCTAGTGAGAGTTGTTTTCAATCTGAAGCTTTTGTGGCATTCAGAACACTGATACGGTTTCTGCCCAGTGTGGGTTCTTTCATGCACAGTAAGGTTGGATTTCTGACTGAAGCTTTTACAGCATTCAGAGCACTGATAAGGTTTTTGCCCAGTGTGAGTTCTCTCATGGTGAGTGAGAGGTATTTTCCGACTGAAGCTTTTCTGGCATTCAGAGCACTGATAGGGTTTGAGCCCAGTATGGATTATCTCATGTTGAGTTAAACCACATTTGTGATAGAAACCTTTTTGGCATTCAGAACACTGATACGGTTTCTGCACAGTGTGGGTTCTTTCATGCACAGTAAGGTTGGATTTCTGACTGAAACCTTTCCGGCACTCAGAGCACTGATAAGGTTTTAGTCCAGTATGAGTTCTCTCATGTTCAATTAAACTGGATCTCTGACTGAATCCTTTCCGGCACTCAGAGCACTGGTAAGGTTTTTGTCCAGTGTGGGTCCTTTCATGTACAGTAAGGCTGGATTTATGACTGAAGCTTTTACAGCATTCAGAGCACTGATAAGGTTTTTGCCCAGTGTGGGTTCTTTCATGCACAGTAAGGTTGGATTTCTGACTGAAACCTTTCCGGCACTCAGAGCACTGGTAAGGTTTTAGTCCAGTGTGAGTTCTCTCGTGTTCAATTAAACTGGATCTCTGACTGAATCCTTTAAGGCACTCAGAGCACTGGTAAGGTTTTTGTCCAGTGTGGGTCCTTTCATGTACAGTAAGGTTGTATTTATGACTGAAGCTTTTACAGCATTCAGAGCACTGATAAGGTTTTTGTCCAGTGTGGGTCCTTTCATGTACAGTAAGGCTGGATTTCTGACTGAAGCTTTTACAGCATTCAGAGCACTGATAAGGTTTTTGCCCAGTGTGGGTTCTCTCATGCAATGTGAGATTGGATTTGTGATTGAAGCCTTTCTGGCATTCGGGACACTGATGGGGTTTTCGTCCAGCGCTAGTTTTCTCATGTTTAGTGAGGTGGGATTGATGACTAAAGTTGTTCCCACAGTCATTGCTCTTATTCGAGTTGTTTGTTTCTCCAAGTTGGGTTTGTTCCTGGCTACATGCCATCTTAAGACTGAATTTGATTTCTGATTGTGTACTTGTTTATGTTACAACTCAGCATTAACTTCTAAAATACATTTCAGATGCTCTTCTTAACATATGTATTCAACTAATTATAGTTTTTACCTGGAAATTATTTTCCTACCTTTAAAGGCACCGATCTAACTTGTCTTATTAACTTTCACTGAGGAGCCCCTTGTATGGATTAAGAGACCTCTCATGGATTAATTTTCACCAAGTTATGCCCGGAATGTTTGAGAATGTTTTAACTTTCCTTAAAATAATCCTTTTTGTTGTGTTTCTCTTGTTTAATTAGTCTCATTTAGTGATTCTAGTTTATCACATTTGATTTAGGAGTTTTAAAAGCACTGATAAGGTCTTTGGGGTTTAGTGTTTGCCTGTTAGGTATGTTTGTTCATACCAGTAATGACAGATGATATGGGCTTTCCAGAGTGGTTTATGAATTATCAATAGCGTAACACTGGCCCCTTTTATACTTTCTGTGCCAGTATATGCTTTTTTGCACAGTGGCTAAGACAGGAACATGATAGACTTTGGAGTTAAAGGACACTTTGAAACCACTCGGATCAACCCAAGAGACAGAGCTGGTAGGGAAAATCTTTCTATATTGGAAATGGTAATCCAGTATCTTTGCTGTAACGACATCTGAGAAAGAGTATTTACAATGACTTTCTTTTAAACAATCTTTTCTCTCCTCTCGTCTTCAGGAGACAGAGACAAAAGCTTGTGCTTGTAAACCAGGAATATTAGTCTTTTTGACGGTTCTGTCACATCACAACACGTCTACGGATACTGATCTGTTGGGGAGGGTTTAGGTCTCAAAAGCATTTCTCATAAACCATAAAAACAGAATTACAGCACTGAGTTTTCTCAAGTGCACAGCGTGGGGATCAATTGTGGCCAATGTTCTCCTCAATCTCAGTTACTGACACTTGGTAAACATTTATGGCCATTTTACTATAGGGATTTGACAACTTTCTCATTCACCAGTTTCTTCCGCACCAACATCCTCACCATTCCTGGCACATAGAATGTGTTTCTTCTCAAGAGCTCGAGAATGTTTTAACTTTCCTTGAAATAATCCTTTTCGTTGTGTTTCACTAAATTGAAACCTTCTTTTTTCTGTTCATGCTTCAGTCACCTGTAGAAATGGAGTCAAAAATTGTAAATGAAAACAAATAAAAAATATTTGTGACCTTATACTTTTCACAAAGAAAGTATTGACAAAAACAAGCCAGGAAATCTGTTGAGTATCATTTCTGATAGTGGTGAAACAGCTCGGGGATACTGTAGATTGGGAGCTTCGGATTACTGGAGCTCATGGATGTGAGAGAAAACGTATTTAATAATTAAGAAAGAAACACAAGTTGCACATATATTGCGACATAGATTCTCAGAAGCAGCCAACACTATCAATTTACACTCTGTGAAACAGGCTGGCATGATAGTGAGATATTTGTAATTCTTTTAATGAATTATTAGATGTTACTTACTCCCCTACTCACTTAAACTATTCATCTATTCCTTTTTCAAGGTATCTAGAAGGGACATTTTATTGTACAAAGGAATTTACCTAGTTTTAATCGCTGCTTTAAATGCCACTGTAGACTGACACGGTGTCCAGTTAGCTCAGTGGAATTTACTATTTCAAATTGTGCGGATGATAAGTACTTACTTGGTGGCTCAAAACTCATCATGCTCCTCCAACAGGACCCAGGCACTGCAACACCTGAAAAAGTGAAAAAACCAGCACAACAGTAAAGGAAACCAAAAAGGGTCAGGAAAAGAAAAACACAAAATAGAGGAAAGGAAAAAAAAGCTATCTTCCACATTGACCTCAGGGGTCCAGCACAGGAAACTGTTCAGCAGATGCTAGTGAACCCATAAGTTACATCTAAACACAGTTCCCCCAAGGTCAGCACCAGGTACGGCTCCACCGGTTGCACCACCCTAAAGCAAGCCTTGTGTGCATGTGTGTCCACACACATATACTGTGTCTTTTGCTTGTAGTAGATAAGACGGAAAAGGATAGTTTAGGAGGAAGTAAAGAGATAGAAGTCAGATCAAGAGAAAAAAGACACCCAAATAACAGTCAGAGGGGGGAGAGTATCACGTGGTGTAGAGGAGAAGCCAAATGTGCCAAGAGTTAAGGAACTGCTGGGCAAAACTGACCTAAAAAGGAACTGGATCTGCACTACACCCCCCCCCCCCAACATTTCCAGGAGGAATGTGGCTCCATCATATTATTATCAGAAGTTTGATGACAACAAGAATAGTGCACAGAGGGAGTCAAATGTTGAAGCTGAAGAGACAAAAACAAAACAGAGATCAAGAAAGGGAATAGAGAAAGAAGAAACAGGGGGAAAGGAAACTTAAGAGTTATAGGAATCCTTACCTGACAGTTATATTATATTTTGTTCCTCCAAGGGTGGCAGCCACGCTGCACTGCCTGGTCATCCCAGAAAACCTTGAAAGGAAGTAAAGAAATAGTTTTGCGTCAGACGACTATCACACTTCATCACATTTTACAAAAAAACGTCCTGAACTTACAAAACAAAAGAATCTCTTTTTCTCTAGAGGCCCGTGTGATGCAAATATGGGCATGAATAAATACTTTTTTGGTTCACCAAAAACCATGATCCCTTGCTGGAAAAGGTCCCTGTGAATATAGAGCGCACCCACAGTCTCAGAGAACAAACCCTAACAATCCAGTCCACTTCTTCATAACCCCCATCTTTCCATTTACAAACCATGAAACTTGCAAATCAAAAGAACCTGGTTTGCAAAGGTATGTTAATGTACTTGTACATAATTCTGCCCACCGTTCATAAATCAGTCAACCAGGCTTTTAGATTTATACAAACCATGCTCTCTGAGCAACATTTTTGCATCCATGAGGAGCGACAATAAAATTCCAGCAAATGTAACGTATAGTGAACAAACACAATCACAGCAAAGCAGAAGAATGAACAGTCTCTAACATCCCCAAATCTGCCCTCAACATCACAGGAGTTCGCATCCCATTAGTGCAAAAGTATAATATATAATCACAGGATTCAGTATTAGCGAGAGTCTCTGAGTAAAACCACCATCCCTCCACTTAAGTATCTGAAATGAGGGGAGTCGCCCCCCCCAGGGGTATCTGTCTCCGCATCCTCTTCACCCGCTCTCTCCTCAACCTTCAGCAAGTAGCCTTGTAAGGGGCCCCATATGTCCTTCGGCCTAGACGACAATGGCAACAATTCCGCATATACAGCAGCTTGCTCTTAGCAGTATACAAGATCGCGCAGCCAATCTTTGAATTTCGGAGCTCTTCCCCTCCCCCATCTGCAAGCAACCCTACGTTTCACCATCAGCAATGCAATGTCCATAAATGTCCTCGCCGTTTTCGGAATATGCATCGTACATCCCAGCAGCATCAGCAAGGGATCACCATCTATATTGTTACCCATCATATTCTCAAGCGCTGCGTGAACCTGTGACCAATACTCATTCACCTCCGGGTATTCCCATGCCAAGTGCAAGAACCCTGCCTCAGGCCTCCGACACCTCTCACATCTGTCATTGTCTGATAGCTGAAAGCGATATTTCCTGGCAGAGGTATAATATAGATGCTGTAGAAACTTATAATGGATAACCTTGAATCTACGACTAGCCGATATATTTTCCGTGATGGTGCAGCAATATTTCCACTGCTTATCCGTCATTTCCTGCCCGATGTCATCCGACCACTTATCACGAGCAGAACTAGTAACACTCTCTCTACAGTCTCTGATCATTTTGTTCAATTTGGACACTCAAGTAGGAGGTGTAGGGGCGCGAATGCCTCCGGTTCTGATGGAAAGTTCGGAAGCACCATCCGCATCCCTTGTCGGAGACGGATGTATAAGAAAAAGTCCAGGGGCATGGGATTAAGGTCATGAAAGAAAAGTTAACTGGTTCGGAACTGGCCGCCAGCAAAGAGGTCGCCCCAGGACGCTATCCTCAACTTTCTACACAGGGCCTGAAAGCCTGTTTCTTGCAGGATGTGGAGCTTGGGGTGATATATAATTGGCAATCGTGGCGAGTACAGCAATTGCACCTCTAGGATGCTCGCTATATGTTTCCAATCATCCATTGTGCTAGTGACGGTAGTGAATGGAGTCTCCACAGCTTCCAACGGGCCATGGATCGCCCCCCCCCCAACGGGAGCAGACGTGCCACCCAATCCTCCACCACCAACTGGGGCATAAATGGCGTAGGTGCCATCCAGTGATACGCGTAGTGAGCTTGTGCACTTAAATAATAAATCTCAAAGTCAGGTATATCAAAGCTGCCCTTACAATACGGTTGTGTGAGAACCTCCCACCTTAGGCGCGGTTGTCTGCCACCCCACACCAAACGGATCAGCGCAGATCGCAGGGTCTTAAAGAAGTGTGCTCCAGGGTAATATGGTATATTTGGAAATAAATATAAAAACTGAGGTAGAATTACCATTTTCACTAGTGACGCCCTGGTCGCCAGTGACAGGGGCAATGAGATCCAGCGGGTGACTCTGGCCTCTAATTGCGCAATCGCTGTTACATAGATGAAGCGTATCGTCTCTTCTCGGTCTCTCGACACTTGTACTATTTATCTATAACTTATATGAATGGATGATGCGGAGGGTCAGTATAAATAAATCCTTCACGAGACAAAGCTGGAAACATTGAAATGTGTAGATCTCCATTGAAGACAACGGAGCAGCAGCAGCCTATACAACCTGATATAGGCCTTGTAGGAACTAGGGTCACCAGTTCCCCGGGGGGTAGCCTGGCACGAGCAGGTAGGCACCCGAAAGCTTAGGTGTAAAATGACCATACAGCACACACATCCACTGAGACAGGAAACACACACAAGGACTGACACCACACCAGAGAGGTTTGAGTAAAAATCAATACGTTTTATCTAAGTTCAAGGTTCAGGGCAATTAATAATCAAAGCATCAATGTCTCGGCAAAGCATTTCATCAGAGGGGGGTGAGGGGAGCAATTCAATATTCACTGTAGCATATCACCATAACCATTTCATTAAAGGACTACACATTTCATTACTCTGTAATAATTATTGCATCAGGTAACTGTAGGCATTCCGGAAATGCAGCATTAGGCAGGAGTAGAAAACACTTCCCTGAGCAGGAGTAATACATGTCATTGAAAGTGAAACATTTCCTTAAGCAGGGTGAACATCTCATTAGGCAAGAGAACAAACATCACGTCAGGCAAAGCCAACATTTCATTAGGCCGGAATAACCATTGCATTAGGCATTAATAAACCACCCATCCGGCTAAAAATTAGCATTTCAGATATCCAGAATGGACCACTCATAAAGCGACAGGGTCTGGTGTTACACTTTACCCCAGGCAGGGGTTAACTTATCTAGCCCCGGGTCCAGGGGCCTACCAGAGTCTTAGCCCAGTTCAGGGACGATTTCTTTGGGCTAATAAGAGCCAACTGGGCCCAACAACAATGTGCCCCAGGGGTGGGGCGAACTCGGGGCCTCCTTTGGCCTTCCGCCCGCCTCCCTGGGGGGTACCTGGTCTCTTCGGCTCCTCGGGGAGCCCTTGCGGAGGTTTCTGAGGGGTTGTAGGCGGGGCGGGGCTCAGCTCTCCTCTGAGCCCACCCCGCTCAATAATGCAGCCTCCTGAGCAGGGCCGGTGATGGCATGGGCTACCACTGGGCCTCCGATGCAGCAGTTGAGGCCCCGCTCTGGCGAGGGATGGTCCCCGGGCCTCCGGATGGCTTCTGGGGCCGTGGGCCAATCATTTGGGGCCGAGGCAATGGAGCACCCGCAGCCGCCAATGGCAGTGCTGCCTGCGGGAGCGCGGCCTCATGGCCCAATGGGAGTGCGGCGTTGGCGGAGGTGGGGAAAGACACGCCCCGTCACATGATGAGGAGACAGGCTTCAGGTCCTAGTGCGGCCCACTCCGGAGTCCGGCGGTCCTCTTGTGATGCCGGGGGCCACCGCGAAGGACGTGCAGCAGTCGGGCCACTGGGGAAGCAGCACCTAGGTCGCGACGGCGGAGCCCCGGGCTCCTCAGAGGCCCTGCGAATGATGACGGCACTTCGCTGACGCGGCGCCGGGCCGCGACTGTGAGTTCTGTAGTAGAGCCTCGGCGGGGCTCTCGGGTCAGCAGCGCTTCTGGGCCCAGGGCCAGGGTGGACTGGTGTGGTCGCTTGTAACGCCTCGGGCTAGCAGTAGGCTTGGCAGAGTTAGCGCTTAGCAGAGTCAGCACTCGGGGGCAGTCTCCACAATAGCGCTTTGTGGACACAGCGCTTCTCAAGGGCAGCAATAATCTCCCGAATCATAGCGCTTCTCAAAGGGGCACAGTAGGAGAGCGCTGGGTAGGTAGGGAAAGCAGCCAAGCCGCACAGGCAGTTTTTTCAGAGGGGATGAGGCAGGGCAGCCCTGGGGCCCCAGGTGCAGACAGAGGGGGCAGAGATGGCACAGCCCAGTACCTAGTTGATCCCCAGTAGTTCTGATTAGCGCAGGTGGGTTTCTTCTTGGCGCTTGGTGGTTATTGCGCCATTTGTAGGTAGTTTCTTGAGTGGGGGTTGAGTTGAAGGCTGCTGACAGGATTCCTAAGCAGGTCAGTGCAGATGGTCCCTGGGTTCCCCTCCCGCCGGGCCAGATTAGTGGGCTAGTTCAGTGTTCCTCACACAGCTTGGTGGACAGCGCCTAAACCCGGTCACCCCCAGTGGTATAGGTTCCTGACTAGGCCCTACCGCCTAAGTCTCCTGCGTAGGTTACCCCAGGTCAGTGATGACCCAACTGACTAAAAACTTATATATGCCCAGGTCAGGTGACCACATTCTAAGGCGGCAAAAGCAGACTCCGCCCCTATTCTAGAAGGTTCCAGGAGCTTCCCTACTCTAACTATGGGCAGGCAAAGTAGTGTAGTGTAGTGTATTTTTGTAAAGTGCACAGCTGCCCCAACGGGGCGTCCCGGCGCTGTATAACCCTGTGGCACCCTTCCTGGCTCTCCCTGTGAGATGCCCCTCCTGGGCACCCCCAAGGTGAAGTCAGGCATCCCAGTGTTGTAGAGGCTGTTGTGGAGATTAAGCAAGCTATTGCCCAGAGTACTACAAGGGAGACGACATCCAGCAGTGGTTTAAAGCGTACGAGGTCGCCATGACCTCCCACCGGGTTCCCAAGAGGGATTGGGGGGCCAGATTGTGGGGGCGCTTCCTCAGTGAAGGAAGGGGCACCATGCTAGACCTGCCCTCCACCGTCCTGAACTCCTACCAACACATGAATGACGCTCTACTATCTAGATATGGACTCACTTCTGAGATGTATCGGCAGCGGTTCCGGGACTGCAAGAAGATCCCCGGCACCACATGGGTAGAATATGTGAATTTCTACAGCCAAGCCTTGGAAGGGTGGATCAAGGGCAACAAGGTTACCACCTTTGAAGGACTATTCAACCTCATCGCCTATGAACACCTATCCACAAATTGCTTTGTGGAACTGAGACAGCACCTTCTGGACAGCAAATTAACAGACCCACGGAAGCTTGCTGTCGAGGCCGATCGTTGGACAAACACCCGGGTCCCGAGGGGGGCCGTGGGGGACTATGGCCGAAATGAGCAAGGATTTTCCCGCCAGAGGGGAGGGGGAGGTCAAGGTAGGCAGCGAGGATTACAGTCTGGGCCCCAGCGTAGCCCCCCCCCCCCCGAAACCAGTCCCAAAACTCTCCTCCAGTGACTAGAACAGGGCCCCCCTTAGGAAGACAGGGTCCCCGAGCCAGCATAGCCTGCTACAGATGTCAGCAACCAGGGCATTATGCCAGTGATCCCCAATGCCCCCTGAATAAGAAACCCGCAGCTGCGAGTCCCCCCGCGTGCCAGATATCCACAGTAGCGTTAGAAGAGGTAGAGATGGAGGACACCGAGGGGTGGGAGCCCGCAGCCATGACATTAGTCTCCCTCGGGGATAGGGAGATGGTCCCAGGGGACCCCCTGCCTGACAACACTGAGAAATACCATCAACAGGTGACGGTCAACGGGCTCAGCATAGGGGCCCTCTGAGATACAGGAGCAAGCATCACCGCCGTGCGTTGTCACTTAATCACCGACCAAATTATCCCCCACGTCTCCTGCAGGGTGATCTCCGCCGACAATTCCGTCTGCACCTGCCGAATAGCTCAAGTCCCGTTTGAGTGGGGGGGAATCTCCGGTGACTTAAGGGTAGCAGTCCGCACCTACATGCCCGTGGACTGCCTCCTGGGAAACGATCTGGAGAGCTCCCTGTGGAAACTGGTAGAGTGAAGGACTCACCTAGAGATGGTGGGCCTGCCTGAATGGGCCGGCATGAGCACACGAGCCATGACTGCCAGGATATCCACCCCGGGGGGTGGAACCAGAGACCCCTAGCCCGGGCTCTGACGACCCGGAGGGCAGCGAGCGACCCGAGGTCCTCGAACTACCCCCCGGCGAACAAATTGAACCCGATGCAGTTCCCCTAGGCCCTCCCGTCGAACAGACCCCGACCTTGAACAACCTCCCTGAGTTAACCTAGTGGCCCCAGGAAGGAGGACCTCCCCGAGAGGAGTTCTGCCTGGAACAGACCTCCTGCCCTTCTCTAGTTGGGCCGCGGCAGCAGGCTGCTGCCCAGGCTGCCGGCGACCAGTCCGGCTCCCACTTTGTCTATTGGGAAAATGGCCTCTTGTATAGTGAACAGAAATCCGCCAAACTAGGGTCAGCCCGGGTGCTGGTGGTACCCCTATGTTTCCGCAGCTTCCTCCTGAACCTGGCCCATAATGTACCCTTGGCGGGACACCTGGGTCAAGACAAAACCTATCACCGCCTGGTCACTCATTTTTATTGGCCCCGTATGCGCGCCGATGTGGAGACCCACTGCAAGTCCTGCCCCACGTGCCAGGCCGGAGGGAAGTGCAAGGCTCCTCTACAACCCTTCCCCGTTGTCAGTACCCCCTTTGAATGGGTGGGGATAGACATCGTGGGGCCCCTCGACCCCCGGACCTCCTTAGGCCACCGGTTCATCCTTGTCCTGGTGGATCATGCCACCCGGTACCCCGAAGCCATCCCCCTCCAGACGGTGGCGGCCCCCGTAGTGGGACGGGCCCTCATGGGGATCTTCTCTCAGGTGGGATTCCTGCGAGAAGTGGTGAGCAACCGAGGAACGAACTTTATCTCCAAGTACATGAAGTCCCTGTGGCAACAGTGTGGGGTGACGTACAAGTTCACCACTCCATATCACCCTCAAGGTAACGGCCATTCAACCGTACCCCTGATGCGCAAGTGGGACATCCTCCTACCCTGCCTCCTGTTCGCCTACCGGGAAGTCCCCCAGAAATCCTTGGGGTTCAGCCCATTCGAGCTGCTCTACGGACACCCCGTCTGGGGTTGGGAAGCAGCACCTCAAAATCCACCCCCAGATGTGTTTCGATACATTCTGGCCCTCCGGAAGCAGACTCGCAAGTTCCGGGAGCTGGCCGAGGCAAACCTCGAGGCCAGCCAAGAAAGAAATGAAACGTTGGTATGACCAGAATGCCACTCTGGTCGAGTTTCATCCCGGCCAGCAGGTTTGGGTGTGGCCCAGGTGGAACCTTGTGGTGCCCTTCAGGACAAGTGGGCCGGGCCCTTCAAAGTGGTGGAGCGCAAGAGCCAAGTCACCTATCTCATAGATGTGCAGTCTCCCAGGACCCCCTTGAGGGTCCTCCATGTAAACCGCCTCAAGCCCCACTTCATTCGGCCCGAGTTGAGTTTGCTCCTCACCACCGACGACGGAGTGGAAGAGGACACGGAGCCTCTCCCTGATCTCCTGTGTGCAAAAGAAAAAGATGGCTCCGTAGAGGGGGTGCGTCTGTCCTCCTCCCTCACTCCCGAGCAGCGCGAAGACTGTCGCCAGTTGCTGGGACAGTTCTCTGACCTCTTCTCTCTCCGGTACGGCACAGAGCCTACCACGTCTCTGACCGAGTTCGGGCCTGCATCAAGGCCGAAGTCTCTAAGATGCTAGCCATAGGAATGGTCAAGGCCTCTGACAGTCCATGGGCCAGCCCTGTGGTTCTGGTTCCGAAGGCGGCCGCCCCCGGCGCTGTTCCCGAGCTGAGGTTCTGTGTGGACTACAGCGGGCTCAACGCAGTCACCAGAACCGACGCACACCTCATTCCCCGAGCCGATGAGCTCATTGACCGCCTAGGGTCTGCTCACTATCCCAGCACCTTCGACTTGACCTGTGGGTAGTGGCAAATCGCACTCACGGAGGGAGCTAGGGAATGATCCGCTTTCTCCACCCTGGATGGCCACTACCACTTCCGGGTGATGCCCTACGGAATGAAAATTGCCCCCGCCACCTTCCAGGGGCTGGTTAACCAGGTACTGGCTGGGTTGGAGGAATTCAGCGCCGCATATCTCGATGATATCGTGGTGTTCAGCTCCCACTGGACCGAACACCTACAACACCTCTGGTGTTGATGGCCCTATGTTGTGCGGGCCTCACCATCAAAGCCAGCAAATGTCAGATCGGACAAGGGTCAGTGGTCTACCTGGGGCACCAGGTCGGGAGCGGTCTAGTGGCCCCCCTCCAACCCAAGATCGATGCAATCATTGCCTGGGAGGCCCCCACAACCCAGACGGAAGCACAGGCTTTCCTAGGGCTCACTGGGTACTACCGAAGATTCATAAAGGGGTACGGCAGCATCGTAGTCCCCCTCACAGAGTTGACCTTCAAAAAGCAGCCAAAGAAAGTTAGCTGGACCCCCGCCTGCCAGAAAGCGTTTGAAGCATTGAAAGCCGCCATGTGTACCGCCCCAGTACTACAGGCCCCGACTACTCCCGAGAGTTCGTAGTCCAGACGGACACCTCTGAGCATGGCATCGGAGCAGTCCTGTCCCAGATGAATGATAAGGGCCTAGACCAGCCAGTGGCATTCATTAGCCGGAGGTTACTCCCTCGAGAGCAAAGGTAGAGCACCATCGAGCGGGAGGCCTTCGCGATGGTTTGGGCCCTGAAGAAGTTGAGGTCCTACCTGTACGGTACTCACTTCCGGGTCCAAACCAACCATCGACCACTCCGTGGCTAATGCAAATGAAAGGAGAGAACCCCAAACTACTACGCTGGTCCATCTCCCTCCAGGGGATGGATTTTACTGTTGAGCACCGTCCTGGTACTGACCACGCCAACGTGGACGTCCGGTCCCGGTTCTTCCGCCTCAGTGAAGAGAACCCCCAAGGGGATGGGTAGTTCTCTCCGCCTTTCAGCTGGGGGGATGCGTGTTGGACCTGGCCTCGTGGCGTGGTTCCCCCTGTTCCTCAGTGTCCCGCTAGCCCACTCTGCACCCCGAAACCCCTGGTCATCCCGTTCCCTGTCCGCCCCACTCCCTACATGACCCTGCCCATGGACGACCATCCCTGCATGCTCCTCCCGGTACCGGGCACCCTGAACCTGCATCCCCCCACAGGGCCACCGGCCACCATTACCCTTCCCGAGGTCCCTGACCCCCTAGCCTGGCCCGACCCTGGTCCCAGCGACACTTAGGCTGCAGATGCGCCATGCCCGGCTGGGGGGTAGAAGACTTCCTGAGTGAGATAGGACCAAATAGTTTCGATTGCAACTTTGGCCTCCCTGGGGGACTGGTTTCGCTCACACCTCTGGCCTTCCCCCATGGGCTGGCTTCGATCGCACCTCTGACCTTCCCAAAAGCTGTCTCCAGACCCTGCTGGGCATCTGGGAATCCCCGGACGCATGTTCAAGAGGATCAAAGGGCCAGCCGACGGAACTCCCCTACGGCCAGCCCCGGGGCATGAGATCTCCGCCTGCGAATGTCCGGACATCAATGGGCCACTGCGCTATATTAAGGGTCGCCCAAGAACTAGCGGGCAATTGTATCCTGGACAAGAGAGCCCTGCTGATCTGATCGCGGCTCAACCCCTTGAGGAGAAGACTGAACTTTAGAACTCATCGAGCCCTGCTGACGCTGACCCAGCTCATTCTCAGGAAGACGGAACTGGAACCTCGGAGCCCTGCTGACCTCGTTGTGGCTCATCCTTGAAACTCAAAGGACATTCCCTGAACACCCTGAGCCCTGCTGATGTGGTTGCGGCTCCTCAAGAACTGACAGACACTCTGTTCACTCTGGATCGAGCCCTGCTGACCTAGTCGCGGCTCGAGGATAACCTTGGTCCGGCCGGACCATCGACGCTACCAACACGACCTGAAGCGAGAGGAGTGAGCACAGCAGCTGGTACGACCACCATCGCCCATATCCCCCGGCTCGAGGATTGAGAGCTGTGCGCAGGGTACGCTTCGTACTGGCCTGATATTGAGACTGTCCCGCTTTCTTGCTCTCCATAACTGAGACTTTACGACCACTTGATCGCTTGTAAATACGTATCCATTTTGCCTAAAATTCTACTGTTGATAAAGAACTTGTTTCCTGAAATCCACGGTGTGGTGTCCGTTCATAAGTGTGGTGTGAGCTCAGTGTGTACGATCTTAGACCCGGTGTTCTCCCCGGCGAGGACCTCACGTTAAGATTCAGCAGTATTCCTGGGAGAGGTGGATCACGGGAAGAGTGGGAGAATACATTCTGACCCCCCTGGGATCGCCCCTTCTAACACTACAGTACTTTGGTTACAACAAAATCTCATCCAGAATATTAGCCTGCAGCCCCTCACATTTTGCTGGTTATATGCACTACGCTCGGAACTGAACGCAGAAAGATACACCCTCTTTTACCCGGTCTTTGCCTTTGCAATATTGTCTGTAAATCTGCATTAATCTCTTGTAATATATTAAAATATTTTGAGGCGCTTCACTCTGTGGCTCTTCAATTGGCCAGTTTACAAGCAACTTACACTCATTCCACAAATCTCTTGGGACAATTAAAAAAACGTAAACTCATCTCTCGACCACCCCCCCTGGACAAACAGGCCTGATCTCCACTGCATCCCTCCTGGAGAGGCCTCACATCCTTTGAACCACCCAAGAACAGGACAGGCCTCACCTCATCTGCACCACTGAACAGGACAGGCCTTACCTCCTCTACACCCTCCTGGACATGGCCTACTTTCTCTGCGCCACCCAAGCACAGGACAGGCCTCACTTCCTCTGCACCCCCCTGGACAGTCTGCACCTCCTCTGCAGCCCCTGGACATACCTCTCCTCTTCTGCACCCCCCCTTGACATGGCTCGCCTTCTCTGCACCCCTGTGACAGGCCTCAACTCATATATACCACCTGGAAAGACCTCCCATCCTCTGCATCCCCTGAACACGACTCACCTCCTCTGCAACCCCAGTCCAGGACAGGTCTCCCTTCCTCTGCACCCCCTAAACAGACCTCTCCCCCTCATCACCCCCTGGACAAGCCGTATCTCCTCTGCACAACCCCCCCACCCCCCGGACACACCTAAACTCCCCTGTACTTTCAGGGACAGGACCTACCTCTTCTGCACCCCCTTGGACAGGCATCACCCCCCGCTGCACCACCAGGAGAGGCCTCACATCCTCTGCAACCCTAGCACAGGACAGGCCTCACATCCTTTGCACTCCTCTGGACAGGCCTCACATCCTTTGCACTCCCCTGGACAGACCTCACCTCCTCGGCAATCCCCAGGACATGCCCCACCTCCCCTGCACCCACCGGACGGGCCACACCACCTTAGCACCTCTCCCGGACATGTTTTACCACCTATACACCCACTCTGGACTGGCCCCACATGATCTACATTCCCCAGTAACGAACAGGTCTCACCTCCTCTGCACTCCTGAACAGGACAGGTCTTATCTAATCTGCACCCACCTGGACAGGCCTCACCTCTTCTGCAACCTGGACAGGACAGGTCTCACCTCCTCTGCAACCCCCTGGAGAGGCCACACCACCTTAGCACCTCTCCCGGACAAGTTTCATCTCCTATACACCCACTCTGGACAGGCCGCACATCATCTACTTTCCCCAGTAAAGAACAGGCCTCTCCTCTTCTGCACCCCCAGGACTGGACAGGCCTCACCGGCTCTGCACCCCCTGGACGCCTCACTTAATCTGCCCCCAGCACAGGACAGGCCTCATCTCCTCTGCACCCCATGGAGTGGATCTCCTCTTCTGCACCTAGAGCACAGGACAGGCCTCACCTCCTCTGCACTTCCCCCTGGACAGGCTTCACCTCCTCTCCTCCCTTACTCCCCGGCTTGACAGGCCTCACCTCATCTGCTCCCACTGGACAGGCCTCACTTTCTTTGTGCCTCCCCCTGGTCAAGCTTCACCCCAACAGGACAGGACTCACCTCCTCTGCAAGCCCCACTCTCATGGACCCCCAGCACACTTCACCTCCTCTAATTCCCAGCCCCCAGCGGAACAGGATACACCCCTTGGACAGGCCTCACCTATCTGCACCACCATGGAGAGGCCTCAGCTCCTCTACACCCCCCTGGACAGGCTTCACCTCCTCTGCCCCCACAGGACAGGATAGGCCTCACTTTCCCTGCATTCCCCTGGACAAGTGTTACCTGCACCTCCCTTGGCAGGCCTCACCTTCTCTGCACCCCCTGGACAGGCCTTCCCTCCTCTGCATCACCGTAGACAGCCGTCACCTCTGATGCACTTCCCAACCCCTTGCCGGACATGCCTCATCTCCTCTGCCCCACCCCCCTCTGGAAATGGCCTCCTCCCCTCCCACTGGACAGGCCTCACCTCCTTTGCACAGGCCCCATATCAACTGCACCACCCAGTAAAGGACAAGCCCCACCTCCTCTGCACCCCTGGACAGGCCTCACCTACACCGCAGCCCCCTGGACAGGCCTCACCGCCACTGCACCCCTGGACAGGCCCTACCTCAACTACATCCCCCGAACAGGCCTCACCTCCTCTGACCACCCTGCGCAAGCCTCACCTCCTCTGAACCACGCTGGACAGGTCTCAAATCCTCTTCACCCCCAGGACAGACCCCACCTCCTTTGCACCCCCTGGACATTCCTAACCTCCTCTGTACCCCATTTAACAGGCCTCACCTCCTCTGCACTTCCTTGGATAGACTTCGCCTCGTTTGCAGCTGCCCACTTCCCTGTACAGGCCTCCCCTCCTCTGCACCCCTGGACAGGCCTCTCCTCCTCTGTACCCCTGGACAGGCCCCACTGCCTCTGCACCCATAGTTAGGCCTCCCCTCCTCTGCACCCCTAGACAAGCCTCACCTCCTCTGCCCACTGGACAGTCCTCTCCTCCTCTGCACCCCTGGACAGGCCTCTCGTCCTCTGCACCCCTGGACAGGCCCCACCTCCTCTGAACCCCTGGACAGACCTCAGCTCCTCTGCACCGCTGGACCGGCCTCCCCTCCTCTGCACCCTTAGACAGGTCTCACCTCCTCTGCCCACTGGACAGTCCTCTCCTCCTCTGCACCCCTGGACAGGCCTCTCGTCCTCTTCACCCCTGGACAGGCCCCACCACCTCTGAACCCCTGGACAGGCCTCTCCTCCTCTGCACCCCTGGCAGGCCCCACCTCCTCGGCACCCATGGGCAGGCCTCACCTACTCTGCACCCCTGGACCGGCCTCACCTCCTCTACCCCCTTGGACATGCCTCACCTCCTTTGACCCCAGGACAGGCCTCACCTCCTCTGCCCACTGGACAGTCCTCTCCTCCTCTGCACCCCTGGACAGGCCTCTCGTCCTCTGCACCCCTGGAAAGGCCCCACCTCCTCTGAACCCCTGGACAGGCCTCAACTCCTCTGCACCCCTGGACCGGCCTCACCTCCTCAGCCCCCCTTGACAGGCCTCACTCCTCTGCACCCCTGGACAGGCCTCACCTCCTCTGCACCCCTGGACAGGCCTCTCCTCCTCTGCACCCCTGGACAGGCTTCAGCTCCTCTGCACACCACAGAGAGGCCTCATCTTCTCTGCACCCCTGGACCGGCCTCACCTCCTCTACCCCAATGGACATGCCTCACCTCCTTTGACCCCTGGACAGGCCTCACCTCTTCTGCCCACTGGACAGTCCTCTCCTCCTCTGCACCCCTGGACAGGCCTCTCATCCTCTACACCCCTGGACAGGCCTCACCTCCTCTGCACTCACGGGACAGGCCTCACCTCCTCTGCACCCCTGGACAGGCCTCACATCCTTAGCACCTCTCCCGGACAGGCCTCACCTCTTTTATACCCCCATGGAAAGGCCTCCTCTGCAACTCACTTGCCATGAGAGGCATCACCTATTGCACCCCCTCGGTACAGGCCTCACCTCCTCTGCACGCCCTCAGGACAGACCTCACCTTCTCAGCATCCTCAACACCTGACAGGCCTCACTTCCTCTGAACCCATATGGACAGGCCCCACCTCCGTTGCACCCCCCTGAACAGGAGCAACACACTCTCTCCATTCTCTGGCACTGTGTGCCTTCACACACACGCACTCACACACTAACGGGTAGTGTCCTACATCTGATTGCTGTGAGTGAACGGTTGTATGTTTTTGTGTGCTGTGTGTATGCAGGGAAGGCTGTGTTGCTGTGTGTGTGCAGGGAAGGCTGTGTTGCTGTGTGTGTGCAGGGAGGGCTGTGTTGCTGTGTGTGCAGGGAGGGCTATGTTGCTGTGTGTGGGCAGGGAGGGCTGTGTTGCTTTGTGTGTTCAGGGAGAGCTGTGTTGCTGTGTGTGTGCAGGGAGGGCTGTGTTGCTTTGTGTGTGCAGGGAGAACTGGCTTGCTGTGTTTTTGCACGGACGGTTGTGTTGCTGTGTGTGTGCAGGGAGGGCGGTGTTGCTGTGTGTGTGCTGGGAAGGCTGTGTTACTTTGTGTGTGCAGGGAGGGTTGTGTTGCTTTGTGTGTACAGGGAGGGCTGTGTTACTTCGTGTATGCAGGGAGGGCTGTGTTGCTTTGTGTGTGCAGGGAGGGGTGTGTTGCTGTGTGTGCTGGGAGGGCTGTGTTGCTTTGTGTGTTCAGGGAGGGCTGTGTTGCTTTGTGTATGCAGGGAGGGCTGTGTTACTTTGTGTGTGCCGGGGTGGCTGTGTTGCTGTGTGCGCGCAGGGAGGGCTGTGTTGCTTTGTGTGTGCTGGGAGGGCAGTGTTGCAGTGCGTGTGCAAGGAGGGCTGTGTTGCTTTGTGTGTGTAGGGAGGGCTGTGTTGCTCTGTGAGTGCAGGGAGGGCTGTGTTGCTGCGCGTGTGCAAGGAGGGTTGTGTATCTTTGTGTGTGCAGGGAGGGCTGTGTTGCTCTGTGTGTACAGGGAGGGCTGTGTTGCTGTGTATGTGCAGGGAGGGCTGTGTTTCTTTGTGTGTGCAGGGAGGGCTGTGTTGCTGTGTGTGTGCAGGAAGGGCTGTGTTGGTGTGTCTGTGCAGGGAGCGCTATTTTTCTGTGTTTGTGCAGGGAGGGCTGTGTTGCTCTGTGTGTGCAGGGGGGGGCTGTGTTGCTGTGTGTGTGCAGGGAGGGCTGTGTTACTTTGTGTGTGCCGGGGGGGGCTGTGTTGCTGTGTGCGTGCAGGGAGGGCTGTGTTGCTTTGTGTGTGCTGGGAGGGCAGTGTTGCAGTGCGTGTGCAAGGAGGGCTGTGTTGCTTTGTGTGTGCAGGGAGGGCTGTGTTGCTCTGTGAGTGCAGGGAGGGCTGTGTTGCTGCGCGTGTGCAAGGAGGGTTGTGTATCTTTGTGTGTGCAGGGAGGGCTGTGTTGCGTTGTGTGTGCAGGGAGGGCTGTGTTGCTCTGTGTGTACAGGGAGGGCTGTGTTGCTGTGTGTGTGCAGGGAGGGCTGTGTTTCTTTGTGTGTGCAGGGAGGGCTGTGTTGCTGTGTGTGTGCAGGAAGGGCTGTGTTGCTTTGTGTGTGCAGGGAGGGGTGTGTTGCTTTGTGTGTGCAGGGAGGGCTGTGTTGTTGTGTGTGTGCAGGGAGGGTGTTGTGAACGTATCTAGGACCCTAATTAAATATTCCCGATTTATGCCCTTATGTGGTTATAACAAATTATACCCTTATAAAGGCATAAGAATCATATCCATATTTAGTAATAGCCAATACAATTCAAATACGGCAAGGCTACTTCCTTAAGACTCCTAGAAAGTACAACGTGTTCTTTTAACAAACCAAACCTCCAGCAACCTGGGAATACCCCATGCTTTTTTTTTGATTTGTCCTAGAACTCCTGCGAGTCCGAAAGAACGGCCAGTTCTTAGTGACATCTTTTATTGACATCTTATGCCCAACATTACGTCAAACACGGCACCTTCCAGGTATAAATATACCAGAGTTTGCCTTAAGCAACCCACGGTGGTTTGGAGCAGAGCGGCTATCTACTTATCCGAAGCCCAGCTGATGCGAGTGCCGAAGGAAGCCGTCCCTACCATTTGACGCTCTGAAAGAGACGCTGTCTTCTTCTCCTGCCGAGAAAATCCAGCTCCAGTGTTTCCAATCACCCTTGCAGGTTACTGGGAGATCGAGTCCTAAGAGCGAGATATAAGACCTCCTTCATTCTAAAACCAAGGTACGGAGCTGATTAGATCCTTAGAGAATTTTTGAGTCAGATTCTGGGCAAAACTAACTTAACTTAAAAACTCCTTTACTCCTTCCCACGTACTAGGCTTAGGTTAGGTACACTGGAGTAGGATTATTTAGAAACATCAGTTGAGTGTGTTTAGTCAACTTTTATCATTGTATGTAATTGTATATATTTTATACCTTCTAAGTATCATATGGCTCAGAAACCATATCAATGCTTTTACAGTATTATTTCATAATACTCCTTTCACTGTACGCACTTTACTTTATGACAAGTATTGCAATTGTAGCAATTCACTTCTCTTGCATGAGAAAGAAGACTGCTCAATAAATAACACCTTTTATTGAAAACGCCTGTCTCTCTATTTCTCTGCACTCTGGTGAAACTAAGTATGCAAAATTGACTGAGTGAAATAGCTATCTATTGTTTTCACACAACTCTGGAGATATACTCCTTATTCTGGGGGAGCAAAGTTGTCATTTTTATGCAGTTGTCAGAAGCTAATCACTTCTTGTCTAATCAGGGAAGTTAACTCCTCCCTGTTCATTCGAGAAAGTTTTTAGTGACCTCTGAGCTAGCTGGCAAACCTAATTAAGTCTAACATATTCAATAGAGACCTAGTCAACCTCAGTCCTATGTCTAAACTATTGTTTATGTTATTCCAATGCGCAGAGCCTATTGGGAAAATAGGAACTTCACTACTTGGCGCCGAACGTTTGGTAAGGCGATAATCTAACGCAAGATACTAGAGTAACTCTGTTGTGCTTTTTCACACAGACCACTTTTTCCCGTAAAAACTCCAATAGACGTCTGGAGTGGGTGAAAGGTTAATATCCGCCGAAACCTAGTAGGATGAGAATCCTATGCATTAGTTTTTGGTTCAGTCAACGTTGAAGGATACAGTGTTCCAAAATATTGTGCACCTAATCTTTGTTTTCTTGAAACTTGATCTACTACTTTTCAGTCAGTAAAATGACAGAGAGTGACGACGAGACAGAGACAGAGAGTGTCGTCCGCTACAACTCGTAGCGGACGACACACTTGTCCGAGATAACGACCATGATGCAATACTCATCCCGGTCAATATAAGAAAAACCATAACTATAAAACTTATAGAAAATGGAGTAACATCAAGAGGTGGTACAGTCATATTTGTGGTAGAGGAACATGAATTTCGGCAGTCAGAGGTATTCTATTCCTGGATAAATTTTCCAGCAGCACATGCTGTAACACATGAGTTTCACTACTACAAAATAGCGGAGGCTCCAGCGGAATACTCTCCTTTCGAGGAAGTTAAAATTCCACTAACATACCAAGAGCACCTGCTCTGGGTTAATGGCGCCTAAAACATCAAAATCACATTACCAGGCTCGGTCCACTAGGTAGACCAGGAGCCACATGGCCGGTTCTAGCCAGCTACACACCAAATCCTGACATTGAAAAACATGTCAAGCGAAGAACTCTTAGTTAAAATAAAATAATTAACAAGAGCATATAGGGATTTAGTTCAATTAACAATTGACGGTACAAACTACTGACTAAATACACTAATTGAAAATCCTGAAAAAACTTTTATTAAAAATAATCTCAATTCTCAGAAGAATAAGTGGGAGGGTAATAAACAAACCACTCCCAGAAAAAAACAGTTTCAGACCAGAGGAAGGTCTCCTCAACGAAGAGATAAATCTCCAGAAATGGGGGGGCAAGTCTCCCCAAAGGGAGCCCTCTGAAAAAAGATACAACCTTAGAAATAGGGACAATTTGAGAAAACCTGACAGATATCAAGATATTGATACACGTCCCCCTCGATCTTTTCAGACTTCATCAAAGAAATCGGAAAGAAGAGGACGGTCAGAACATAAAGAAGAGCACGTGAAGTCCAAAGACAAGGAACCTGCTCATCAAAGTAAAAAATTACAATTTCCCAGAAATAAGGTAGCCAGTATTAAAATAAAACATGCCGAGAATCCTGAGGACACAACTGAAAAACGGAGAGTGAGCCCAGACAATGCTCGAAAGCGCAGCAGAAGTGAGCATAGCTCGCAAGATCCTGATGAATCTTCTGGAGACAGTGGACACGAATGAATACATTCAAGTGGAAACTGCAGACACCCGAGTGAGCGTGCCCCATAAACTATATGAAATAACATTACGTATAGAGGGAGATAAAACTAGGAAAATAAAAGGTCTCTTTTGGGAGAATCTATCTAAAGGCTATGATATCCTTCTAGCAGAGAAGGACTGGCCACCAGAGTTTGTCAGGGAGTGCCCACATGGAGAAGAAATGATTACGCCTGCCTTCTCGAATCACATTCCAATACATAAAAAATACACACTAGCTAGAAAATGGGCAGTGGCCCAAGCCCCTGCATTATATAAAAATCATGTAGGATGGGATGAGGATTCTCCTCACCATAAACTGCAAGTTAAAAAATCAACCTACTGCACAGAGGCAGTGTCCTGTTAAGCAAGAAGCTAAAAAACAAGTAAAAGAAATTTTAGATCAACTTGAATATCAGGGGGTGGTGATTGAAACATGCACCTCACAAATGAACAATCCTTTGTTTCCTGTCTCCAAGTCAGATGATTCATATCGTCTAGTTTTGGACTACAGACATCTAAACTCCTGCTGTAAAACTTTTGCAGTACAAAACTCACACAGTGTAGCACTAATGAATAACATCGTGTGCAAGAAATATAAAACGACATTAGATATTTCAAATGGTTTCTTCTGTCAAAACATAGGCCATAAAGCAGATATTTGACTGCTTTCTCCAGCATGGGGACTCAAAAACAATTCTGTCGTCTCCCACAGGGATTCAAGAACAGCCCAGGATTAATTTCAGCCAGGGTAACAGAGTTACTACAAATGTATGATGACGAGGCATTATCCTATGTCGATGACATCTATCTTACAGACGAAGACCTGGAGACTTACTTGAAAAGAGTGAACACCATAAAACTTGGGTTCGCAGCTGAAGGGTACAAATTTAACTTAAAAAAATCACGAATTGCCGATCTAACTGTCCTATTTTTAGGATATGAATTATCAAGTGAAGGCAAAAGCCTAGCAGACAACTTCTTAGAGAAGTGTGCAGTACTCCAAGCTCCAAAAACGCGGAAGAACTTACAATCAATACTAGGTTTCCTGAATTTTGGAAGAACATACATTGTAAATTATGCGGAGAGGGTTAAACCTCTCTATGAACTAATAAAACCTGATTTTCAACCAATTAATTGGTCTCAAAAACACACAGAAATGTTAAGATCATTACAGACAGACATGTTAACTAAAACAAAACTGCAAACACGCGCAAACGAACGCAACCTTATAATCCGAGCCATCCCAGGAAGATGCGGATTCACATACCTGACCTCTAATGAGGGAGAAACGGTACAATAGCTTACAAATCACATTTGTACGCACCAGCTGAAATGAAATTCAGTTCTACTGAACAAATTCTAACTGCGGTTCAAACTGCTGTAGCAAAAGAAAGAGCCTTAGCCCAAGGAAAAAGGATATCTGTTATAACAGCAGTATCAGCCCTTGAGGCGGTAACAATACCAGGCAATCTTAATGCTAAAGCTCTAGATCCAAAATGGATAAAATGGGAAACTTCTCTTGCAACAGAAGACGAGACACGCGCATTTGATCCGAAAATGAAAAAACTAGAATAACTGGAATATAAAAATGAATGTCCTCTGCCGATCAAAATTCTGCCTCTCGAACAGTACACCTGTGTAATCTACACGGACAGATTTGCACAACACTACGTTGTGGAAAAACAGATTTACAATGCAGCATGCGCGATTGTTAAAGGTCGCTGGCGCTTAGGTAAATTCAGACCGATTGTCACTAAAACTGAATCTCCCAGAAACTGTACAGCTCAGCGAGCTGAAATAAGATCTCTAAAGATGGCGCTTGAAAATGACGATTGTGAATTCCCGACACTAATAGTGTGCGATTCGCATTACTGCGTCCAATCTTACAATAATTCCATGCAGACCTGGTAAAAAATGGTTACAAAGATGAGACAGGTGCCACAATAAAGCATAAAAACTATGGGAACAAGTAGTTCTTTTGCAGAAAGAACTACAAAAGACTCATGTGATACATACGCAGAGTCTTCAACGTGATGGCGTTCACGTTGCAGGGAATTCATTGGCTGGCAAAGCCACAGCGGCAGCTGATCTCTCGGCTTCCGTAGCTACAAAAAAGCGTACGAAAAAACAAATAGATGGTGAAACGCTGCTTGCAGTAAAAGCCTCAATGGAAGGCAATTATGCGGCGTTACCTCTAAACTATCCACTCGGCAAATACATACATAATTGATGCGAACTCCGTTCCGTTTGCTCAAATCCCTGGAGTGGGGGATAGAGTAATTCAAAACACGAACCGGAGAGACGGCTTGTTACAAGAAGCACACATGGGATTGGGTCTGAGGCACCAAGAGATCCTGAAATCTCTAATAGTATTACAATCACAATACTGGTGGCCGGGGATGAGCGTAGAAATGTATAACTTTGCAATGAATTGTCAGGACTGCAACAGCGATCGCAGTTTTGAACCGGACCAGACACCAGCCCAGACACCACTATTAGACAGCATCAGGCTATCTATGCGCAGACATCCAGACGGAAAAATGCAATCCCATATTTATTAAGACGTGATTAATTTAGATGAGACCCCCAGCGCTCGGCTGATGCCAGAACTGTTATAAAAGATTTGCGAGTCTTTATCAGCACATACGCAATTGGCATGCTACATTCTGACCAGGGTCCTGCGTTCAGCTCTCGGGCTTACAAGGAGGCCATGGCCAGCATAGGCATTGCATTGCGGTATTCTAGTCCATTCCATCCCGAGGAAAATGCGGTAGTGGAGAGAAAAAAACGGGACATAAAGCAATCTATAACAGCGAGGGCATTGGGTTCGGGTGACGGGTGGGTCAAACATCTAATAAGTGTCCAACGTAGTCTTAATAACATGCCAAGAAATTCTCTAGGAGTTATCAGTCCGTACGAATTTTTATTTGGTACTAGAATGATCATCCAGGACTTGGATTGTCAGACTTCAGTGGTGCAACAAAAAGCCTTTGATATCAAACATCGTTTGGCTGTTTTACAGGACTTAAATGAAACAAGAAAAAATCTGAGTAACGAAAAGCTAAAGCCAACTACCACTGAAGAAAAACCACCTGTCCCAGCAAGACCTGTCTGGATTCCAAAGATTGGGGATCTGGTCAGAGAAAAGATCGCGGTGAAGAAGGAATTTGGGCCTTCTTACAGAAAAGCAGTACCTGTCTCAGCCGTCAGCGGAACAAGATCAGTTGTACTACCGCTCCTTAATGGTAAAAAGGAGAACCGAGTTGTATCAATCGACCTGGTGAAACCACAATCATGTGGCCAATAATAAGTAGTAGGCCCAGTGGACTCCAAGAAATAGCAGAAGACCAAATCTTGCTACAATCCAAAGGTTCAAACTGAGAGACTAATCACATTTGACAAACCTGCAGTGATTAAAAAAGGACTATGCAACAAAGCCATGGAACTTGTGCCTCGTGAAACCCAATTTGCAACAGTTCATCAAGAAACACCAGTCTACAACGATGTAGCCTCGGACTATACAAATGTAACAAAAGAAAATGCAAAGATCAATGGAAATCCGGAAGCAATCCCACCAATTGACAGAACTGCAGCTGGATACTTTATCAACTTTGATGACTTTTCCGATGATCCAAGTGAACATGGAGACAAGCCAGCAACAAAAACTTTCAAAATAAAATCACAGAGCTCTTTCATCAACTCAGAGAAGCATATCTAACTTCACCTTGGATTAAATTATGGATTGTGTTAGTTGTACTTTTCCTCCTTCTATGGCTCATCTTGGTTTTAAGTTTGGGTAGATTTATTGATGGAAAATATAGTTCAATGGACACAGCAAGTCAGAACATCAACTTGGTCCTGAAACCACACAGATCCTCACACATCGAAAAAAGAGAACTGTCATCAGTCAACATCACAGCAAAGCATGTACCTGGTGGTATAGCATGGGACAAAACTGATTATGAAATCTATGGCCCGGTTGACCTCTTGAAATATCCACACCAATTTAAGATCTCCTTAAGTGACTTTGTATCACCTATTTTTTTCTCTGATGATTGGGACTTTGAAAATATTAATAATATGATGTCAGATTTAGAAATGTCAGCAAAATTTACAGAACATGATTATTTACAGGGTTCGTCGAATTATGAGGAAATGTATTGTTACAATCACTTTGGGCATCATTATCTGCATAAATCTGCAAATCCTAGAAATGTTTTCAGTTATAATCAATGGGAACATTGTCCAACTCCGCCAAAAGGTAGTTCAAAAACATTTTATGAGAAATTCCCATACTTCTCAGGGTTTAATGTCACTGATCCTGAAATATTCTATTTCAAAATGTTAAATAAGACAGGAGTGAAAAACATGTTGAAAAATACTAAATTGATGTATTCTGAAAAATATTCTGAAAAAATGTCTACATTTGGTTTTGAATTTTGGAAAAACAACTTTGAGACAAAAACCATCTGGGGTACAAAAGAATGGCAGGTACAAGGTTTAGAAGCATTGTTTAGAGCCTGCATGATCTCAAAACAAATAATGTTCCTGAATGACACAATTCAGCAAACAACCTGTCTAGGTTTAGCCAAGATAAAAGATTTAAACAACCTGTCTATACCAAAGCCTATGCCTGATAGAAACACCACTATAGATGAAGGGTTAGACGTGGCCTACATTTTAAAACAAAACAGAACACTTCCTGACTGGAACAAATGGTTGATCTGGCCCACAGACATTAATAACTGTCAACATAGATTCCTGAACAAAATACAGGGGTTCAAACAGAACAGGCCAGACCCAAGATATTCCCAGAGACAACATCCAGGGATAGTTACAACATACAGTGTAGAAAAACTATGCCTCGACTGGCTACGGAGATCCACACTTCCCGAAATTAAGCAACACTTAACTTTACTTAAAGAAGGTGCTGACTTGTGAGATTTCATACTGGGACCTCGCAAACAGCGTCAAAAACATTTCATATATGTCGTTATATACGCAGCTTACAATGAAGCTTGGAAATTAAATCAAATTGAAACTGCAGAAAAAATACGAGAAATTGATCGTATTAATTTGGAAAAAACACTTTCTGTAGTGGACAATGGGTTAAAGACTCTGTCCTCCAGAATCTATTCACTGGACAGCATTGTATCATTTGCTATTGATATAATACAATAATGAAGGCTTCCAAACTTATCTTACTGTTGTTCGTATCAATTCCCATCGTTTTGTATTGACCCGTCTCCGCTTGGGAATTGTGCATCACTTAGTGGCCTTTCCCGTGGTTAAGAAACCCGCCACCTGTTTGTGTCCCTGTGACGGTAAATCCAAACAGAACATCTGCCATTTCATGCTATCCTGTAACTTTTTTTTTTTTTAATTTTTGTAAACCTTTATTGTGCACGAATAAAAGAACAAATACGGGCCCACAACCATCAGGCCGGCCACAATACTCTTAGAGCACAAGTGCGGTCAATACAGTTTCTCAGTGGCACACCATTACAAATCGACAATCAATTAACGTTACACTGAATAGAACCGTGTCACTGAGAAGCAGGAGCATTGAAGGTTAATTTTTTAGGTTTTTTCCGTTCTAAATATAAAACAATGAAGAATAGTAACCAAGGAGAACTGAGTCCGTACAGTAGCTTCACAACATGAGCAGGAACATCAGCGCATGAAAGCAACAGTGGAAGCTTACACCCCCCAGGTAGTATGGCGGTACAAAGTAGAAACAACAGGATCGTCTGCTAGCATTTGCGCACCACGTACATCGCCACCCACTCCCTACTAACCCCTATCGCGGACCCAGAACAGAAATAAGGTAAGAAAAGCGCAGATAAAGAGAGAAAAATAAGGCCCATAGAAACTAAATAGAGAAAAATAAGTCCCACCCCCCACCCTACACTCATGCAGAGGCTACGGCCAACCCCCCCTCAGCAGTGTGTCTGTCGCCCAATAAAGAACCCGAAATATAGAGACAGGGAAAGGAGGAAAAGAAAGAGAAGTTTTTAATACCCGAGGAGGGCCAAATCCTAGGTCTCCCGGACTCCCCGGCCATAGAATACTCTCCACCCTAAACGTAATGACAAAATCAAAGAGCATCATGCACAAAATGGAATAGGGAAAGACATCACATAGCACAGCAGCACGCGTCAAGGAGGCGTCCCATTCCGAGTCGCAACCCGCCCATCAGACACAGTTCGCATGAAAAGGGCACCTCTAGCCCTGGCCAGATCTCAAGTGCCCCCCCAAACATGGCTCCGGAGAAGGTCCCGCATCAGATAGAACAAAGGGGCAAGATGGCCGCACTCGGCAATTAGAAGATCCCCTAAGACAAAATGGACACTTCCAGTCACAAGCAGTTACAGCAATCCAGAGGAGCACCGTTCCCAAGTCCGCCTGATGTTGCAGAACACAGCGAAATGAGGTCATAACGTGCATGGCATAGGCAGTCAAGAAAAATAGTTGCAGCGTCAGCGGATCCATGAACAAGAAGAGCGATTCTGTAGCCGAGATTGGAAGCTTCGGCAGGATAGGGAACAGTGTAGCATCACCGGGATAGGCTGACGGCAGTCCGTTAGAATTACCACTGCCAGAATGTTGCCCCATTTCACAATTTCAATCAATCAATCAATCAATGACACTTGTAAAGCGCGCTACCTACCCGTAGGGTCTCAAGGCGCTGGGGGGGGGTGCCGCTACTGCTCGAACAGCCAGGTCTTCAGCTTCTTCCTGAAGGAGAGGTGGTCTTGGGTCAGGCGCAGGTCGGTCGGGAGGGAGTTCCAGGTCTTGGCAGCCAGGTAGGAGAAGGACCTTCCTCCTGTAGTCGCTCTTCGGATGCGGGGGACGGCGGCGAGGGCGTGGTTGGCTGAACAGAGGTGGCGTTTGGGAGCGTAGAAGTTGACTCGGCTGTTGAGGTAGCTCGGGCCTTGGTCGTGTAGGGCTTTGTGTGCGTGGGTGAGGAGGCGGAAGGTGATTCTTTTGTTGACGGGGAGCCAGTGAAGGTCTCTCAGATGTCCGGAGATGTGACTGGTTCGTGGGATGTCGAGGATGAGTCTGGCTGAGGCGTTCTGGATCCGCTGGAGTCTCTTCTGGAGCTTGGCGGTGGTCCCGGCGTAGAGGGCGTTGCCGTAGTCCAGTCGGCTGGTGACGAGGGCCTGGGTGACGATCTTCCTGGTCTCGGTGGGGATCCACCAGAAGATCTTCCGTAGCATGCGTAGGATGTTGAAGCACGCCGAGGAGACGTTGTTGACTTGCCTGGTCATGGAGAGGGAGGAGTCCAGGGTGAAGCCCAGGTTGCGTGCATGGTCTGTCGGTTTGGGTGCGGTGCCCAGGGCGGGAGGCCACCAGGAGTCGTCCCAGGCGGAGGGTGAGGGGCCCAGGATGAGGACCTCCGTCTTGTCCGAGTTCAGTTTCAGGCGGCTGGTCGTCATCCACTCGGCTACCTCTTTCATCCCTTCGTGCAGGTTGGCTCTGGCGGCGGTGGGGTCGTGGGTCAGGGAGAGGATCAGCTGGGTGTCGTCGGCGTAGGAGATTATGCTGAGGTTGTGTTTGCGTACGATGGCCGCGAGGGGGCTCATGTAGACGTTGAAGAGGGTGGGGCTCAGAGATGATCCTTTAGGGACGCCACAGATGACTTCGGAGGCCTCTGACTTGTACGGTGGTAGGCGGACTCTCTGTGTTCTTCCGTCGAGGAAGGAGATGATCCATTCCAGCGCCTTGTCCTGGATTCCGATGTTGCTGAGGCGCCGTACTAGGGTGCGGTGGCAGACCGTGTCGAATGCCGCGGAGAGGTCTAGGAGGATGAGGGCCGCTGTTTCTCCATTGTCCATCAGGGCTCGGATGTCATCGGTGGCGGCGATGAGGGCGGTCTCGGTGCTGTGATTGGCTCGGAAGCCGGACTGTGAGGGGTCGAGGGATTCGTTCGTCTCGAGGAAGGCGGCCATCTGCTTGTTGACGGTCTTCTCGATGACTTTGGCTGGAAACGGGAGGAGTGAGATGGGGCGGTAGTTCTTGAGGTCGGTGGGGTCCGCTGTTGGTTTCTTGAGTAGAGCGCTGAGTTCGGCGTGTTTCCAGCTCTCAGGGAAGATGGTGGTGTCGAAGGATGTGTTGATGATGTCTCGCAGGTGGGGTGCGATGACAGCGTCGGCCTTGTTGAAGACGTGGTGAGGGCAGGGGTCGGTCGGTGATCCGGAGTGGATGGAGTTCATCGTGCGGATGGTGTCTTCGGTGCTGATCGGGGTCCAGGCGTGGAGGGTGGTGGTGGGGGGTGGTTGTTCGGTCATGGTGTGCGTTGGTTGGTTGTTGAAGCTGTTATGTATGTCCGCGATCTTGTTGTGGAAGTATGAAGCCAGGGAGTTGCAGAGGTCTTGCGATGGGGTGATGTCGTTGTTTCCTGCGCTGGGGTTGGAAAGCTCTTTCACGATGTTGAAGAGTTCCTTGCAGTTGTGTGCGTTGTTGTCCAACCTGTCCTTGAATGCTGTTTTCTTGGCGGCGCGAATTTCAACAATGTATCTCGATCAGTGCCGAGAGGGGGCCGATCGGTGTAGAGAGGAGAGCAGGCAGTCGATACATCCCCCGACCCGAGTGCGGCTTCATCCAGCTTCACGCCCAGCGCTCGAGAGCACTCATGCCAGTCTGCCCTCAATTCGGCAATCGCGGCAATAATGGAGGCACGGGGGAAAACAGGCGGGTGATCCGTTGTGTCCACAATCCGAAGTGCGGCACAGTGTTCCACACGCCGCTCGAGTCCATACAGGGCAACCCAGTCAGGAGCCGAGGTGGAGCCCACCATTATCTCAGAGGGGACGGCCGCCATGTTTAGTTCAGCAAGGGGTTCACCGATAGCGTAGGCGAATCCTACAACAAGCAGTTGGGGTGCGATCTCCCGGTACAATCTGGGCCCGTCACCATTGGGCGACAATCAGCGAAGGTTCCCCTCGTGTAGGTTCAGGCAGGAGCAAATACAAAAGCGAACCACAGCAGCCAGTCCCACGCCGATAAAGAAAAGAGCAGCGAGGCTCACCTCAGCGTCACACAAAGACGGGGCAGCAGAGTAGACCTCCAATCGGTCGACGTACACTTCCCACTGTAGGGCCAGTGCAGGTGCCTTCACAGCAAACAGCTTGGCAGGGGACGCCCGCCACGCCACTGATCGATCAGCCCTCGGAGCTACAGCCTTCTCCGGCAGTGCGCAGGGACACGGGTTCCGGTTCCAGGGCTCGGCAATTGTCGTCGGATCAGCATGCCAATAACACCGGCTAGCAGGCGGGTAGGGACACCGGAGAAACACCCCCGGCAACAGCGCGCTGTCTTCTTCCTCCCGCAGTAGCGCTATACCAGGATAACGGACAGGATAATGCTGCAGGAAACAAGGGCTCGGGGAGCCGGGCGACTACACGTCCGTCTCCGCCGCCATCTTGGCTCCTCCCCCCTATCCTGTAACTTTTATACCTCTTTTAGAAAATTTTATTTGAAACCCATCTTTTTAAAATATAACACGCGTGGTATACAAACAGCGATGCAACTGATGTTTAATTTAGGGGCCCCAGATGTATGTTTTCATGTGGCCACTTATATTTTAAAATGTATTTCTGTAAGAAAATCAATTATTATATGAATTCATTCAATTATGCTTTTTCTTTTTCAAGTATTCGGATTTGTGCTGCTAAATGCATTCTGTACCTTTGGTAGAATGATACTGACACTTTGCACTTTATCATGCTAATTTGCACATATATGAACGTTGTATAATTGCTGCTATTGCATATTGTGCACTGAAAGAATGGTATAGCGCTTGCACTTTACTCTGACGTAGTTTAGACCTTTTAAGTATTCGGTTTTGTGCTGCTAAATGCATATTGCACTTTAGGTAGGATGGAATTGATACTTTGCACTTTATCAGGCTAATTTGCACATATATTAATATCGGATGAATGCTGCTATATTATATTGTACACAGAAATAATTCTATAATACTCTGCGTTTTATTTTGATACATTTTGTACATATTTTAGCAGAAACATGCTCTAAAATCCTGATATATATGTATGTTGTTTTGTTTATTATGTCTGTTGCTATATGGTTGTATTTTTACGTACCGAATAAAGCATCTTTGACTTGACTTGACTATTGATATAATAGAACAGGATATGATAATGTTACAACCTGGTCAATCCCAATTGCATTCTATTATACAGCTAGGCTGGACGTTACAAAACCTGCGTTCAGGTCACGTGCCATGGCGTCTAATCAACGTAACGTCATTAATTTTCTATCTTTAAACTTACTGATAGACAAATCTCGTTGGCACAAAAAGGAGCAGACTATACGGTGCTGAGCATTGAAAAACTTGAGAGATTACCATTGACAATGTCAGAAAGACCTGTCATTGAATGGATAATACATGGCACCATTACAATCCCGATAACAACTTTTCAGTTTCAATACTGCCAAAAGTATATACCAGCAGGCCTGTATGAAAGGTTGGGTAAAAGATACATCAAATCAACCTGGAATTTACCTTATACACATAGATGTTGGAGTGGGGGCAAGAAAGAGGTATTTCTTAGTGGTAATAATTGTAAAACATCACTGAGCGGTACACTTCTATGTCAAGGTAAAAACTTGCATGGATCCTGCGAAGGTTCATTAAACAACCTTTCATGTCATCTGCACGGCACCCCAGCTACACAGATAGAGCCCTTTTTCAGACAACTTTCCGACTGTAGTTACGTTATATTAAGTGACCACAGCTGTTGTGGCATGATGCCAGGAAAACCCTATCTCGTGAGGGTTACTTCCAGGGTCATTTGTTGTATGCAAGTATTGTATCCAAACAGCAATCTAGACATGGAGGCGGCATTATGGCCTCCTGTGAATATCTCTTCTATTCAAATTGATACTTTAAGCAGAATGAAGTCTATTCTTTTACAGACAACTGTGCCAATAAACTTCGTCCAAAGAGACGTATGACCTGGAAGCTGCAAGGACAGCGGCAGAGATACATACCCTATTATCGACAAATTGCCCCGTGCATTTCGTAGAGATATTAAGCCAAATTTTAAACATGTCAGATACCAGTGGCATCGCACATGTATTTAAGACAATTTTTTCAGGACTGTTAGCACCCTTTGAAACAGTTCTGGGCATCTTCCCGAATTTTGTGCATTCTCTTTTCAGTGGCCTGCCTCTTATTTTGGGACTCGTAGCAGGAATTTTATTTTTGTTCCTTCTGCTCCGATATGGCAAGCCAAGTCACAGACAAAACTCAGGCTACGATGGAAGAAACGTTCCTAGCAATACGATACCGAGACCGTATCACTAAGGTCCTCGGATTGGCCCGGCTAAGAGATCTGAATACTACCTTGTTTCTTTCATTCAGACCGATTTTGCAAAATTGCATCTTACCTGTGCTTCGATGTCTGCTATGCGGAGAAGAATGCGTGTTGGACGTCTGTCTTACACTACCATCAGCAGTACCAATGGATATTGACGCTTTGCTTTGTCCGGTAACGACTTATGCAACGTGTTGTCCCCAGCGGCTACCGATTCTGATGACGGCATTCGTTGAGACTTCACCATTACGATTAGGTGGCGGTGAAGTACGAGATGAAAGCGGCAGCACACAGGTACAACCTTCTGTGAACATTGCTGATCTAAACACCGATGATGGCAATACATCGCATATATGCACTATTTCTGATTTTTCAGCGTTGGCCCAACTTTCACCTACTGTTGTAGATGAATTTTTTGCTGGTGTAGCTGAGGTAATGTTCTCTCCTAACAACGAGAATAACAATTGAAATAGCGAGCACACAGCGTTCCCTGAACTCTGAATTCGGCCTTCAGTTTTTATAAACAGCCCTGCTGAAAACATTTGGAACTATTTTTTTCCCTTGAAAGCAAAATTTTTTTCGCAACTTCCAAAATATTTACCTTTTTTTGGCACAAGGTACTCTGCTTAAAGTAGAACTATTCTTAGAGAACAGGGCTTCTATTCCTAGAGACTCTAGAGACAATATTTTGCATCAGCCTCTAGCACATGTACAATCTTGTATAAATATGTGATAAAATGGTCTCGACCTTCTCTTGTGTATTAAGAGCCATTTCATAAATGTAATTTTCGCAATTCCTTCAGCTGATATTTATATTTGCATTATCTGAATGATACCACTGCTTGAAAGTGTATAGTATAATATTCATTTTCGTGTATCCATACCATTTCAAATGCATTTGATGTATTTTGGGGTGGGCTGGAAAACACATGCATACCTATATGTTTATATATTGCTTAGTATTTAGTAATGATGGACATTATAGGTGGAGTGGGTGTTGTGAACGTATCTAGGACCCTAATTAAATATTCCTGAGTTATGCCCTTATGTGGTTATAACAAATCATACCCTTAGTAATAGCCAATGCAATCCAAATACGGCAAGGCTGCTTCCTTAAGACTCCTAGAGAGTACACCGAGTTCTTTCAACAAACCAAACCTCCAGCAACCTGGGAATTCCCCATGCTTTTGTTTTGATTTTTCCTAGAACTCCTGCGAGTCCGAAAGAACGGCCAGTTGATAGTGACATCTTTAATTGACGTCTTATGTCCAACCTTACGTCAAACACGGCACCGTTTGCCTTAAGCAAAACACAGTGGTTTGGAGCAGAGCGGCTATCTACTTATCCGAAGCCCATCTGATGCGAGTGCCGAAGGAAGCCGTCCCTCCCATTTGACACACTGAAAGAGACGCTGTCTTTCTCTCCTGCCGAGAAAATCCAGCACCAGTGTTTCCAGTCACCCTTGCGGGTGACTGGGAGATCGAGTCCTGAGTGCGAGATACAAGACCTCCTTCATTCTAAAGCCAAGGTACGGAGCTGATTAGATCCTTAGAGAATTCTTGAGTCAGATTCTTGGCAAAACTAACTTAACTTAAAAACTCCTTTACTCCTTCCCACGTACTAGGCTTAGGTTAGGTACACTGGGGTAGGAGTATTTAGAAACATCAGTTGAGTACGTTTAGTCAACTTTTATCATTGTATGTAATTGTATATATTTTATACCTTTTAAGTATCATATGGCTCAGAAACCATATCAATGCTTTTACAGTCTTATTTCATAATACTCCTTTTACTGTACGCACTTTACTTTGTGACAAGTATTGCAATTGTAGCAATTCACTTCTCTTGCATGAGAAAGAAGACTGCTCAATAAATAACACCTTTTATTGAAAACGCCCGTCTCTCTATTTCTCTGCACTCTGGTGAAACTAAGTATGCACGATTGACTGAGTGAAATAGCTATCTATTGTTTTCACAGAACTCTGGAGATATACTCCTTATTCTGGGGGAGCAAAATTGTCATGTTTATGCGGTTGTCAGAAGCTAATCCCTTCTTGTCTAATCAGGGAAGTTAACTCCTCCCTGTTCATTCAAGAATGTTTCTAGTGACCTCTGAGCTAGCTGGCAAACCTAATTAAGTCTAACATGTTCAATAGAGACCTAGTCGACCTCAGTCCTACGTCTAAACTATTGTTTATGTTATTCCAAACCGCAGAGCCGATTGGGAAAATAGAAACTGCACTACAAGGGATGTGTTTATGTCTATGCAGGGAGGGCTGTGTTGCTGTATGTATGCAGGGAGGGCTGTGTTGCTTTCTGTGTGCAGGGAGGGCTGTGTTGATGTGTCTGTGCAGGGAGGGCTGTGTTGCTGTGTGTGTACAGGGAGGGCTGTGTTGCTTTGTGTGTGCAGGGAGGGCTGTGTTGCTGTGTATGTGCAGGGAGGGCTGTGTTGCTGTGTGTGTGCACGGAGGGCTGTGTTGCTTTGTGTGGTGTGTGCAGGAAGACCTGTGTTGCTGTGTGTGTGCAGGGAGGGCTGTGTCAAGTCAAGTCAAGTCAGGAATTTGTATAGCGCGCTACTCACCCAGAGGATCTCAAGGCGCTTAAGGGAGAGGGGAACGCTATTGATCGAACAGCCAGGTTTTGAGTTGCTTTCTGAAGGAGAGGTGGTTCTGTGCGAGACGGAGGTGGGTGAGGAGTGAGTTCCATGTCTTGGCCGCCAAGTAGGAGAAGGATCTTCCTCCCATGGTGACTCTTTGGATGCGTGGAATCGCGGCGAGGGCTTGGTTGGACGATCGTAGTTGGCGGGTGGGGGTGTAAAAGGTCAGGCGAGTGTTGAGGTTTCTGGGTCCTAGGCCGTGGAGGGCCTTGTGTGCCTGGGTGAGGAGACGGGATGTGATTTTCTTGTTGACGGGGAGCCAGTGCAGGTCTCTCAGGTGATCGGATATGTGGTTGTGGCGAGGTAAGTCAAGGATGAGTCAGGCCGAGGCGTTTTGAATGCATTGAAGTCTTTTCTGCAATTAGGCTGTCGTTCCAGCGTAGACGGTGTTTTCGTAGTCTAGTCAGCTGGTTACAAGTGCATGGGTGACCGTCTTCCTTGTTTCGGTGGGGATCCATCGGAAGATCTTTCGGAGCATGCGTAGGATGTTAAAACATGATGATGAGACGGCGTTGACTTGTCTGGACATCGAGAGGGAGGAGTCTAGGATGAATCCCAGGTTGCGAGCATGGTCCGTTGGTTTGGGTGCGCTGCCTAGGGCCGGGGGCCACTATGAGTCGTCCCAGGCAGAGGGGGATGATCCTAGGATGAGGACTTCCGTCTTGTGGGAGTTCAGTTTTAGGCGGCTGTTCTTCATCCATTCGACTAAGTCTTTCATCCCTTCGTGTAGGTTGGTTTTGGCGGTGGTTGGGTCTTTGGTGAGGGAGAGGATCAGCTGGGTGTCGTCTATAGGAGATGATGTTGAGGTTGTGTTGGCGTGCGATGGATGCGAGGGGGCTCATGTAGATGTTGAAGAGGGTGGGGCAGAGCAATGATCCTTGTGGAACGCCACATATGACTTCGGTGGCCTCTGATTTGAAAGGGGGAGGCGGACTCTCTGGGTTCTTCCGGCTAGGAACGAGATGATCCAATCCAATGCCTTATCTTGTATCCCGACGTTCCTGAGGCGTTGTACAAGTGTGCGGTGGCAGATCGTGTCAAACGCTGCGGAGAGGTCCAAGAGGATGAGGGCTGCAGTTTCCCCGTTGTCGAGCAGTTTCCGGATGTCGTCTGTGGCTGCGATGAAGGCGGTCTCAGTGCTGTGGTTGGCTCGGAAGCCGGACTGTGAGGGGTCGAGGGAACTGTTAGACTCAAGGAAGACGGCGAGCTGACTGTTGACGGTCTTCTCTATGACTTTGGCGGGGAACGGGAGGAGCGAGATGGGGCGGTAGTTCTTAAGTTCGGTGGCGTCTGCTGTAGGTTTCTTCAGGAGGACGCTGAGCTCGGCATGTTTCCAGCTTTCTGGGAAGATAGCGGTGTTGAAGGAGCAGTTAATGATGTCCCGGAGTTGGGGTGTGATGACGGAGTCGGCCTTGTTGAAGATGTGATGGGTCGGTTGGCGATCCGGAGTGGATGGAGTTCATCAAGCGAATGGTGTCATCAGTGTTGATTGGGGTTTAGGCGCGGAGGGTGGTGGAGTGGGGCTTCGGTTCAGTGGTGAGGGGAGTGGGCTGGTCGCCGAAGCTGTTATGTATGTCTGCGATCTTGCTGTGGAAGACCGAGGCTAGAGAGTCGCAGAGGTCTTGAGAGGGGGTGATGTTGTTGTTGCCGGCGCTGGGATTGGTGAGCTCCTTGACAATGCTGAAGAGTTCCTTGCTGTTGTGGGCGTTGCCGTCCAGTCTATCCTTGAATGCTGATTTATTGGTGGTGCGGATCAGCTGGTGTTTTTTGTTGGTGGCGTTCTTGAGGGCGGTCATGTTGTCTGTGGTTGGGTTTCTTCGCCAGGCTTTCTCGATGGTGCGGCAGTTCTTTTTGGAGTTCTTGAGGTCATCGTTGTACCAGGAGGCCTTTTTGCTTCCTGGCTTGTTGGGATGGTTTTTCAAGGGTGCTAGTTTGATAGCGCAGTGGGGGATCCACCTTGCAAGATTGATGGCTGCTTGATTTGGGTCTGTTGCTGTGGCGGAGGGTTTTGGTTCAGAGATGTGGTGAGCTGGTCGGTGGTAATTTTGTTCCAGCTTCTGCGGGGAACTTGTTGCGGGTGGTGGTGGGTCGTGGTCTTTCTGAAGCTGAAGTGGACGCAGCTGTGGTCTGTCCAGTGCAGTTCCGTGACGTGATTGAAGGAGTTGCTGGATGAGAACATTGGGTCGAGCGTGTGTCCGGCGTAGTGGGTGGAGGTGTTCACCGGTTGTTTGAGTCCGAGATTGGCGAGGTTATTCAGCAGGGTGGTGGTGTTGTTGTTGTTGTTATTCTCCAGGTGGAAGTTGAGGTCCTCGGAGGGGAGGGCGTGTGGGCTGACAAAGTCAGCAATGTCTTCACTGAATTGTGTGCGGGGTCCTGGGGGTCTGTAAATGAGGGTGCCTCTGAGTGTGGTCTTGGGGTCGGTGTGAATCTGGAGTGGAGGTGTTCGTGGCTAAGAGGGTGTCGTCGGAGTTGGTAGAGTTGCGGATGGTGTTCTTGTGGACGATGGCGATGCCTCCTCCTGTTTGGTTGATGCGGTCTCTTCGGATGATCTTGTATCCGTCCGGGATGGCTATGGCGATGTCGGGTGCTGATGAGGCGTTCATCCAGGTTTCCGTGAGAAAGGCGACGTCCGGCGAAGTGGTGTCGAGTAGGTTCCATAGTTCAATGGCGTGTCTGTGGACCGAGCGGGTATTGAGTAGGATGCACTTCAGGTAGTTGTTATTGGAGCTCTGTTTGGCGTTTGTGTTTGTAGTGTGGGTACTGATGCAGCAGAACGTGCAGGATTGGCAGGTGAAGGGTCCATGGGTACGTCCTGGGGCGGCTTGGTGGCAGTCGTGGAGGCAGCCGGTGTTGAGTGCAGTGAGGGTTGCGGCGTAGTAAGTTCGGCGGGAGGGATGGCCTTTGCGGGATTCAGGGGTTATGGCGCTGGGCGTGGTACAGGCGCGGACGGGCGTAGACGGGCTTACCTTTGGCGCGCCTTCGGCACGCATAGGGCGCGCCTGCTGCGCGTGAACGCTGCGCGTTTGCCACTCTGCCATAAGGGGAGAGTGGAGGGGGGCGGAGCGAGGGAGGAGCAGCTGGGAGGCGAGAGCGGGGTGGCGAGTGGGGATGGGAGGAGCAGTGATGCAGGAGGGAATGGGGGAATGGGGGTTGGGCTGAGCAGCGGCAGGGAGCGGGGTGGAGGGGCACAGGGCACAACAAATGGAATCCAGAAACAAAACCGAAACCAGAGAGGCACAGCGGGCAGTGGTGTCGGCAGCAATCAGGGGGCACAACAATTTGAATGCAGAGCAAAAACAAAACAGGCACAACAATTTAAATACAGGGCAAAAATGAAAACAAAATACTGCACAAGACCCGATCCTTGGCGAGCTCAGGGGCACAGCAGCTCAGGGGCTCACCAGAGGCACAGCGGGCAGCAGTGGCGGCAGCAATCGGGGGTCGGGCACGAGGCGGGTGGAGCGACCGGCTCTGACCAGGTCAGGTCGGGCATGCAGGGAGGGCTGTGTTGCTGTGTGTATGCAGGGAGGGCTGTGTTGCTTTGTGTGTGCAGGGAGAGCTGTGTTGCTGTGTGTGTGCAGGGAGGGCTGTGTTGCTGAGTGTGTGCAGGGAGGGCTGTGTTGCTGAGTGTGTGCAGGGAGGGCTGTGTTGGTGTGTGTGCAGGGAGGGCTGTGTTGCTGTGTTTGTGCAGGGAGGGCTGTGTTGCTTTGTGTGTGCAGGGAGGGCTGTGTTGCTGTGTATGTTGAGGGAGGGATGTGTTGCTTTGTGTGTGCTGGGAGGGCTGTGTTGCTTTGTGTGTGCAGGGAGGGCTCTGTTGCTTTGTGTGTGCAGGGAGGGCTGTGTTGCTGTGTATGTGGAGGGAAGGATGTGTTGCTTTGTGTGTGCAGGGAAGATGTGTTGATGTGTGTGTACAGGGAGGGCTGTGTTGCTTTGTGTGTACAGGGAGGGCTGTGTTGCTGTGTGTGTGCAGGGAGGGATGTGTTGCTTTGTGTGTGCCGGGATGGCTGTGTTGCTTTGTGTGTGAAGTGAGGGCTGTGCTGCTTTGTGTGTGCAGGGAGGGCTGTGTTGCTGTGTGTGTGTGCAGGGACTGGTGTGTTGGAGGGCTGTGTTGCTGTGTGCGTGCAGGGAAGGCTGTGTTGCTTTGTGTGTGCAGGGAAGGCTGTGTTGCAGTGTGTGTGCAGGGAGGGCTGTGTTGCTGTGTGTGCAGGGAGGGCTCTGTTGCTGTGTGTGGGCAGGGAGGGATGTTTTGCTTTGTGTGTGCAGGGAGGGCTATGCTGCTGTGTGTGTATAGGGAGGGCTGTGTTCCTTTGTGTGTACAGGGAGGGCTGTGTTGCTGTGTGTGTGCAGGGAGGGATGTGTAGCTTTGTGTGTGCAGGGAGGGCTGTGTTGCTTTGTGTGTGAAGGGAGGGCTGTGTTGCTATGTGTGTGCAGGGAGGGCTGTGTTGCTGTGTGTGTGCAGGGAGGGGTGTGTTGCTTTGTTTGTGCAGGGAGTGAGGTTCCGTGATTTTGAACCCGTTTCGTAAAGGTCATGATATTGTGACGATTTTGGTAGTAGCGAACCGCAAATGACGAGTGCTGCAAGTACGAGTGTTTTCGTCATGTTCGATTGATGGATTCACTATGAATTCAGAGATTTCGTTTTGAACCTTCGGGTTCCATTTTGTGTACGGCAGCCATTTTGTGGTTGCCCTCACATAAGCTGATGACTACGGCCGAACGAGTCTTTGGGACACGTACACCTTTAGCTGACTTCTTGATGACCTGAGCGAACTGACTCCGTTGCCCGAAGCTAACCTTGCTGAGCCAGTTCCTTGTTCGGCAGCTGGTCAAGATAGAGATCAAAGAGCAGGACATTGATGAGTTTATGGTATACGCACACACCCTTCTATCTTGTTTCTCATCTGTTTCTGTTCCTTCTTTTATGGCCTATTTATGATTTGGGTTGTGGTTCTTTTATTATGGGTTTGTCTGGCCTGTCCGAGCAAGAATGTTGGGCTTTCCCGTGTAATTGATGGTGGGCTGGACAACTGATAAGTGGGCTTGTCGTTATTTGATACCCTTTTTTGCAATATCACCTATGATTGGATAGTTTGTAAATAATTGGTGTTTGTCAGGAATGTGATTTTTTGCATAAAAAGACGATGTCTCGCAATACGAAAATTGAGCAGTCTCTAGTGAACTACCCGTGTCGTACTTCGTAGACTTCTGTTCCTTGTTGCAGCCAATAAATTTGATCTTTGACGTCACCGAGAAGTATCCCGTGTCTCTGTATTCTAAGACAGGTGAACCCGAAGACATTGAGCGTGCCCCTGGTGCTGCTGGGTTCTAAAACCTGGTTCTTCAGTTGGTGCCCCACGTGGGGCGACTTCAGTGGTACCGGTCCAAGCCTGAAGATCATGAGGAGCTTCGAGAGAAAATTCTGGAGAAAGGCCAACCACTTCATCGACCCCTGTATGTCGTTGTGGTCCGAAAGTTTTTGCTGCGAGGTTCCCTGCTTTCCGACGGCTAAGAAGGACTGCTGCATTGACTGTCGATCTGTCTTGGACCCTTTGATGATTTGTAGAGCGAGACGATAGACGGGTCTTCTGGTGACGTGATCGATACCTCAGTTAAGTATGAGTGGAGCGTCTCCCAGTCCTTAGTTTTTGGGTATTCTTCGGGATCTTTGATTTGGAACTTGCAAGTGCCAAAGCCGAGGGACTCGTGTATTTGCGAGACTATCGAGTTTGATAATCCCTTGAAGTTTGAAGTTAGACTAGTGAGCGAAGATGCCTGGTCTTAGCAGACTTGGAAAGATATTTTGTTGTGGTTGTAATAGGGATTCCCGATTGGAGGATTCGTGTCCGATACCTCCGGTGGGAACTCCGACCTAAGAGCTCTATTCGAAATATGGTGTGGGCCCCATTACGTATAATGAAGTGTGGATACGCTACACTAGGAAGGATGGTGTCCTAAAGTGGCCCCAACATGGTAGCTATGACACGGAGATTTTAGATAATTTGGAAGTTAAACTATTTAAGAAGAAAGCCCGGATGGCGATGTTTGACTCTTCCCGCCTCTGGCGAAAGGAAGCCAAACAGAAAGAAATTAAACTAGCGAAGAGAAATAAAACAGAGAAGGGTATATCGATAATGCAGGCTGCTATACAGTTTAAAGATAATGAAGAAGAGCAAGCGATTGAACAGTTGCACAGGCAACGTAAAATAGAGATTGATAAATGTTATCCAGCTTTGTCACCTCTTCAGCAAGGTGCAACGAAGGACCTTGAAAAAGATCCTTTGATGTCACATTTGTTGAGTTCGCCACCCCCTTATGTGCAGAGTGCTACAGCACCTCCGCAACCTTTAGTTGTGCAGCCTCCATTTGCTTTGCCTCCTGTTATTGCACAACCGCCAGCTCCTCTTCAGTTGGCTCCTATTCCTTTGGCGCAGCCTTCTCAAGGGCCGCCGACTTTGCTATGTGTTCTGCCTCCAATTTCTACGACTTTGTCTCCTGTATTGCCTACTTCCTCTGATACTCCTGATACTTCCTCTACGTAGACTTTGTCTCATCCTGTTTTTCCTCCTGTTCTTGTGACAGCTTCTCCTTCTGTTCGACAGAGAATGACTGATACTGTTACTGGTCTTTGGTCTCTTTTCTTTGGGTCATTGAGTATGACCCCTGTTTCAGCGCGTAAACAGTTGCGTAGCCAAATGCCTGGTCCCGAACAGCGGGCCGTGTTGGATCATTTAGCACGTAAATCAGACCCTCCAGGATATCGCGATTTCGCGATTTGCTACGAAACCGGCACTTTTGTAAAAATGCAGCGATTTTTACAAAAGTGCCTGCGAAATCGGCACTTTTGTAGAAATCGCGCTGCATTTTTACAAAAGCCGCTATATCCTGGGGGGTCTACCTGTAGCACCTCTTGTCAGCCTCACTGTACTAAAGTGCTGCCCACACACACCCCATACCTGTAGCACATTTTGTCAGCCTCACTGTCCTAAAGTGCAGCCCATGCCTGCCCATGACTGTGGCATTCTTCGTGTAGCCCTCCCTGTCCTAAAGTGCTGTCCACACCCACCCTAGGACTGTCTTTAGCAGCTCTCGTCAGCCTCACTGTCCTGAAGTGCTGCCCACACCAGCCCAGGACTGCCTGTGCTTCTTCTCTTTTCAGCCTCACTGGCCTGAAGTGCTGCCCACACCAGCCCAGGACTGCCTGTGCTTCTTCTCTTTTCAGCCTCACTGGCCTGAAGTGCTGTCCATAATGATTGTGGCAACTCTCGTACCAGCCCAACTGTCCAAAAACGCACCCCTCTCCACACGCAGGCTGGGAGTATTCGTGGCACCTCTTGTGCCAGTTTGACTGCCCTCACGTGGCCCCACCCAGTCCGTGACTGCCCGCGATTATTTCAAATCACTCTGAAGCCCCCTTCCCCTCCCCGCGATGCAGCGCCCATACACCCTATATTTCGAAATGAAGTGCCTCGAGTCGAGTGCAGCCGGGTCAACTTCATTTCTGTCTTAAATCACACATCTATGAGCTGGGATGCGAGGGGGTGCATGCAAGGTGGGGGAGGGGAGGGGAGTGGGGGGGGGGGGGCGGCGGTCGCATGCACAGCCCTGGGGGCCGCAGTGGGTTACCTGCTTGGTCTTGTCCGCTCGTGTCCACTCGTCCAGCGCTGGAGACGGGCTTCGTGGCGCCTCCCCCGGGTCCGCACCGGGCTCTCCTTCGGTCACTCTTGATTCGCGGACATGAGACCCACCAGGACTCCGCTGACACTCCGGGTCAGACAAACAGACTGACCGGACAGATCCGCGGACAGCTCCGAACTGCAGCCTCTGGGGCAGGATGCACGGACGCAAGGGACGGACAGACTGCTCCAGAGACGGCTCACGTGCAAGACCTCCTCTCAGGGAGAGACAGCCCTAGCGGCAGGTGGAGAGAAAGAGCCTGCGTTCCAGAGAGACTGCCCTGCTGACAGCCGTCTGCGGAGGGACAGTCAAGCACAGAGACAGCGCAGCAGTCACGCACAGAGACAGCCCTACTAAAAGGTGTCTGCAGGGAGATGGTAGCCCATGAGAGAGACAGACCAGCAGTCAAACAGAGAGACAGCCCTTCAGTCACACACAGAGACAGGCCTGCAGTCACACACAGGTAAAGTCCTACTGACAGGTGTCTGCAGGGAGATCGTAGCTCATGTCGACAGATCGACAGCCGAGCAGTCACAGACATACAGCCCAGCAGTCACAGATAGAGACAGCCCAGCATTCACACACAGACAGCCCAGCATTCACACACAGACAGCCGTGCTGACTGTCTGCGGGGAGATCGTAGCTCATGAGAGAGACATCCCAGCATTCACACACAGAGAGAGCCCAGAAGTCACACACAGAGATAGCCCATCAGTCACACACAGAGACAGCCCTACTGACAGGTGTCTGCGGGGAGGTGGTAGCTCATGAGAGAGACAGCCCAGCAGTCACACACAGAGAGAGCCCAGAAGTCACACACAGAGACAGGCGAGCAGTCACACACAGAGATAGCCCAGCAGTCACACACAGAGACAGGCGAGCAGTCACACACAGAGATAGCCCAGCAGTCACACACAGAGACAGCCCTACTGACAGGTGTCTGCAGGGAGTTGGTAGCTCACGAGAGAGACAGCCCAGTTCACAAGTGACTGCAGGAACATCCTAGCTCACGAGAGCAAGAGAGACCTGATCACAGTTTTCTGCAGCAGAAGCCTATCTAAGAAAGAGACCGCACAGAAGCCAGAGGGAGACACGCCGTACATAGACCTCTAGACTGGCCCAGTTGAGACCTCCCTTTAATCGCCTGAGACGCCGTCTGGCGAAGCGCAGAGAACTCACCCCAGCCTTGGTCTGGTGAGCCAGCGCGGGAGGCTTCTCTCAGGGAGGGGCTCTGAGTGCAGAGGGACACCCCCGAGCGCTCTCTGCTCCCCCCTTCCCCTCTCTCGTGTCTTACTTTCTCTTACCTTCTTTGATTTTTTTCATGAATGTCTTTTCTTTCCGTTTTCATTCCTTTGGTTCACTCTTTGTACTTTGTTTGCTGGGTTTATTTTTTCACAATATTTATTTGTAATTTAGTATTTCCACTTCTTCCTTTGGAGGAGGCCTGTTGTCTTGTTTTGTCTTTATTTCACTTCTTAGGAGGGCACAGGTCCTAAAAAACAGAGGTGGGGGGGGTCTAACCAAGTTAGGCAGCATAGCGCGTGACATCACATTGAGTGACATCATTGAGCGTGACATGGCACGTCGCATCACAGGGAGTGGCATCAAGACCCATGACCTCACAGGAATTGACATCACAAAATGTGACACATGAAGAATTGCAGATGAAGAATTGCAATTCCAAGGGACAACAGCCTTCACCTGTGGGCTGCTTCCTCTATTCCATATTCCATATTGCCTAATCAAAGTAGAATACTCTGCTAAAACAGTTTCAATTGATTTAAGGCCAAAAATGAATGCTTATGAGTAAAATAAAGTGCCGCTAAAATGCCGCTAAATTTCCATATTTGTGCGGCTAAATTTCCATATTTGTGCCGCTAAATTTGCGAATCCATGCCGCTATATCCTGGGGGGTCTGGGGTTACTAGTTCTTCAAGATACGCTTTAGAGTCTGTTATGGATGTCTTCCGTCAATGGGAAGCTCAGAAGCAGAGGTATGTCTTCGACATGATGTGTACTTTCCTTCGTGAAGAATGGGAAGATGGTGAGTTGGGACATACTCCGTCTGAGTTGTTCTGTGTACAGTCCGAGTTTGCGAGAGGAACAATAGTGGGTCGCGATGTTGAAAAAGCAGTTGCGACGTTGCTTTCGCTTAGGAGCGAGTGTCCTTCTAAGCCGTTGTTTGAGCCTGATTCTTCTGTTAGGAGAAAAGTGCAACAATATCCAATGAGGGCGGTTCCTCCGGTATGGAAAGATGCAGTTCAGGCCGATGCCGCTCATGATATTGCAGCTCTAGATGCTCATTTTCAGCGAGTTTGGGTACATGTTCCATGGAAGCGAGCTGAAGTTTTGGCCCTTAAACAGACTTTACCTGATCCCCGTAAAAATCCTGCAGGGTACTATAAGGAAATATCACAGACAGCAGACTCATGTATTATGAACCTAGCCGATATAGATATGTTGTTTGGGAATGTGGTTCCTCAGCCCTTATGGGGAGTGATTCATCATGTGGATCATGTGCAAGAGTTAGGTGATACATGGAATAATATTACTGCCGCAGATGGTCGACAAGGTGGTGGAGCTAAACCTGAGCCTTTAGTTGCAGAACTCCCTGGTAGGATCATTACTTATATGAAGACTTTAATGCCTGCTATGCGAGTGAATTGGGATAAGTTGTCTGCATGTAAGCAGAAGAAAGACAAAAGTGTGTCTGATTTCTTCACTAGGTTTGAAGAGACGTTTATCGACCATAGTGGTCAAGACATGAGTACGGAAGGTGGCTAACGGTTGTTCGTAGATAAGTTTGTGCATAACTTGCTTCCCGAGTTGTGTACTAAGTTGAAGGATTCAGAGAGTTCATGGGCTGTGTCTTCGTCGGCGCAGATATTGGCTACTGCACAATATTATGAGAATAGGGATAAGGACGAGAAAGATAAAGCAGACAGAAAGACTAAAGAGTTGAAGACGAAGGTTCTTTTGCAGCAAGCGTATCCGCCTTGTAATAATCAGCACAAATATCAGCAACCTCAGCAGTTTCAGAGAAATTCGCAAAGGTTCGAGCCTTCTCAACAGCGTTTTCCTTTAGGCCCTAATCAGTGTGCATATTGTAAAGAAGAGGGTCACTTCAAGAATAGTTGTCCGGTTCTGTTGCAACGTACGATTGGTGCTTCTGGTGTGAGAGGTCGAGGTATTCAGCAAGCTCCTAGAGGTAGAGGACGTGGTGTGTTCTTCCAGAATGCACAATCCTTTCCTCCACAGAATTCAATGAACTGTTTTGATCAACAGAATGGTGCGTCCGGTAGGACGACTCAGTACTATGCTGACGACTACTATGTTGAAGGTGAGAATGTTGACGGTAATGATTGCTAGGACAGCCATAGACAAAGAGAGGGAGTTGTTTCAGTTCCAGTAGATCAGAGTGGACCTTATGTTGAAGTGATTACATCAGGTGTGTCAGAGCCTTTTCTGGTGGATACTGGTGCTGCAAAGAGTTCTATCATGCACTCTAAACTCCCTGGCGCACCTTTGTCTGGCTTGACGAATGTTTCAGTATGTTTTTCTGGCGCCCCAGTTCGTAATCCGGCTTCTAGTCCTTTGTCTCTTTCTGTTGGACCTTGTGAATTTGAAGCACCCCTCATTCTGACGACAGGTTGTGGTGAGAATTTGTTGCGATTAGATTTGTTGAAAAGATTGTATGCGACACTACATTGCTCTCCTTCAGGAGTACAGCTTACATTGGGTAAGAGAGTGATCTCTCCGATGTATTTATCTAAAGATTGACTTCCAGTGGAATTGTGTTCTCTCCCTGATACTCTTTGGGCTATTGGGCCTAATGATGTGGGTCTTTTGGAAATCCCAACATATGTTGTGACGCTGAAAGCAAATGCTAGATTGCCACGTATTCCCCAATATAGGATTTCTAGTGATGGTGAAAGAGCGCTTCTAGCGATCATCTATGATTTGATTGAGAAAGGTGTGATTGAAAAAACGAGAGGTAATGTGTGTAATAGTCCGGTTTTGCCTGTTCTGAAACGTACTGATTCTTCGTAACCGCCTGTATATAGGTTTCTGATCGATCGTCGCGAAGTAAACAAGATTGTCGTTAAACAATTTCCAGTTGTTCCCGATATTACTGCTTTGCTGACTATGATTCCTGCTTCTGCTACTTGGTTTTCGGTGATTGATTTGAAGAATGCTTTCTTCAGCATCCCGATTGCTGAGGAGAGTAGAGATATTTTTGGCTTCTCTTTAGGAGGCTGAAGTTTCCAGTTCAAGCGCACACCTCAGGGCTATTGTGAGAGTCCGTCCATCTATAGTCAGGCTATTAAAACACAACTTGATACGATTGTCTTACCTGATGGTGCTGCTCTTATTCAGTATGTCAACGATTTGTTAGTTGCTGCTGATAATGAGGAGATTTGTAAAGAAGCTAATATTTCTTTGTTGCGACATTTGTCTGACTTCCATCATAAAGTGTCTCTTTCAAATTTGCAGTATTGTCGACAAGAAGTGACCTACTTAGGTCATCTCTTATCGAAGGAGGGAAGAAGATTGAGCCCAGAACGAATTCAAGCGATTGCGAAAATGAGTGTGCCAACTACACAGAGAGAAGTGCGTGCTTTCTTGGGTATTACCTCATACTGTAGGCAGTGGATTCCAAATTTTTCGCTTCTAGCGAAACCTTTGTTAGCTCTTACTGTTAAGGATACTCCGAATCCTATTCCTTGGACTGACGAATGCCAGAAGAGTTTTTCTGAATTGCGTGATGCGTTGTGTTCGGCTCCTGTGTTGGTTACTCCCGACTACAGTAAGCCTTTTACACTCTATGTCCACGAGAGAGAGGGATGTGCATGGTCAGTCCTGATTCTATGGAAAAAAGGGGGCCCCTACAATGTATCCAGTTAGCTACTCGTAGGGAAGGTAAACTATGTAGAGAAAGACAGTGTAGCAAACTCTAAGGGCGTAGATAATCCCTAAATCAGAATCCAAACAGAGTAATAGACCCTCCAAAACATTTCAAATAAATGTGTGCTGAAACAGTAATTTATACAAAAATTCTTCAATTTATTTATTTTGATTTTGGTATATTTTGTTTGTTATTTTTATCCTTTGTATAAATTTCATTTACTTATTTATTTCATTGTCCACATTTAAAAAGAACCTTGGTGTATAATACATAATGTTCAAACACAAACAAAAAGATTTTTTTTGAATATTTACAACTAAAGACGTGTAAAGACAATAAGTGAGAACAGAAAAAATTACATAACCACAATTACAAGAACAAATTAACCCAGTGATATACGAGATATTCAGTCGTTGGAGTGATTGATGAAGGCAATGCGGTTGAATGGAACTACGCGCGTTTCGGCCCAAGGCCTTCGTCAGGTAACCGTCATTCATATATTTTAAATAAATAAAAAAGGTGATATAACACAACAATAGACAAGTTGACGAGTCAACACTTCGCTTCCTATGGCGACAATTTTAATTTCATTTGTATCGAGTCTGTTATGCTTATTAGTTCCTGCAAAATGACTTTCTACGCACTAAGTCACGTGTTGATTATAGATCTCTAGATCGCGGACTTCAGAAGCATCGACCGATCAGAACCCCCGTCTGAACGCACGAGAGTCATAAGACAAAGTGGCTGTATAATCTAATACTCTCAGCCCGCACATGTGCCAGCGTCACTACATTAAGTGCATACTGACTACAAGGATAGTGACCACAAGCTTTGACATTTTCTGCGGGCTGCCTTGAAAATTTTACAATTATTAATTACCGGACATTTGAGAATCAGCCCATTGGAATAAAGATCCTAAGGATTCGTGTCTATCTCCAATTAACCAGACTCACTATAATCAACACGTGACTTAGTGCGTAGAAAGTCATTTTGCAGGAACTAATAAGCATAACAGACTCGATACAAATGAAATTAAAATTGTCGCCATAGGAAGCGAAGTGTTGACTCGTCAACTTGTCTATTGTTGTGTTATATCACCTTTTTTATTTATTTAAAATATACGAATGACGGTTACCTGACGAAGGCCTTGGGCCGAAACGCGCGTAGTTCCATTCAACCGCATTGCCTTCATCAATCACTCCAACGACTGAATATCTCGTATATCACTGGGTTAATTTGTTCTTGTAATTGTGGTTATGTAATTTTTTCTGTTCTCACTTATTGTCTTTACACGTCTTTAGTTGTAAATATTCAAAAAAAATCTTTTTGTTTGTGTTTGAACATTATGTATTATACACCAAGGTTCTTTTTAAATGTGGACAATGAAATAAATAAGTAAATGAAATTTATACAAAGGATAAAAATAACAAACAAAATATACCAAAATCAAAATAAATAAATTGAAGAATTTTTGTATAAATTACTGTTTCAGCACACATTTATTTGAAATGTTTTGGAGGGTCTATTACTCTGTTTGGATTCTGATTTAGGGATTATCTACGCCCTTAGAGTTTGCTACACTGTCTTTCTCTACATGGTCAGTCCTGACACAGCAGTTCGGCGATAAACAACGTCCATGTGCGTATTTTTCGTCGACTTTGGATCCAATAGCTAGAGCATTGCTGAGTTGTTTGAGAGCTACAGCGGCAGTGGCTGTCTCTATTCGACAGTCTGCTGGTTTGGTGATGGATAATATGTTGATTGTGATGGTTCCACATGCAGTGGATACCTTGTTAAACAGGACTAAGACACAGCACTTAACTAGTGCTCGATTGTCAGGTTACAAGTTGATTCTTTTAGGGAGTCATGTGCATATAAAGAGATACAACATGTTGAATCCAGCTACGTTGTTGCCGATTTCTGTAGAGACAGATGTTTCTGAACAACATGATTGCTTTCTTAGGACAGAGGAGGAAACAAAGGGTAGAATAGACCTTAGGGATACTCCTCTTGCAATGTGTGATGGTACCTTATGGGTAGATGGTTCGTGCTTCAAGCTTCCGAATGGTGATACGACTGCAGCATATGCTGTTACGACTTTGCATACGATTGTTGAAGCTGCACGTATCCCACAAAATTCAGCTCAAGCAGCAGAGTTGATTGCATTGACAAGAGCGTGTGTGTTGTCAAAAGGGAAACGAGTAACTGTATATACTGATAGCCAGTATGCGTTTGGTGTGGCTCACAGTTTTGAACGCTTGTGGAAGGAACGTGGGTTCCTCACGTCTCATGGAACGAAAATACAGCATGGTCAGTTGGTGAATGAACTTCTTGAGTCGCTTACTTTACCAATGCAAGTTGCGATCGTGAAATGTAGTGCACATAAGAAGGTTACCGATGACGTTGGTCATGGTAATGCATTTGCAGATGAAGTTGCGAAAGAAACGGCGAAAAGATGTGATGAGTCGAATGTATGTTGCGGGTCCGGCAAGATGGGTTCCGGATAGAGGAATGTATGAAGATACGATAGAGAGCGTGAAGTCAATTCAGGCTGAAGCTACAGAGAAAGAATTGAGTGTATGGAGAGAGAGTACGGGGAAATTGGATTAGAATGGTTGTTGGATTGAGTTGTCAGAGCATCAGCGATGGATGTTACCTGATGCGTATGTGCTTGCAGTGGTTACAATGGCGCATGGAATGGCTCACATTAGTGTGAAAGGGATTTGTAAGTTGTTGGCTCCAGTATGGTAGAATGCTGGAATTCCTAAGTGTGCAGAGAACTTGGTCAAGAATTGTATGGTTTGTCTGATGTATAATTCTGGCAAGGGAACTCCAACTCCAGCTGGTCATTTTGCGCCTCCGACGTATCCGGTTGAGGTTTTGCAATTAGATTTCATTCATATGGAAAGATGTAACAACCTGAAGTACGTCCTTGTGGTTGTTTGTGCCTTTTCGAGATGGGTAGAAGCATACCCCCTAAAAGATAATACTGCCTTGTCCACGGCTAAAGCCCTAATTAAGGAATTTTTCCCTACGTATGGTTTGCCGAGAATGGTCTGGAGTGATAACGGGAGTGAATTTGTGGGTCAAGTGATGAAGAGAGTGTGTGAAGGTTTAGGCATCAGGCAGAAGTTCCATGCTGCAAATCACCCCCAATCTGCAGGTCTGGTAGAATGCTATAATGGCACCTTGAAGCTGAAGTTAGCCAAGATTCAGGCGAGCTCTGGTCTCCAATGGCCCGATGCTTTGCCGTTGGCACTTTTATCAACTAGGACAACAGTACATTCTCGAGTGGGACTTAGTCCTTGTTGGACAGGCCTCGTGAAGGGCTCGCTCCTTCCCCGCATGACAGAGCCCGGACACCGGTTCACCCGGTGTCACCAGGAGAACCACCCCGACAACCCACAGAATCAACCCACAAGCCGTCCCCTACGGGACGCCTGCTCCCGGACATCTCTTGATCACTGGCCTGGGCCACCGTCAGCACCATTGCCCGGCCCAACCGCCATCTTGGACACTGCACCACGAGGCCGCGTGGCCTCAGCTCAACCCCAACCCTGGGCCTGGCCAGGCCCCGACATCCCGGTGCCACCATCCACCCAGGAGGTGAACGGACCACTTGGCAGGTCAATGGGAGAGCGGAGTGTCGATGGCTCTCCCCCGCCATGTGCCGATCGCCCCCAGCCTCCCCGGGCGCTGGCTCCACCCCCCTGCTGGGTGTCTGGACTCCCTCATCCTGGACCTCCCGACCTCCAAGAGCGAGGGTCCGGACATCAAAGGAGGCCAGACCTATAACTGGGGCAGCTCCAGAGCAGGAAGGCAGTTGTATCCTGGAGTCGAGAGACACCGTGAAGAACTCATCCTTGACGGACTGCTGGCGCTGCCGCAGCCCTGCCTTGTGAATCATCGTCCTGCCTGCCGGCGCTGCCGCGGCCTTCTGCAACCTTCCTCCTCGTCCAAGGGACCTGCTGGCGCTGCCGCGGCCCTCTGCAACCTACGTCGTCCATGGGACCTGCTGGCGCTGCCGCGGCCCTCTGCAACCTACGCCGTCCTAGGGACCTGCTGGCCCTGCCGCAGCCCTCTACCATCTACATCATCGTAGGGACCTGCTGGCGCTGCCGCGGCCCGACCCTCCAGAACTCCGAGCTCGAGGATTGTGAGCTATCCATCATTTCACCTCCATACCAGATCGGTATCAAGACTGTCCCGCTACCCCCTTTCCCTTCCAAGAGACTAGAATTGAGAGGACCCTCGTGTCCCAACCTCACTGTATCGTGATACCTTGCTTCAAGAACTGCACATAAAGAGCGTTAACCTTATCCTTGTGTGGTGTCCATCTGTGGGAGGGAAGTTACTTGTCTGTATGATTGCTGGAGACGGCCCTCCCCGGAGGCCTCTCCCCTTGTCCTCGGCCGACCCTCCAGGTCCCCGTCTAACATTGGTGGCCAGCGGCGCGATCCGAACCAACGCGTAACGTACAGAAAGTAACTCACCCCACGACTCAACCACAATGACAACAAAAGAGAGCGGATCCACAGGAAAATTCCAGATGGAGAAATTAGAAGAATACAACCACAAAGAACTGAAACAATTTTGCATGGAACTAGGCATTGCTACCACCGGGCTCAGCACAAAAGAGGACTTCAAACACGCCCTAGAAACTTGGGCAGAAACGGGTGCGGCTGCACCCCGAAACCAAAACCGCGAGACACCCGAAACAAACCCCACTCCGACGGAAGAAAGGAGAACGGGTCTCTCCCCAGAAGAGATCCAAGAATGAGAGAAAAGCCGACTCCACGAATTGGAGTTGGCGCGGCTCCGGTTGGACGGAGAGCTGAAACTGGCGGAACAAAAGATAAACTTAGAACACCTACGGCTCCGAGAAGAACGGGAAGAGAAACAGAGGCAGAGAGAACTCGAAGAGAAAAAACTGGCATACAAACACGAGCGCAAGCTAGCAGAAATAGAAATGCGGAAACAGAATAAAGATCTAGGGGTGCCCGAGCGCCCGCACGCCCCGGGCACTACCGAACCAAAGGTCCACATCCCCAAGGATGTCGTCAGAGAATATTTTCGGAATGACGACATACAGCAGTGGTTCAAGGTCTACGAGATCGCCATGACCTCCCACCGGATTGATCGAAGTGACTGGTGAGCCGGGCTATGGGGGAGGTTCGTCAATGAAGGCCGCGATGCCCTGCTACAGCTCCCAGACCACCAGATGACCTCCTATGACCACATGAAGGCCGCCCTCCTCACTCGACACTGTACCGCCAGAGGTTCCGTGACTGCAAACGGATCCCGGGTACAACTTGGGTCGAGTATGTGAACTATTTCAGCCGAGCCTTCAATGGATGGATCAAGGGCAGCCACGTAACCACCTACGAGCAACTCTTTAACCTCATGGTCTGGGAGCACCTCTCCAACAATTGCTTCGTCGAGCTCAGACAGCACCTCCTGGACAGTAAGATGACTGAACCTCGGCAGCTCGCCGCCGAAGCTGACCGGTGGGAAAGCACTCGAGTGGCCCGGAGTGGGCCAAGTGAACCGAACCGAAACAACCAGGGTCTCCATCGCCCCCGAGGAGGAGGAGGAGGCCAGGGCCGGGGCCGAGATGCCGTCCCGGCAACTCCCGCCAACAACACCCCGCCCCCGGCCGGTCGGGGAAACCCCCCGATGCGCCCGGGGTTCCGAGCCAACGTTACCTGCCACCGATGCCAGCGAATTGGACACTACGCCAGCGACCCGAGCTGCCCGAAGAACCAGACTCCAGTGCCCCGCCAGGTCACGGCCGCCGCGCTAGGAGAAGAGCAAAACTCTGAAGAGTATGAAGAGTACGAGCAGGAACAGCCCGAGTGGGAACCGGCCGCCATGACCTTGGCCTGCCTGGGGGAAAGAGACATGATTCCGCAGGCTCCCCTACCCGCCAACACCAGAAAATACAGCCAGTGGGTGAACATAAATGGGCGCAAGGCCGAAGCCCTGCGCGACACCGGGGCCAGTGTGACGGCAGTCAGCTGTCACCTGGTGACCCCAGAACAAATCCTGCCAAACGTTCTTTGCTCTGTCCGAGCAGCCGACAATTCAGAGAGCCTGTGTCGGATGGCCTGAGTCCTCTTCGAATGGGGAGAAGTGTCCGGCATGCTAAAAGTGACTGTCCGCGATGATGCCCCCGTGGACTGCCTCCTGGGTAACGACCTCAAGAGCTCCCCGTGGGCGGCCGTTGAGAGAAGAGAGCACCTGGGGATGTTGGGCCTCCCGGACTGGGCGTGCGTGACAACCCGGTCCATGGCCGCCCGTGCCATCCCCCGACCAGAAGAACCCGAATGGCCAAAACCTCCTCCCCCGATCAGCCCAGAGGAGGCCACCTTCAACGCTGATCCCCCAGAGCAAACCCAAGAAGGGCCCACTCCGCTCCAAGATCTTCCAAAACTGGCTCAGTGGCGTCAAGAGGGTGGACCCACCCAGGAACAATTCCGGCAGGAGCAGAAGACCTGTCCCTCCCTCGAGGGACTCCGACAGCAAGCCCTCGCCCAGAGCGCAGGAGACACCACAGGGGCCCACTGGATCTATTGGGACAATGACCTACTATACAGCGAGCAAAGAATTGCCGAATTGGGGGCCAGTCGGGTACTGGTAGTGCCCCTCCGCTTCAGGGACTTCCTTCTGAACTTGGCACACGATGTCCCCCTTGCTGGGCACTTGGGGCAAGACAAAACGTACAACCGCCTGGTAACCCACTTTTACTGGCCCAAAATGCGCAACGACGTCTCCAACCACTGTCGAGCCTGCCCCACCTGCCAGGCCAGCGGGAAGAGCGGCCGAAAAATCAAAGCCCCCTTACAGCCATTCCCCGTCGTAACTACCCCGTTCTAACGGGCGGGACTAGACATCGTGGGGCCCCTGGACCCCCGAACAGCACAAGGACATCGATTCATCCTGGTCCTGGTGGACCACGCCACCCGCTATCCCGAGGCCATTCCTCTTCGAACTGTAACAGCACCAGTGGTAGGCCGAGCCCTAATGGGGATCTTCTCCCGAGTGGGATTCCCCCGGGAAGTCGTCAGCGACAGGGGCACAAACTTTATCTCTAAATATATGAAATCTCTCTGGCAGCAGTGGGGGGTCACGTACCGGTTCACGACCCCCTATCACCCGCAAGGAAAAGGACTGGTCGAGCGGTTTAACCGCACGCTCAAGGGGATGATCATGGGGCTAGAGGAACCCCTACGTCGCCAGTGGGATGTGCTGCTCCCGTGCCTCCTCTTCGCTTACCGAGAAGTCCCCCAGAAATCCCTCGGTTTCAGCCCCTTCGAGCTCCTGAACGGACAACCTGTCCGGGGGCCCCTCAGCCTGGTTAAAGAAGAATGGGAAATGGCCCCCCTGAAGACCCCTCCAGACGTGTATAAGTACCTCCTGACCCTCCGCAACCAGACCCGGCGATTCAGGGAACTCGCTAAAGCCAATCTCGAGGCCAGTCAGGAGGACATGAAGAAATGGTACGATCAACATGCCTCCTCCATCGAGTTCGAGCCCGGTCAGCAAGTATGGGTAATGTCTCCCATCGAGCCTTGTGCCTTGCAGGACAAATGGACAGGACCCTTCAAGGTGGTCGAGCGCAAGGGCCCTGTCACCTATCTAATCGACATGGAGTCCCCCCGGAACCCCCTCCGGGTCCTTCACGCCAACAGACTCAAACCACACTTCGTCCGCTCGGAGCTCAGCCTACTGATGGCCACAGATAGTGGGGCAGAAGAAGATTCCATGCCCCTCCCTGACCTACTGAGGACCCGGGAGGGAGATGGCTCGGTGGACGGGGTCCGGCTTTCCGATGCCCTGACCCCTGAGCAGCGCCAAGACTGTCGGACCCTCCTGCTGCAATTTGCAAGCCTGTTCTCCCTCACCCCCGGGGTCACCCCCTGGTGCCTTCACGACGTGGACACAGGGGACAGTCCCCCTATCAGACACCGGCCGTACCGAGTGCCAGATCGGGTGCGCACCTGCATCCAAGATGAGGTCTCCAAAATGCTCACACTCGGAGTCATCAAACCATCCGACAGCCCCTGGGCCAGCCCAGTCGTACTGGTCCCCAAAGCTGCTGCCCCGGGCACCACCCCTGAGCTCCGATTATGCGTCGACTATCGGGGCCTGAACGCTGTCACCCGAACCGACACTCATCCCATTCCCCGGGCAGATAAACTGGTTGACCGCATGGGGGCTGCCCGCTACCTGAGCATCTTCGACCTGACAGCGGGCTACTGGCAGATCGGCCTCACCCCCAGAGCCCAAGAACGATCCGCCTTCTCTACCCCGGATGGTCACTACCATTTCAAAGTGATGCCATTCGGCATGAAAAACGCCCCGCCACTTTCCAACGACTGGTGAACCAGGTATTGGCGGGCCTCGAAGAATTCAGCGCCGTCTACCTGGACGATATCGCTGTGTACAGCCGCCACTGGACAGACCACCTTCACCACCTCCGAGAAGTCCTGCACGCCCTCCGACAGGCCGGCCTCACCATCAAGGCCAGCAAGTGCCAAATTGGCCAGGGGTCCGTGACCTACCTCTGGCACCAAGTGGGGAGTGGACTGGTGGCCCCTCTCCAGCTCAAGATCGCTGTCATCCAGTCCTGGCAACCACCCGTCACCCAAACCGAGGTCCGAGCCTTCTTGGGGCTCACCGGGTACTACAGGCGGTTTGTGAAAGACTATGGCAGCATTGTGGGGCCCCTCACGGAACTCACATCCAAGAAACACCCCAAAACTGCTGTCAACTGGACTCCGGACTGTCAAATGCCCTTCGAGAAACTGAAGGCCGCCATGTGCACCGCCCCTGTGCTCCAGGCCCCCGACTACAGCCGTGAGTTCATCGTCCAGACGGATGCCTCCGACCATGGCATTGGGGCAGTCCTCTCCCAGTTAAACCCCGAGGGAGTCGACCAGCCAGTGGCCTTCATCAGCCGACGCCTGCTGGCCCGAGAACAGCGCTGGAGCACCATCGAACGGGAGGCCTTTGCAGTAGTGTGGGCCCTCAAAAAGCTCCGGCCCTACCTCTTCGGTACCCACTTCCGGGTACAAACAGATCATCGCCCCCTGCAATGGTTGATGCAGATGCGGGGGGAGAATCCCAAACTGTTGCGATGGTCCATCTCCCTGCAAGGGATGGACTTCACTGTGGAGCATCATCCAGGCCAGGACCACGCCAACGCAGACGGCCTGTCACGCTTTTTCCGCCTCGACGAGGAGAGTCCCCAAGAGGATGGGTGACTTTCCCCGCCTTCAGCTGGGGGGGACGCATGTTGGACAGGCCTCGTGAAGGGCTCGCTCCCTCCCCGCATGACAGAGCCCGGACACCGGTTCACCCGGTGTCACCAGGAGAACCACCCCGACGGCCCACAGAATCAACCCACAACCCGTCCCCTACGGGACGCCTGCTCCCGGACATCTCTGTATCACTGGCCCGGGCCACCGTCAGCACCATTGCCCGGCCCAACCGCCATCTTGGACACTGCACCACGAGGCCGCGTGGCCTCAGCTCAACCACAACCCTGGGCCTGGCCAGGCCCCGACATCCCGGCACCACCATCCACCCAGGAGGTGAACGGACCACTTGGCAGGTCAATGGGAGAGCGGAGTGTCGATGGCTCTCCCCCGCCAGGTGCCGATCGCCCCCAGCCTCCCCGGGCGCTGGCTCCACCCCCCTGCTGGGTGTCTGGACTCCCTCATCCCGGATCTCCCGACCTCCAAGAGCGAGGGTCCGGACATCAAAGGAGGCCAGACCTATAACTGGGGCAGCTCCAGAGCAGGAAAGCAGTTGTATCCTGGAGTCGAGAGACACCGTGAAGAACTCATCCTTGACGGACTGCTGGCGCTGCCACAGCCCTGCCTTGTGAATCATCGTCCTGCCTGCCGGCGCTGCCGCGGCCTTCTGCAACCTTCCTCCTCGTCCAAGGGACCTGCTGGCGCTGCCGCGGCCCTCTGCAACCTACGTCGTCCAAGGGACCTGCTGGCGCTGCCGCGGCCCTCTGCAACCTACGCCGTCATAGGGACCTGCTGGCGCTGCCGCGGCCCTCTACCATCTACATCATCGTAGGGACCTGCTGGCGCTGCCGCGGCCTGACCCTCCAGAACTCCGAGCTCGAGGATTGTGAGCTATCCATCATTTAACCTCCATACCAGATCGGTATCAAGACTGTCCCGCTACCCCCTTTCCCTTCCAAGAGACTAGAATTGAGAGGACCCTCGTGTCCCGACCTCACTGTATCGTGATACCTTGCTTCAAGAACTGCACATAAAGAGCGTTAACCTTATCCTTGTGTGGTGTCCATCTGTGGGGGGGGAAGTTACTTGTCTGTATGATCGCTGGAGACGGCCCTCCCCGGAGGCCTCTCCCCTTGTCCTCGACCGACCCTCCAGCTCCCCGTCTAACAGTCCTTATGAAATTGTATTTGGTTGCCCGGCATATATATGGGAAGTGCCGAGGCCGACAAAGTTTAGCGAGATTGAACATCCTGTGCTGATTGACTATCTGTATGAATTGACGGCTAAATTGCGTGTCTTACACCAACAGGTTCATGAAACATTGCCACAAGCATCTGAAGATCCAGGACATGCCATCGATCCTGGCTCGTGGGTCCTGGTCAGGAATTTTCAGCGGACAAAGAACGACCAGCCCCGCTGGACCGGACCCCACCAAGTTTTGCTGTCGACACGAACTGCAGTGCGAGTGCACGGTAAAGAGAACTGGATCCACGGCGTACATTGTAAGAGGGCCCCTTTGCCTCTGCCGTACGACCGGTGGGTCCAGGAAGGTATTGCCGATTCAGAGACTGAGACCGTGCCACGTTTTATGCCGTTCACGATGCACGTTTAATTGGGCCAAGTTCTGAGTGTGAAAGCGACAACATTTTGCAAGAAGCTGTGCCTCCATCAGTTCGACTGGACACTACTGAACCTGAACTGTTGTTTCGTGAACAGACATTGCCTTTGTAAAGTCCACTATAATTTACGACCGAGAGTCGATGGACAAATAAACAAATACATTCTTTTCTTTCTATTTTTTAATCTAAGCTCTCCCATCTGAGAAACTGTTTTGACCGATTTTTGTTTTTCGAACCGCCATCCGGGTTCAGCTGTAGGGTCGCTGTATAAAGACTCAGAGTGTGCGGCTGGAAGACACAAGGTCGACAGTTCTGGTTTGTTCTAGGGCGTTCCCTGGAACATTCAGAGGTTCACTTGAGCGAATAGAACCAACTGCCGCGAACAGCACGGTTAGAGGATGGAGTTTTTCGAGATGGAGAGAACTGTTGAAGAAATGAACTTTAAGAGAAAAATATATAAAATAATGAGTAGAAAATGTTTTCTGATAATATGTCTTTTGATGCTACTTAGCATGATGATGTTTGTGATGGGATATGTTATATTCTCTTTTTAAGTGACGTTTGCACCCACTACACAACCCATACCTTTTCCTACTGTTTTTTCACATTCTTTTCACCCTTTGCCTGAACATGAGTCCATTAGAAGATTGGAATTTGCTAATAACTCTTTTGTTCAACTTTTACACCAACATCAGCTAGTAGTGAACACGACTAATTGTTGGGTGTGTGGTCTTATGCCTCATACTACTGATAAAGGTATTCCTTACCTGGTCCTACCATTTAACTATAATAGTTCTGTGTGGGCATACAGAACTATGTTCATTTATGCTCGTGAAGTTTACCCCCTGCGTTCTGTGAAAGACATCCGAAGAATAGAGCTCTAGTTAGGGTATAGTAGACATGATTAGAGGAATTAGCTCCTATGAGACTATTCCGAAAGAGAAGACACAAGCGTGTATTGGATGGAACGTGACTGGATATGGTGTTATTCTGAGTGAAAACCAGCGAGCAAAAAGATCTTCTCCGATTTGGATCGTACCCCATCGTGGTCATTTTTGTCTGCAAGGTAATGGCAAGAATCCGAGAGCTCAGTTAGGGAAGAGTATCTGTACTGAGACGTATGTTTTTGCGTCCCAGACGTCCCCATCGTTTTTAGCAGCTAAGGGTACCTACTTCGTCTGTTACGATAGAGCATATACATGGTTGCCTCCTGATTTTTCGGGTACATGTTATGTCTCTATCCTGTTGCCTCCTACGTATACTGCTGCGGCAGATTACCATAGAATGAGAGTTGTTAGAGGTGTCTTCAGTAAGGAAGATACTGCTGGACAAGAATTGGGAGATTTTCTAAAGAGCTTTCTGTCATTTTGGGGGTCTATGGTTAACAGCAGGAACATACGACAATTGACGAGAGTGGTTGAGTCCACCATAGTTGAAACTGCCTGTGCCCTTAGTAACCTCACTGCTGAGCTCCAGTCGGATCGCCTTATGACTCTTCAGAACAGAGTTGCGTTAGATATTATACTTGCAGATAGAAGAGGGGTATGTAAATTGATTCAATCAAGTTGCTGCGTTTTTATTCCAGACAACGCTCCGACAGTGTACCAAGCCATTTCCAAGCTACATAAGATCCCCGAGTCTATACATGTGGACGAAGGAGATTGGTCGTTAATGGGATGGTTTTGGGGATTGTAATCCACTTGGGGATGGAAGATTCTGATGATCATTGGGATGGTTTTAGCTATTCTTTTCCTGTTATGTCTTTGCGTACAGTGTGCTCCTGCTATATGTGCCCTTTGTGCTACTTCGTGTGCTGGGATCTAAAACCCGGTTCTTCAGGAGGCCTGTGTTGCTGTGTGTGTGCAGGGAGGGATGTGCGTCTTTGTGTGTGCAGGGAGGGCTGTGTTGCTCTGTGTGTGCAGGGAGGGCTGTGTTGCTGTGCGTGTGCAGGGAGGGCTGTGTTTCTTTGCGTGTGCAGGGAGGGCTGTGTTGCTGTGTGTGTGCAGGGGGGCTGTGTTGCTGTGTGTGTGCAGGGAAGGCTGTGTTGCTGTGTGTGTGCGGGGAGGGATGTGCATCTTTGTGTGTGCAGGGAGGGCTGTGTTGCTCTGTGTGTGCAGGGAGGGCTGCATGTCTGTGTGTGCAGGGAGGGCTGTGTTGGTGTGTCTGTGCACGGAGGGCTGTGTTTCTGTGTTTGTGCAGGGAGGGCTGTGTTGCTCTGTGTGTTCAGGGGGGCTGTGTTGCTGTGTGTGAGCAGAGAGGGCTGTGTTACTTTGTGTGTGCAAGGTGGGCTGTGTTGATGGGTCTGTGCAGGGAGGGCTGTGTTGCTTTGTGTGTGCTGGGAGGGCAGTGTTGCAGTGTGTGTGCAAGGAGGGATGTGTTGCTTTGTGTGTGCAGGGAGGGCTGTGTTGCTCTGCGAGTGCAGAGAGAGCTGTGTTGTTGAGCATGTAAAGGGAGGGCTGTGTTTCTTTGTGTGTGCAGGGAGGGCTGTGTTGCTGTATGCGTGCAGGGAGGGCTGTATTGCTTTCTGTCTGCAAGGAGGGCTGTGTTGCTGTGTGTGTGCAGGGAGGGCTGTGTTGCTGTGTGTGTGCATGGAGGGCTGTGCTGCTGTGTGTGTGCAGGGAGGGCTCTGTTGCTGTGTGTGTGCATGGAGGGCTGTGTTGCTTTGGGTGTGCAGGGAGGGCTGTGTTTCTGTGTGTGTGCAGGGAGGACTGTGTTGTTGGGTGCATGCAGGGAGGGCTGTGTTGCTGTGTGTATGCTGGGAGGGCTGTGTTGCTTTGTCTGTGCAGGAGGAGCTGTGTTGCTGTGTGTGTGCAGGGAGGGCTGTGTTGCTGTGTTTGTGCAGGGAGGGCTGTGTTGCTTTGTGTGTGCAGGGAGGGCTGTGCTGGTATGTGTGCAGGGAGGGCTGTGTTGCTGTGTATGTGGAGGGAGGGATGTGTTGCTTTGTGTGTGCAGGGAGGGCTCTGTTACTTTGTGTGTGCAGGGAGGGCTGTGTTGCTGTGTATGTGGAGGGAGGGATGTGTTGCTGTGTGTGTACAGGGAGGGCTGTGTTGCTTTGTGTGTACAGGGCGAGCTGTGTTGCTGTATGTGCAGGGAGGGATGTGCTGCTTTGTGTGTGCAGGGAGGGATGTGTTGCTTTGTGTGTGAAAGGAGGGCTGTGTTGCTTTGTGTGTGCAGGTAGGGCTGTGCTGCTGTGTGTGTGCAGGGACGGGTGTGTTGGAGAGCTGTGTTGCTGTGTGTGTGCAGGGCGGGCTGTGTTGCTTTGTGTGTGCACAGAAGGCTGTGCTGCTGTGTGTGTGCAGGGAGGGCTGTGTTGCTGTGTGTGCAGGGACGGCTGTGTTGCTGTGTGTGGGCAGGGAGGGCTGTGTTGCTTTGTGTGTGAAAGGAGGGCTGTGTTGCTGTGTGTGTGCAGGAAGGGCTGTGTTGCTGTGTTTGTGCAGGGACGGATGTGTTGCTGTGTGTGTGTGCAGGGAGGGCTGTGTTGCTTTGTGTGTGAAGGGAGGGCTGTGTTGCTGTGTGTGTTCAGGAAGGGCTGTGTTGCTTTGTGTGTGCAGGAGGGCTGTGTTGCTGTGTGTGCAGGGAGGGCTGTGTTGCTGTGTGTGCGCAGGGAGGGCTGTGTTGCTGTGTGTGCAGGGAGGGCTGTGTTGCTGTGTGTGTGCAGGGAGGGCTGTGTTGCTGTGTGTGTGCAGGGAGGTCCGTGTTGCTTTGTGTGTGCAGGGAGGGCTGTGCTGCTGTGTGTGTGTGTCGGGAGGGTTGTGTTGCTTTGTGTGTGCAGGTAGGGCTGTGTTGCTTTGTGTGGCAGGGAGGGCTGTGTTGCTTTGTATGTGCAGGGAGGGATGTGCTGCTGTGTGTGTACAGGGAGGGCTGTGTTGCTTTGTGTGTACAGGGAGGGCTGTTTTGCTTTGTGTGTGCAGGGAGGTCTGTGTTGCTTTGTGTGTGCAGGGAGGGCTGTGCTGCTGTGAGTGTGTCGGGAGGGCTGTGTTGCTTTGTGTGTGCAGGGAGGGCTGTGTTGCTTTGTGCGGCAGGGAGGGTTGTGTTGCTTTGTGTGTGCAGGGAGGGATGTGCTGCTGTGTGAGTGCAGGGAGGGATGTGTTGCTTTGTGTGTGCAGGGAGGGCTGTGTTGCTTTGTGTGTGAAGGGAGGGCTGTGTTGCTTTGTGTGTGCAGGGAGGGCTGTGTTGCTGTGTGTGTGCATGGAGGGGTGTGTTGGAGGGCTGTGTTGCTGTGTTTGTGCATGCAGGGGTGTGTTGCTTTGTTTGTGCAGGGAGGACTGTATTGCTGTGTGTGTACAGTGAGGGATGTGTTTATGTGTATACAGGGAGGGCTGTGTTGCTGTGTGTGTGCAGGGAGGGATGTGTTTATGTGTATACAGGGAGGGCTGTGTTGATGTGTCTGTGCAGTGAGGGCTGTGCTGCTGTGTTTGTGCAGGGAGGGCTGTCTTGTTTTGTGTGTTCAGGGAGGGCTGTGTTGCTGTGTGTGTGCAGGGTGGGTTGTGTTGCTCTGTGTGTGCAGGGAGGGCTGTGTTGCTGTGCGTGTGCAGGGAGGGCTGTGTTCCTTTGTGTGTGCAGGGAGGGCTGTGTTGCTGTATGTGTGCAGGGAGGGATGTGTTGCTTTGTGTGTACAGGGAGGGCTGTGTTGCTGTGTGTGTGCAGGGAGGGATGTATTGCTTTGTGTGTGCAGTGAGGGCTGTGTTGCTGTGTGTGTGCAGGGAAGGCTGGGTTGCTTTGTGTGTACATGGAGGGCTGTGTTGCTGTGTGTGTGCAGGGAGGGCTGTGTGTCAGTGGGTGCAGGGAGGGCTGTGTTGCTGTGTGTGTGCAGGGAGGGCTGTGTTGTTTTGTGTGTGCAGGGAGGGATGTGTTGCTGTGTTTGTGCAGGGAGGGCTGTGTTGCTTTGTGTGTGCAGGGAGGGGTGTGTTGCTTTGTGTGTGCAGAGAGGGCTGTGTTGCGGTGTGTGTGCATGGAGGGATGTGTTTATGTGTATGCAGGGAGGGCTGTGTGGCTTTGTGTGTGCCGGGAGGGCCGTGTGTGGCATCCTGCATCCTGCTGCATTAGAATACTCTGTACAGGTTCTAGGAATGTTATGTTTAGAGTATATGAGCAGTTAAGCTTTGACCACTCTACTGATGACAGCTCTCCTGTGGATGGGATCCTAAAGTATAATACATACTTGTTTTGTTCTGATGAGTGTGTGAAAACGAGTTCAGCTTTCTTAAGGAAAAATTGAACAATGCCCCTAAGTTGAACAGTTTTAATCTTGAGAAAAAAATCTGTTTTGATAACAGATGCAAGCCTAAAAGGGTTAGGAGCAGTTCTAGTTCAAGAAGTTGGAGGACAAGAGGTAGTCATTTTGTTTTTATCAAGAAGCTTAAGAGGTCCGGAGTTGAGGTATTCTGTTGTGGAACGTGAAGCGTTAGCTGTTTATTGGGCCATAAGAAAATTAAAAAATCTGTTATGGGGAAGCTCATTTGAAGTAAGAACAGATCACAAGCCGTTGTGTGAGATTCTGAAAACTAAAGGGATTGATGCAGTATCAAGTAGGATCACAAGATGGGTTGTAGACTGCAAGATTATAATTTTTATGTCAAATACCTACCAGGTGTTGAGAATAAAGTGGCAGATGCCTTATCTCGCCTTGTCTCTGGAGAAGAGTTAGATCAGGAGGATGATTTGGAAAGTGAAGAGGATGAAATGGTATGTGCGGTAGGTGAAAGAGTTATTGATACGAATAAGTGGTTGGAGGCTTTACAGGAAGATTCAAATCTCATGGAGATTTTAAGATTAATCAAAATTGGCTGGAAAGTTATACCAAAAAATGATGAGAAGTTAGAGAAATTTTGGCATGTTAAGGACCAACTTTAAGAACATGAAGGTTTGCTTATTAGAGGCACTAGATTGGTTCCACCAATGTCCATTAGGAGTGAACATATTTTATTGGCACATAGTGGACATATGGGCATTTCAAAGACAAAAGAGAACTTAAGGATGTCATACTGGTGGCCTAGCATGGATTTGGAGGTGGAGCGGAGAATTAGAGATTGTATGGAATGTGCATTGAGTGAGAAGGTAGTTGTTGGACAGGCCACACGAAGGACTCGCTCCCTCCCCGCATGACAGGGCCCGGACACCGGCCCTCCAGGTGCTACCCACTGAAGCAACCCGCACCCCGTCCCCTACGGGACTCCTGCCCCCGGACATCTCTGTATCATAGGGCCGGGCCACTGTCAGCTCCATTGTCCGGCCCGGCCGCCATCTTGGACACTGCACCACGAGGCCGCGTGGCCTCAACTCGACCCTAACCCTGGGCCTGGCCAGGCCCCGACATCCCGGCACCACCATCCACCCGGGAGGTGAACGGACCACTTGGCAGGTCAATGGGAGAAAGAAGTGTCGATGGCTCTCCCCCGCCAGGTGCCGATCGCCCCCAGCTTCCCCGGGCGCTGGCTCCACCCCCCTTCTGGGTGTCTGGACTCCCTCATCCCGGACCTCCCGACCTCCAAGTGCGAGGGTCCGGACATCAAAGGGCACCAGACCTATAACTGGGGCAGCTCCAGAGCAGGAAGGCAGTTGTATCCTGGAGTCGAGAGACACCGTGAAGAACTCATCCTTGACGGACTACTGGCGCTGCCGTAGCCCTGCCTTGTGAACTGTCGTCCTGCCCGCTGGCGCTGCCGCGGCCCTCTGCAACCTTCATCCTCGTCGGGACCTGCTAGGCGCTGCCGTGGCCCGTTGTAACTACCACCTTCGTCGGGACCTGCTGGCGCTGCCGCGGACCATTGCCACCTACGATCTCCTCGGGACCTGCTGGCGCTGCCGCGGCCCGTCCACCTAGAACACCAAGCTCGAGGATTGTGAGCTACCATCATCTCATCGTATCTACCAGATTGGTAACCAGACTGTCCCGCTACCCCCTTTTCCTAACCGAGACTCTATAATCGAGGGGACCCCGGAGTCCTGACCTCCTTGTACCATTCTATCGTACCTCAATTTTGCTTATAAAGAACGTTAAACTTTATCCTTGTGTGGTGTCCATCTGTGGGGGGGAAGTTACTTGTCTGTACGATCGCTGGAGACGGCCCTCACCGGAGGCCTCTCCCCTTGTCCTCGGCCGACCCTCCAGGTCCCGTCTAACATTGGTGGCCAGCGGCGCGATCCGAATCAACGCGTACGTACAGAAAGTGACTCACCCCACGACTAAACCACAATGTCAAACAAAGAGAGCACAGAAAAATTCCAGATGGAGAAATTGGAAGAGTACAACCATCGTGAGTTAAAACAATTCTGCATCGAACTGGGCATTGCTACCACCGGTCTGAGCACGAAAGACGATTTCAAGCACGCCATTGAGTCTTGGGCGGAAACCGGGGCTGCCAGACCCCCGGACCAAAACATTGCAGCATCAGAGATCAACACCACTGCTCCCGAAGAGCGGAGAACGGGTCTCTCACAGGAAGAGATCCAAGAAAGAGAAAGAAACAGACTACACGAATTAGAGATGGCACGACTCAAAATGGACGGTGAGCTAAAGCTAGCGGAACAAAAACTGAACTTGGAACACCTACGGCTCCGAGAAGAGCGGGAAGAAAAACAAAGACAAAGAGAACTTGAAGAAAAAAGACTAGCGTACGAACACGAGCGCAAACTGGCAGAGATAGAACTACGGAAGCAAAACAAAGACCTGGGGGTGCCCGAGCAACCGCGCACCCCAGGAGCTACAGAACCAAAGGTCCACATCCCCAAGGATGTCGTCCGAGAGTATTTCCGAAACGACGACATACAACAGTGGTTCAAAGCCTACGAGATCGCCATGACCTCCCACCGGATCGATCGAAATGACTGGGGAGCCGGTCTATGGGGGAGGTTCGTCAATGAAGGCCGCGATGCCCTGTTACAGCTACCAGACCATCAAATGACGTCCTATGATCACATGAAGGCCGCCCTCCTCACTAGATATGGACTCACTCCCGAGATGTACCACCAGAGGTTCCGCGAAAGCACCCGGATCCTGGGTACAACTTGGGTAGAATATGTAAACTATTTTAGCCGAGCCTTCGAAGGATGGATCAAAGGTAGCCGAGTCACCACCTACGAGCAACTCTTCAATCTCATTGTATGGGAGCACCTCTCCAACAACTGCTTCGTCGAGCTCAGGCAGCACCTCCTCGACAGTAAATTGACTGATCCACGGCAGCTCGCCGCCGAGGCTGACCGATGGGAAAGCACCCGAGTGGGCCGAGGTGGACCGAACGAACAGAACCGAAACAACCAAGGTCAGCACCGTCCCCGAGGAGGAGGAGGAGGCCAGGGCCGGGGGAGAGACACCGTCCCGGCCGCTCCCGCTACCAGCACCCGCCCCCGGCCAGCCGGGGCAACCCCCCGATGCGCCCGGGGTTCCGAGCCAATGTCACTTGTCACCGATGCCAGCGAGTAGGCCACTACGCCAATGATCCGAACTGCCCAAAGAACCAGAACCCGGGGCCCCGCCAGGTAGCTGCAGCCGCCCTGGGAGAGGAGCAAATCTCCGAAGAACACGAAGAATACGAACAGGAACAACAAGAATGGGAACCGGCCGCCATGGTTCTGGCGTGCCTAGGGGGAAGAGACATGATCCCGCGGGCTCCCCTACCCGCCAACACCAGAAAATACAGTCAGTGGGTGAACATAAATGGGCGCCGGGCTGAAGCCCTACGTGACACGGGGGCCAGTGTGACGGCCGTCCGCTGTCACCTGGTGACCCCAGAACAAATCCTGCCGAACGTCCTCTGCCCCGTCCGGTCAGCCGACAATTCTGAGAGCCTGTGTCGGATGGCCTGCGTCCCCTTAGAGTGGGGAGGAGTATCCGGCATGCTGAAGGTGACGGTCCGCGATGATGCCCCCGTGGACTGTCTCCTGGGGAATGATCTCGAGAGTTCCCCGTGGGCCGCTGTGGAAAGAAGAGAGCACCTGGGGATGTTGGGCCTCCCGGACTGGGCGTGCGTAACCACCCGGTCCATGGCCGCCCGTGCCATCCCCCGACCTGAAGAACCCGAATGGCCGGCACCTCCTCCCCCGATCGCTCCAGTGGAGGACACCGACCAGACCGACCCCCCAGAACCAGCCCAAGAAGGGCTCGCTCAGCCCCAGGACCTTCCAGACTTGGCTCAGTGGCGACAAGAAGGGGGACCCACCCAGGAACAGTTCCGCCAAGAGCAAAGGACCTGTCCCTCCCTCGAGGGACTAAGACAGCAAGCTCTCGCCCAGAGCGTGGGAGATACCGCCGGGTCCCACTGGATCTATTGGGACAATGATCTGTTGTATAGCGAACAAAGAATCGCCGAGTTGGGGGCCAGTCGAGTGTTGGTGGTGCCCCTCCGCTTTAGAGACTTCCTGTTGAATTTGGCCCATGATGTCCCCCTGGCTGGACACTTGGGACAGGACAAAACCTACCACCGCCTGGTGACCCACTTTTACTGGATAAGAATGAGAAACGACGTCCTCAACCACTGCCGGTCCTGCCCCACTTGCCAGGCCAGCGGGAAGAGCGGCCGCAAACTCAAGGCACCCCTGCAACCATTCCCGGTTGTTACCACCCCGTTCGAAAAGGTGGGAATAGACATTGTGGGGCCCCTGGACCCCCGAACAGCACAAGGACATCGATTCATCCTGGTACTAGTGGACCACGCCACCCGCTATCCCGAGGCTGTTCCCCTGCGAACGGTAACAGCTCCGGTGGTCGGCCGAGCCTTAATGGGGATCTTCTCCCGGGTGGGTTTCCCCCGGGAAGTTGTCAGCGACAGAGGCACGAACTTTATTTATTTATTTTATTTATTTTATTTATTTTATTTATTTTATTTATTTACGCAACTTTTATAGCGCAACAAATACCCGAAGGTGTCTCGGCGCTGTGGAGCAACAAGAGTTCATCATCCTACCGTCTTCTCACTGGTTAAACAACCATGTTTTCAGAAGCCTACGGAAGCTAATCAGATTCGGAGCGGCTTTTATGGCAGTTGGCAGAAGGTTCCAAAGTTTTGGAGTGGCCACAAGAAAGCGCCTATCACCCCAGGTAACTGATCTTGTACGTGGCACCGGCAGAAGACTAGTATTGGCCGATCTAAGGTGCCTTCTGGGGGTATAGAGCTGAAAGGCTTCGATCAAGAATCTGGGTCCTGTGCCATGTATGGCCTTATAGGCAATACAGAGGGCCTTAAATTTGACACGGCTCTCAACTCTCAGCCAGTGAAGCTGGCGAATAGCAGAGGTGGTAGATTTGCGGCGAGGGATATTAAGAAGAATCCTAGCAGCCGCGTTCTGAATAGATTGCAGCTTCAAGATGACACGCTTCTGAGTGTGGAGGAAGAGAGCGTTCCCGTAGTCTATTTTTGAGAAGACTAAGGTAGAAACCAGAGTCTTCCCAGCTGACGGAGGGAGATAAGGTAGCAGCTTCTTAATCTTTTTCAAGATGTAAAATGAAGATGACACAACCTTATTAACATGGTGGTCGAAGACCAGCTTGTTGTCGAAAGTCACTCCCAGGTTTCTGGCTTTTTCCACTGGGACAGGTGGATGGCCGAGCTTATCTGGCCACCAACCGAGAGACCATTCAGGGGAGAGTTTTCCGAAGGTCATGATCTCGGTCTTGTCCGAGTTAAGCCTGAGGCAGTTCAAGGCCATCCAGGTACTGACCTCGAGCATAGCTTTCTGGAAGTTGGCTGCTACAGTAAGGCCATCCTTATGGATACCCAGCACCAGCTGGGTATCATCTGCATACGATGTTAACTGTATCCCATAGGCCTTTATTATCCTCGCTAAGTCCGCTACATAGATGTTAAAGAGCATGGGGCTTAGCGAGGAGCCTTGTGGGACTCCACAAGGGAGTGCAGAGATGGGAGAGTAATAGTCTCCAAGCCTTACTGTCTGGGTACGGTTTGCCAGGAAGGATGAAATAAGATCCTTAGCCCGACCATTTATACCCAGGGTTGTGACACGGTCGACAAGAGTGACGTGGTCGACCGTGTCAAAGGCTGCTGACAAATCCAGAAGGATAAGGACAGCCGCCCCTCCCTGATCCATGATCGTCCTGATCTCATCAGAGGCCTTTATTAAGGCAGTCTCTGTTCCATGCCCTCTCCTGAATCCAAACTGCGTTTCGTCGAGAAGTTGGTGAGTCTCGACGAACTCTGAGAGCTGCTGATTCATCAGATATTCGCATACTTTGGCAGGAAAGGGCAGGCACGCAATAGGTCTATAACTTGCGACAGCAGTAGGATCTAAGGACGTTTTTTTTAGGAGGGGTTTAATAACAGCCTTCTTCCATATACTGGGGAATTGGCCTGTTAGGAATATGTTATTGCAGATTTCCATCAATGGGAGTGAGATCACTTCTGTGAGTTTCTGCATCACGGACGGGGGACAGGGGTCCAAAGGAGAGCCGGATTTAATGGTGGAAATGATTTTGATCACATCCTGATGTGAGATAGGTGAGAAACAGGAGAAGGAGTTGGGATTAGGGTGTGACAGTATTTCTTTCCTGCTGTCACCTCTATGTTCAGCTCTAATATCGTTTCCAAATGAAGCGTAGATATCTGCAACCTTAGTAGTGAAAAAGATGGCCAATTCATTGCAAAAAGTCTGTGAGGGCTCCACTCCAGGTCCAGTGGAGGGGGTGGACAGGGTAGTGACAACGGCGAAAAGTTCTCTGGCAGAGTTAGCAGCAGTCTCAATTTGTGCTGAGTAAAAGACTGTTTTTCGGGCCAGGATCGCCTTTTTATAGATCATAAGAGCATCTTTATAAGTTTGTCTAGCTGTGTCACAGTAAGCTTTCCTCCAGCGCCTTTCTAAATTCCTACAATGTTGGCGATGTAGGCGAAGATCTTCATTATACCAGGGGGCTGAAGGAGATACTCTATTTGGTTGCATAAATTTCTCTGGGGCCACTAAATCAGCGGCACTTCTGATCCAGTCCTGGAACTCTGAAGCTGATGGTGATAAGCTATTTCCTCCCTGAGGACAGGAGGAGGCCAAAGAATGCAGCATCTGAGGGAGATCTGCAGTTTTCCAGGCCCGGGCACCTATCTTGGTGCGAGGTCTGGGGTGCGGAAAGGTGGAGAGTCGTGTATCTAATTGAAAGATAATAGCCCTATGGTCTGACCATGAAATTGGAATGGTATCTGATACAGTAATGTCAGGATCATTAGTAAATAGCCCGTCCAAGGAGTGTCCGGCTTGATGAGTAGGACCCTTGACTAGTTGGTGTAGTCCAAGATTGGCAAAATCAGTCATGAGTTGGGCAGTGTCTGGGTTGTCCTGATCTTCCAAATAAAAGTTAAAATCTCCCAATATGGTAAATTTATCAGAGCAGATGACATTGTCACTCAGGTCAGAGAGGGTAGAGAGAAAAGAATTACGGGGGCCAGGGGGTCGATAAAGTATTATACCCTTTAGTGCCCGTTTGGGGTTAATACTGATGGAAAAAACTGCTGATTCACAGTTAACCGAGTTTATAGGATCGAGTGTGGTGCGATATTTGTCCTTGTAGATAATGGCAAGGCCCCCACCTCGTCCTATAGGCCTGTCATGTCTAGCGACGCTATATCCAGCTGGAGTAGCGTTGCAGAAATCCGGGCCTGACCCGGCATCTGCCCAAGTCTCGGTAACAAATAGTAGATCTAAGTCATGGGTGACTATAAGCTCATTAATGTAGAAGCTGTGACATGGGAGCGAGCGCGCATTGATAAGCGCAGCTCGACAACCATGTGGGGTTATGGTCTCTCTAACAAATGGTGTGCCGTGGATAGGATCAGAGTGGGCTGAGAGACAGGTTGTGGTACATTGATAGTTGCAGCCTGGACATATGAAAGGACGAGTGGGTATCACAGCGGACAGGACAGCAGTAGTACAGGCCTGGCATGGCTTACCGGGATTTAGCTCTAGTAGGCGCCGGGGAGAATACAGCAACCGGGAACCAGGGGTTTTGGCCCTGGGCCGGGTCCGGCCGCGGACGGACGCAGGCGGGCTTGGCTTTGGCGCGGCTTCGGCGCGCGCCCGCTGCGCCAGCCCGCTGCGCCGTCTGGGCATGGTTCCAATATATGGGGCGTGAGGAGGGTGGGAGGCCGGCGCGACTGGAGCGCAGCCCGAGCCCACACCCAAGATGGCGCCCGCCGCCGCCTTTCCCACAAACAAGCAGCTAGGCGAGGCAGGAGAAAAGAAGGTCGAGCGTGAAAGGTGTCAGTGTGCCTAACTTCAATTCCCGCTACCTAATAAAGTAATTAGGAACCCCCAAGGAATTTTCACAAGATAAAAATTTTACAAGTTTTAAAATCGATTTCCAAGTGGTTAACAAGCGGAGATGCTGGCAGAACAAAGTTTGCTCGCAGCCCTAGTACTCCCGACTAGGGAGAGCTCTGAAGGCAGCGAGCGACGAGTGCTTCCTGACTAAATAGTCAGGGAGGGCGGGAGGCCGGCGCGACTGGAGCGCAGCCCGAGCCCACACCCAAGATGGCGCCCGCCGCCGCCTTTCCCACAAACAAGCAGCTAGGCGAGGCAGGAGAAAAGAAGGTCGAGCGTGAAAGGTGTCAGTGTGCCTAACTTCAATTCCCGCTACCTAATAAAGTAATTAGGAACCCCCAAGGAATTTTCACAAGATAAAAATTTTACAAGTTTTAAAATCGATTTCCAAGTGGTTAACAAGCGGAGATGCTGGCAGAACAAAGTTTGCTCGCAGCCCTAGTACTCCCGACTAGGGAGAGCTCTGAAGGCAGCGAGCGACGAGTGCTTCCTGACTAAATAGTCAGGGAGGGCGGGAGGCCGGTGCGACTGGAGCGCAGCCCGAGCCCACACCCAAGATGGCGCCCGCCGCCGCCTTTCCCACAAACAAGCAGCTAGGCGAGGCAGGAGAAAAGAAGGTCGAGCGTGAAAGGTGTCAGTGTGCCTAACTTCAATTCCCGCTACCTAATAAAGTAATTAGGAACCCCCAAGGAATTTTCACAAGATAAAAATTTTACAAGTTTTAAAATCGATTTCCAAGTGGTTAACAAGCGGAGATGCTGGCAGAACAAAGTTTGCTCGCAGCCCTAGTACTCCCGACTAGGGAGAGCTCTGAAGGCTCTGAATATCTCAAAATATATGAAATCCCTCTGGCAGCAGTGCGGGGTCACCTACCGATTCACGACCCCCTATCACCCTCAAGGAAACGGACTGGTCGAGCGGTTCAACCGCACACTCAAGGGAATGATTATGGGGTTGGAGCCCATCCGCCGCCAGTGGGATGTGCTACTCCCGTGCCTCCCCTTCGCATACCGAGAAGTCCCCCAGAAGTCCCTCAGCTTCAGCCCCTTCGAACTCTTGTACGGACACGCTGTTCGAGGGCCCCTCAGCCTAGTCAAAGAAGGTTGGGAGATGGCCCCCCTGAAAACCCCTCCAGACGTCTACAAGTACCTCCTGACCCTCCGCAATCAGACCCGGCGATTCAGAGAGATCGCCAAAGCCAATCTTTAAGCCAGTCAGGAGGACATGAAAAAATGGTACGATCAGAATGCCTCCTCCATAGAGTTCGAACCTGGCCAGCAAGTATGGGTGATGTCCCCCACCGAACCTTGTGCCTTGCAGGACAAGTGGACAGGGCCCTTCAAGGTGATCGAGCGCAAGAGCCCTGTCACCTATCTCATCGATATGGAATCTCCCCAGAACCCCCTCCGGGTCCTCCACGCCAATAGGCTCAAACCCCACTTTGTGCGCTCAGAGCTCAGCCTACTGATGGCTACAGACAGTGGAGCGGAAGAAGACTCCGAACCCCTCCCTGACCTACTGAGGACCCGTGAGAAAGATGGTTCGGTGGACGGGGTCCGACTCTCAGATGCCCTAACCCCGAAACAGCGCCAAGACTGTCGGGGCCTCCTGCTGCAATTTGCGACCCTGTTTTCTCTCACCCCAGGGGTCACCCCCTGGTGCTTGCACGACGTGGACACTGGGGACAGTCCCCCTATCAGACATCGGGCGTACCGCGTACCAGATCGGGTATGGGCCTGCATCCAAGAAGAGGTGTCAAAAATGCTCACCCTCGGGGTCATCGAGAACTCGGACAGACCCTGGGCCAGCCCAGTCGTGCTGGTCCCCAAAGCTGCTGCCCCGGGCACCACTCCTGAGCTCCGGTTCTGCGTCGACTATCGGGGTCTGAACGCCGTCACCAGAACCGACGCTCATCCGATCCCCCGAGCAGATGAACTGATCGACCGAATGGGGGCTGCCCGCTACCTCAGCATCTTCGACCTGACAGCGGGCTACTGGCAGATCGGCCTCACCCCTCGGGCCCAAGAACGATCCGCTTTCTCCACCCCTGATGGCCACTACCATTTCAAAGTCATGCCATTCGGCATGAAGAACGCTCCAGCCACTTTTCAGAGACTAGTGAACCAGGTATTGGCGGGTCTCGAAGAGTTCAGCGCCGCCTACCTGGACGATATCGCTGTGTACAGCCGCCACTGGTCAGACCACCTCCGCCACCTCTGAGAGGTCCTGCAGGCCCTCCAACAGGCCGGCCTCACAATCAAGGCCAGCAAGTGCCAGATCGGCCAGGGGTCCGTGACCTACCTCGGACACCAAGTGGGAAGCGGTCTGGTGGCCCCCCTTCAGCTCAAGATCGCTGCCATCCAGTCCTGGCAGCCTCCCGTCACGCAAACCGAGGTCCGAGCCTTCTTGGGGCTCACCGGATACTACCGGCGGTTTGTGAAGGACTATGGCAGCATTGTGGGCCCCCTCACGGAGCTCACATCAAAGAAACACCCGAAAATGGTCAACTGGACTCCAGACTGTCAAGCGGCCTTCGAGAAACTGAAGGCCGCCATGTGCACCGCCCCTGTGCTCCAGGCTCCCGACTACAGCCAGGAATTCATCGTACAAACCAATGCCTCCGACCAGGGCATCGGGGCGGTCCTCTCCCAGCTGAACCCCGATGGGCTTGACCAACCAGTGACCTTCATCAGCAGACGCCTACTGGCCCGAGAACAGCGCTGGAGCACCATCGAGAGGGAGGCCTTCGCAGTAGTGTGGGCCCTCAAGAAGCTCCGGCCCTACCTCTTCGGTACCCACTTTCGGGTGCAAACAGATCATCGCCCCTGCAATGGCTAATGCAGATGCGGGGGGAAAATCCCAAACTATTGTGCTGGTCCATCTCCATGCAGGGGATGGACTTCACTGTGGAGCACCGACCTGGCCAGGATCACGCCAACGCGGATGGCCTGTCACGCTTTTTCCGCCTCGACGAGGAGAGTCCCCAAGAAGATGGGTGACTCTCCCCGCCTTCAGCTGGGGGGGGACGCATGTTGGACAGGCCACACGAAGGGCTCGCTCCCTCCCCGCATGACAGGGCCCGGACACCGGCCCTCCAGGTGCTACCCACAGAAGCAACCCGCACCCCGTCCCCTACGGGATTCCTGCCCCCGGACATCTCTGTATCATCGGGCCGGGCCACTGTCAGCTCCATTGTCCGGCCCGGCCGCCATCTTGGACACTGCACCACGAGGCCGCGTGGCCTCAACTCGACCCTAACCCTGGGCCTGGCCAGGCCCCGACATCCCGGCACCACCATCCACCCGGGAGGTGAACGGACCACTTGGCAGGTCAATGGGAGAAAGAAGTGTCAATGGCTCTCCCCCGCCAGGTGCCGATCGCCCCCAGCTTCCCCGGGCACTGGCTCCACCCCCCTGCTGGGTGTCTGGACTCCCTCATCCCGGACCTCCCAACCTCCAAGTGCAAGGGTCCGGACATCAAAGGGCGCCAGACCTATAACTGGGGCAGCTCCAGAGCAGGAAGGCAGTTGTATCCTGGAGTCGAGAGACACCGTGAAGAACTCATCCTTGACGGACTACTGGCGCTGCCGTAGCCCTGCCTTGTGAACTGTCGTCCTGCCCGCTGGCGCTGCCGCGGCCCTCTGCAACCTTCATCCTCGTCGGGACCTGCTAGGCGCTGCCGCGGCCCGTTGTAACTACCACCTTCGTCGGGACCTGCTGGCGCTGCCGCGGACCGTTGCCACCTACGATTTCCTCGGGACCTGCTGGCGCTGCCGCGGGCCGTCCACCTAGAACACCAAGCTCGAGGATTGTGAGCTACCATCATCTCATTGTATCTACCAGATTGGTAACCAGACTGTCCCGCTACCCCCTTTTCCTAACCGAGACTCTATAATCGAGGGGACCCCGGAGTCCTGACCTCCTTGTACCATTCTATCGTACCTCAATTTTGCTTATAAAGAACGTTAAACTTTATCCTTGTGTGGTGTCCATCTGTGGGGGGGAAGTTACTTGTCTGTACGATCGCTGGAGACGGCCCTCACGGAGGCCTCTCCCCTTGTCCTCGGCCGACCCTCCAGGTCCCGTCTAACAGTAGTAAAACCCAAAGTCCAGCCTATGGTTATCAGAACGCTTCCAGATAAGCCCTGGAAAGAAGCCGGTTTAGACATCCTAGGGCCTATATATTCATCTGGGTGTGAATGGTATGTTCTGGTGTTAGTTGATTTCTTTTCTAGATGGCCGGATATTGCCATCACTCGTGGCATTGAATCTAAACATGTAATAGTCTTTCTAGAGAAGGTATTTGCCAGGGAGGGTATTCCTAATATTATTCTCACAGACAAAGGGAGTCAACTTGTGTCTAGGGAAATGGAGTCATTTTTGTCTAAACATGGTATAAAGCATAAAAGATCATCTTTGTGCCACCCAGAGACAAATGGAACTGTGGAGAGTGAATGAATGAATGAATACCTTCTTCTATAGCGCATGGCTACTCTTGAGCATCCCAGCGCTGTAAGACAAAGGAAAATAAAGACACTATTGGAAAAGGTGCGTCTTTAAGCGCTTCCTGAAAGCAAGGTGGTTTGCTCATGCCTAATGACATCTGGGAGTGCGTTCCATTCTTTAGCTGCATGCACCGAGAGTCGACGGCCACCCATCCGGGCCAGCTTCATCCTGGGCACTACCAGCAAGTTCCGCTGGTTGGATCTCAGAGATCTCACTGATTGGTGGCGACGAAAAAGGGGATCCAGGATAGGCGGGCCAGCACCATGGATGGATTTATGCGCCATGCACATGGTCTTAAAAGTTATCCTTCCCTTGATGGATAGCCAGTGCAAGGATTGAAGTGCGGCTTTTGCTGAGCATCTTTTAGGGACTTTCATGAGTAGTCGAGCAGCACAATTCTGTACCGATTGCAGAATTTTTATGGTGCCGACTGGGGCCCCCATGTAGACGGCATTTGCATAATCCAGCCGTGACATAATCTATGACTGGACTAGCAGTCTTCTGGCTTCGAATGGCAGAAGGTCTAGCACTTTTTTTAAGACTCTCAGCAGCCCATAGCAGGTTCCGGCTACCTTTTTTGCTTGGTATTGAAATCCTAGAGAGGAGTCTAGCCAGATCCCTAAGCTCTTTATATGAGTCTTGGGTGCTGGGGGAGGTCCTAGGCAGTGAGGCCACCAAGGATCAAGATTAATTGGGGCCTTGTAACCTAGGAGCATGATGTCCGTTTTGGCCCCATTTAGCTTTAAAAAGGAGGAAGTCATCCATTCCAGAACCTTGGTGAGACACGGGGTCAGATTGTTGATCCCCTGATTTGAAACATCGTTCCTCACCAAGGAAACCACCAGCTGCGTGTCATCGGCGTAGGTAACGAGTTGGATTCCCCAGGGAAGAACCACCTCAGCCAAAGGTCTCATATAGATATTAAACAGAGTAGGGCTGAGGGAAGAGCCCTGGGGAACGCCGTGATTCAGTTGCAGCTGGCTGGATGACACCTCTCCCTCAAAGGCAGAGAAGCTTCTGTCTGATAAGAAAGAATGGAGCCATTTGATCGCCAATCCAGAGACTCCTGTAAGATGCAGCCGAAGCAGCAGAAGAGAGTGGTTTACTGTATCGAAGGCTGCGCTGAGGTCCAACAGGACCACCGCAGCACAGCCTCCTGCATCCACTATACCCCTAACTGCCTTTACTACTGCTACCAGGGCTGTCTCCGTTCCCTGTTTTGCTCTAAACCCGGTCTGGGTGGGGTGCAATCCTTCCGTGGATTCAATAAAGGAAGAAAGGACCTGATTCACATATTTTTCAGCTATTTTGCTGATAGTTGGTAAAAGTGAAATAGGCCTATAGTTGGCCAGGTCTTCAGGGTCTAAGCTAGGTTTCTTAAGCAAAACTCTGACCTTGGCCTTCTTCCATTTGGGGGGCACTACACCGGAGGCCAGAGACGCGTTGATGACCTGCGTTATCACAGGGCATACTGTCCCTGATACCTGTTTAAGAACTGCCGGGGGAGCAGCGTCTAACGGGGAGCCAGATTTGAGATTACTAAGGAGACTATCCACTTCAGCCAGATCCAATGGAGGAAAGGCTTTGAGATCTACTGATGGGTTAGAGTCCATGTCCAGGTCCTCCTTTTTTTCTCTCTTCCAATTATCTGGGATGTCTGTCACTGATGCAAAGCCAGAATAGATGTTAGACACCTTAGATGCGAAAAAGATAGCTAACTCATCCCCGTTCACCCGTGTGCTCAAAGAGACCATTAGCATGGCTAAATCTGCAGATTCAGATTGGAGATCTGATGTTTTTAAAAAGGTTAAGCTTTACAGATTATCTCCGCATGCCACAACTGGTACGACACCGTTTGAACTCTTCAGATGTAGGAGTGCTAACACTTTGGGAACAACTCCTTGGATAAATGATTTATATCTGAAAGCATTACCTGGGAGTGATGAGTGGAAGGTAGGTCAAGAAAGGAAGATTCAAGCTAGGAAAAGAATTCATGATTTGAGGAACTCAGTTAAAAAAACGGTGGTACATGTGGGTGATTGGGTTCTCATAAAAAATCCTTGTAAGAACAACAAAATGGTATCTGCTTCATTTTTAAAACCTATACAAGTCATCAAGGTTTTAGGTAATGCGATTAAAACTGCAGATCATCACATTTGGAACTTGAACAGAGTAGTGGTGATCAGGAAGGACTTTGTATGCAAGTCTAAGTCTCCTGTGTCAAGCTCTTCATCTCCAGATACCTCATCGCATCGTACTGTGATTGGTCCCAACATTGCAAGGAAATCTTCAAGGGTTACACGTGTACCTGCCCATTTAAAGGATTTTGTAAAATAGCGTTTCTTTTATTTTGTTATTTGTTATGGGAAGGGAGATGTGTGGCATCCTGCATCCTGCTGCTTGTTGCCAGGTTGCCAGATGCATTAGAATACTCTGTACAGGTTCTAGGAATGTTATGTTTAGAGTATATGAACAGTTAAGCTTGGACCACTCTACTGATGACAGCTCTCCTGTGGATGGGATCCTAAAGCATAATAAATACTTATTTTACCCTCAAAAACTCTTGGACTTCTTTACACTGTGTTGCTTTGTGGCTTGGGGAAAAGCGGAGGCCTTGGGACAGAGGCCAGAGTCAGACCCCAACCACCACCACCACTACCACCAATGCACGAGGCGTGACACCCGCCAATTGTTTTTGCCGCCCCCATGAAGACAATCATCATTAATTGATTTGGTGCCGGGGCGGAAACACATACTCACCTCCTGCTTTAGTGGCAGAATAATTAACTTATGGCCGCTCTGGTCACAAAGTGCGCAGCTCTGCTCCTCGTCTCACGCGTAGTTTTAATTACCCAATGCAGTGCGCATGCGGGAATTACATCATCAGCCGCACCATAGAGGCGCGCAGACACGGTGGAGGAGGAGATAGTGCATCATTCTGCGTGCTGCGCACAGGCTCCTCCCCCTGAAGCGTTTGTTTGCAGGCGCACTGGTCAGTCAGGCTTGCTGGCGCTGCTGTTTTCCCTGCAGCTAGAGCGGAGTCTCAGACACACACGACACCTGGTGACTTCTCTCTGAAGTGAGTGACGGTCGGACTGAGAATTGGCCCTCCAGCCACAAATGCGGCCCCCTGTTCGAAAACCGACCCCCATCTCATCCAGCCTACCGGGGGATTGCCCGGTGCCTGAAAGCACCAGTCCGGCCCTGGTTGCGAAGGATTACTTGCATCCTCGATTCCAAATCACACAGTTTAACTACACATATCACAGTTATCTCCCCACCCACCATATCCAGCGCGTGTTTCCTGATTCAACACCAGAGTGTCCGTGCTTTAAACTGGCCGACGCTGGTTTCTAACATATGGGGGGGGGGAGGGCCCACCACTAGAGGTGTCATTGCTCAAGGTTACAGCCACCATAGCGGAACTTGCAGACCATACACGGTCACCTACTCCTGAATCCTGCCTGATAGGCCTTCACCCTAGAGCAAAGGGGGGCAAACACTAAAGCAAAGGAGGGCAAACACTTACACCAGCTCATAGACCTTGCATCCGTACTTTTCAAGCACCAAATAGAAATGTCTTGGAAAGCAGCCTCTGTGCTGAACACTAAGAGGCAGCTGCATACTCCCCTGCACTGTGCACGAGCAGAGGCCAACACACTACACAAGCTACTCACTGGAGGAGTGGGAAGAGTGGGTGAGGGGAACTCAGATATGCAAATCCTTAACCTAGAAGCCAAGAACGACATTCCACCGCCATGAAGGAACAATGGACCATATGAATCAAACTCTGATTTTGCAATTCTTAAATTGCGGTTTTTTGTCAATCGCTATTTGAGAATAGCAAAACGCTATTTGCGAATCCTACATATTCCTGAATTGCAAATTGCGTTTCGCAATTAAGGAATACCTCCCCATTCATTCCTATGGGCCTGGAGGCCCGTATGAATGAATGGGAAGACATTCTCAATTTGAGATTCTCAATTAGAGCATCGCAAATTGAGAATGCAATTACAAGGGTGAGAGGGTGTCAAAAGGACACCCTGTTGCACCCCTGAAATGTGCATGTGTGCACATGTGGCACACATATATGCCCTAAGGACATATATGTGCGCCACATGGCACTTTGAAAAATGCACAAAAGTTATTTTTCAGAGAAATGGAAAATTATCACCAACTTGAAGTTGGTGGTAATTTGCGATTCCTTAAGGCCAAATTGCACTTTTTCTGTGCTTCTTAGATTGCATTTAAGGAATCACAATTTGTGATTCCTTAAATGCAAACGCAAAATAGGGAATCGCAAATTTTGCGATTCCTTATTGTGCGAGGCAGTTTTTCTTTCATATTTACCACTGAGCTCAATTGCGATCGCAAACGCCGAAATTCTGCAAATTTCGGCATTTGCAATCGCAATTTGTAATGATACATGTAGCCCTATGTCTGAGACCACATGAATGCATAACTTCTGTACAATTGTACCCAAGTATGATGTATATCCTCCTGTTCATGCAATCTCTGTTTCCCTGTCGACGGTGGAGCCGGGAGCCGCGCCGGCAGATGGCATGGATTAGACATCATGTTGATCTCCCCTTATTTGACCCCGCAGCCACCCCCTTACACCTACTTCCTTATAATTTTTTGTTTTATTAACGCACTGTCTGCGATTAGGATTCACATGTTTTATAGTCCTCACCATCTTCCTTGCCTTGTGATCACTCTTTACCTTAGTAGATCTTGCTCCTACACTGATGTAAATGGCAATGCTGCCCAGCCATGATGTGTTTACATATGTCACATATATTATGTCATTGATGCTCCCTGTAACCTGTATCCCTCAATGAGTTTCCTCTTGTCGGTGTTTTAAAAGAATAAAAAATAAATAAAAATAAACTTTTGCCAACTGCAATCAAATATTTTTTTTTGTCCTCATTTAAAGATAATATGCTTCCATGAAAATCAAGAGAGATGGTTTTTTCTGACCCCTTCAAGTGAAAGATGGAATTTAATTACCGTTACGGTTTCACACCCACAGAGGAGAATGGATGCTATGTATCTCCAGAGACGCACCTTCGACTACTTCTTTTTTTAGGGTTTCAAACCTCAATCTTGAAAAAGAAGATGGCCCATGTAATCTCACTTACCAGTGAGTGGCCCATTCAGACTAGTCCCAGGACCATGTCTGAAGCATATTATTAATCATAGGACCCAGAAACACATAAATCTACTTAAAAAAATCAAAGACCGTAAACCATAAACCAAGATATTTAAAACCCATAACCCTCATTATATATGTTGTGCCACTGTCTCGACCCAATTATCCCAGATTTCCCAATATTTGGTCTTTTTTTGTGAAGTTGCCTGCTTGATCCAAACGTGCTATCCTCTGAATGGAATAAATCCATTCACTCTCCATGCAACGGCATGCTACTATCCATTTAATACATAGTTCCCTATGAGCTAGGAGAATCAAGGTAAAAAACAAGGCTTTATGATTCTTTGTTAATATTAAATCACCCACTCCACTAGGAGGTAACCCAAAAATTGCGGATTTAGAAGTTAGTTTAATTTCCATTCCCATAACTTCTCATATGGTCTTAGCCACTTTGTTCCAAAATTAAGAAACTACTGGACAGCTCCAGAACATATGGACCTCATTAGCGTTATCTTCTCCATATTTGGGCCATTTCTTGATCTCCCGATTTCCCATCTTTTAGATTCTCCGCCGGGTTCAATATGCTTTATGAGCTGTGAAAAGGTGATTCTTTTTAATGATGCAGCGTTTATACAAGACCAAAGAAGTGACATTGATACTTGCCCAATAGATTCAAGATCTTCATCTGCCAGGTCCTTCTTCCAAATCTCCATAAATGACGCCTGCCCCTCTTCCCCATTTTGTACCAATAGCCAGTACCAATCTACCACCTCCTTTTCCTTATTGCTTCTAGAACAAATCTTTAGTGATGAATTTGAATTCCCTTTCAGTTCTTTTCCAACTGCTTTTGTCCAGCTTGTTAATTGGTAATATTTAAACTTTGAGATCAAGTTTCCGGTAATGGTTGATAAGTGCGGCCTAGAAATAAGGTCTCCCTGAGTTATCAATTAGCCCCAAGAGATTATTCCACAATTTCTCAGGGGTAACGCCAATGCGTCTATCAAGCATACTGGTGTCCCAGGAGAGTTCAAGATCTGGGTAATATCATTATATTATGGAATTTTTAAGATGCGACTTACTTGTGACCAAAGTTTTACAGATGCCAGCAGAATCTTCAATGTAACTTTTTTTTTAAATGTAGGGTTACCAAATTTGAGAAGAAAACCATCAGCTTGTTGAGATAAAGCCCATGTGAGTTCTTTAAAGTTTTTTCTGGGCGATCCTAGGGCACTTATTTCCCCATATAAACTTTGTAAAAAGTCCCTGTGCCTTCTTAAACCAAATTTTTGGGAACTCGAGGGGAATAGTATTAAATAAAAAAGTGTATTTAGGGAGAAGCGACATTTTTATTAAATTGGATTTGCCCAGAAAAGAAAGAGATATAGCCCCCAAGATTGTAAGAAGGAGCTTACTTCTTTTGTTACCTTGTCAAAATTAGCTTGTGCAATTTTATCTATATTATGGACTATTTGAATTCCCAGGTATCTTATCTGTTTCTTTTCATAGGTACTCACATAATCTGTATTACATTTCATTAACTCTGTTTTTTGTTGATTTATCAAGTATCTTGAAACCTTTTTGAACTTCTCTATCTCCAGCCATACACAATAAGATCGTCAGCATACAGCCCTATTTCTTCCCATCTGTTATAATTAAACAGGATGATTTTCTGCAATGCTCTTAATTTAAAAGCTAGGGGCTCAATATACATGTAAAAAAGTATTTGGGAAAGAGGGCACCCCTGTCTAGTCCCTCTTTTGATCTGTATTGCTTTAGTAAAATTCCCATTAACCAGGATTTTAGCAGAAGGGTTTTTGTGAATGTCTTTAATTGCTGCTAAGCAATTTCCCCCCAGATCAAAGCGCTGTATTACTTAAAAAAAAAGTTCCAATTAACTCGATCAAAAGCCTTGGCGGCGTCGAATGTCATTACCGCCAAGGGGGACTTATACGTCTGTGCCACATCTATAACTCCGATAAGGTCCTGAGTCAACTCGCTTAATTGTCTCCCCTTCATAAATCCTTTTTGGTCCGGATGAATAAGTGGACCTAATACTTTATCCAATCGTTTTGTTATAATCTGCGTGTAGATTTTATGGTCGCAGTTTAAAAGCGAGATTGGGCGATAAGACTCACAATCTCGCGTTTTTTTTTTTTAGGTCATAAAGGATTATTATGGTTGCTTCCTCCCAAGATACTGGGGGACTGTTTCCTTCAATGAATGAGGAGTTAAATAATTTTAATAGAAACTGTGTTAATTCATCTTTTAAGATCTTATAAATCTCATTAGGGATAGAGTCTGGGCCGGCAGCTTTTCCCTTTTTTAAGGAGTTAATTACTTGGAGTATTTCCTCCAGTAAGAAGGGACCATTTATAACCTCTCTGTCTTCTTGTCGAAGAGTTGGAAGATCCATCTCTAATAGAAATTCTTCCATGCAAGCTTCTTCTATTATCTCATCTTCTGTACATAGTTTGTTCAAAAACTGGACAAAAGCTTCTTCAGTTTCGTCATTTTCTGTGACTACCCTACCATTATTAGGAAGTCGTATATCTTTTATCCAGTTTCTCGCGTGTTCTGTCTTTATTTTCCACGCGAGAAGTTTACTACACCCTTCCCCGTACTCATGGTGTGCCAATTTACTGGCATCCCATTTTTTTAAAGAATAGCTTCTAGGTAGGTAGCTAAGTTACATTTGGCAGATGTTAAGTTATTTATAATGGTCAGATTGTCCCTATCCCCCTCCAGACTTTCAGACAGTCTATGTATCTCATTTTCAAGATTGTAGTCTCCTCTTTTATTTTATTTGCTTGTGCACAGGATATACTCGTTAACACCCCCCTCAGAAATGCTTTATATGTATCCCACACAGTTTGAAATGAAGCAGAGTTTAAATTAAGATAAAAAACTCTTTAGTTACTGCTTTAAGCTTTTCGATTATATGTTGCTCCACAAGTAATGCTCGATTGATAGTATACCTTCTAGGTGACTGGGTCTTACAAATAGCTATCTTCAGACTTACAGCAGAGTGGTCAGACATATGCTTAGGGGCATGACTTACTTGACTGAAGTTTTGTCTTGCTCTTGTCCCGACCAAGAAGAAATCAATCTCCGACCTATGTCCACATTTTTTGTTATGAAAGGTAAATTTTCCACCCTTAGTTTTAGATTTAGTAGCCAGATCACTCCAGATGTTTATTAAACCTAAATCGATCTTTAAAGTCTTTCTCATTTTTTGTGTATTGGATATAGCTCTGAGAGAGGTCGAGTCCTTGCTTGGATTAAGCACCAGATTAAAATCCCCTCCTAAGATTGTATAGTAGTCAACTTCAACTAAATGAGGTATCAAGGCATACAGGGGGGCCAGATCATCTATATTGGGACCGTAATAGCTTGCTAACGTGATTCCGACTCCGCTGATCTTTATTTTAGCAACAGCCCATCTTCCCCCTGGGTCCACTATACCCTCTTCCAATACCGCGGCGGCTGATATTTTAATTAACATAGCCACTCCTTTTGTTATACATGTTTGATTTGTACAGATATAGTATTCAACCCATCTCTGATGCCTCAAAACCGAGACCCATTCTTCTTTTAGTAGATGAGATTCTTGAATAAGAAACATCTTACTCTCTGATAATCTCAGATATTCCAGAATCTTATTTCTTCCCCGCGGGACCCATTTACATTCCAGGTCGTTATTTCTAGTTCCTTTACTCTGACGTCAGACATAGAGAAGATGATTGCTTTCCTTTATAAACTGTGTTTATTAAAAAGGCCAAAAATGTATTTACATCTTCAAATGAGGACATTATTTTTTTATTTTTTCCCACATGCTCCCCACCCTTTGTGAAATTAAAAAAGAAAAATGTATATTTTTTTTTTAAAGAGAAACCAGCCCCACCCCATGGGGAAACCTCCCCTTCTACTATTAGAGGAACCCTCTAGTTTCAGGCTCTGTTTCTATCCAGGGTTTTTTCAAAAGCGCCTATTTGGATGAAGCACTCTTTATTTTGCTTATCAAGGCATTTGCTTCGACCAGACTTTAAAAGGTATACATTTTATTGTCCCACATGACTTTAATGGATGCAGGAAAACGTAGGTTTGCTGTTGCACCTAACCTTTTTAGTTCCTGCATAGACTTCCCTAACTCCCATTGCTTTTCTTGAGTTATGTGGGATACGTCTGATCTAATACGGAATGACCATGCATGTCTCTTGTACTCCCCTGCCTTCAAACATCCTGCTAGGATATTCTCCTTTAACATATATGTCTTAAAATTAACCAGGATCTTCCTAGGATTTTGCTTCCCAGGTTTTTTCAGATATGGATCTCGATGTACTCGTTGTATGTCTTCCTCCAGAATTTTCGTATCAATATAAGGATGTAACTCTAAGAGAACTTTAATAATGAAAGCTTTTACATCTTCACCTTCTGCGTCTTCCGGTATGTTTACAAATCTGAAGTTATTTCTTCTTGCTGCATTTTCTAGACTTTCCAGGTTATCTTTTAGGGTTGGTTCTCACTTCTTAATGCCTGTATGTCTTGTGTATTTTTATAAACTTGTTTTGTTAGACTCTCAACCACTACTTTCATAGTGCCCACACTATCAGATTGCATTCATCTTGGTCTCAAGAATTTCGCAGGCTGGTTGTATTTTTAATAGTTTTTTCTCAGAAACTGTGAACTTATCCCTGATTTCCGTTAGCAAAGTAGTTAAAAGTACCTCAGTGAGTGAGGTTGCTCCCTTATTCTTTACTGTGTCTTTGGTATTTAACGGATTCAGAGCAACTGCTACAGTTCTCTTTCCACTCATAGTGGGATCCTCCATATTAAACTGAGTCAAAGCAGGTGAGGATGCAGGTAATGGTGCAGGTGACGAGTCTACTACATCTCCGTTCGGTTCTTGTGTCAAGGGCTCATACCTATTCTCCAACAACAGAGGCTCCATCGTCTCCTTATTAACACACCCTAATTGAGTGTGATTAAGATTGATCATATTATTTTCTACTGCTACTCTTGGATCTACCAAATCCCTTACTGCTGTAGTCTGTGTGTTCTGGACCTTAAAGAAGGATCTTAGTGATGGGGTGACTCTTGTACTGCTCGTTTTATTTTTAGTGAGACTTTTTTTGTTCTTTTTTTGAAGAAGTATTAGTATAAGTACTTGCGGAATTTGCTTTTACTTTCCTGTTGGAGTTAGACACTTTAGCCACTCTCACCTCTTTTATCTCTTTTGCCGTTGATTGTTCTCCTGCCGTGGTTGTATATGTGTCTGCAGATTTATAAGAAGAGCTCTCCACCCCCCAAATCTCTCTGCTCCTAAGAGTATACCTGTTAAGTTTACTTTTATCTGTCTCCGTCAGTAGATTTCTAACTTGGTCTTCCTGTGTTCCAGTCTCCCTCTCATAGTGTAATTTTGGCCCCCAGTCTCTCCTCTTTTATTTTACCGTAGACATTGAAGTCCGCCATACATTTTGTTCAAAATCCTGATCTCTGCTTTTCTTGCCACTTAGATCTAAATAGACACGTTGATCTTTCTCTTGCAAGTTCAAGGACCTGTTTTTATTAATACTATGTTCGAGGCATATGGGCTGCAGATGGTACATTATGAATAGATCGCCATCTGGTGTTGGGCTCGGATGATTGCACTTTGTTTTTCTCTTGGAGAGTCTTTTGTCTCTTGGTGACTCCTCCCTTGGTTGGTAGTGCGCATGGGCATCGGCTCCATCCTTAGATTGTTTTTTTCCGCCATCGGGTTCGGATGAAGATCGAGACGCTCCAGATCAACTTCACAAGAAAGTGATTTTCGGCGCGTATTCCCTTTCCAATTCGACGGTATTGTTATTCGAACGCGTTCATTTCCATTCCGGCGCGTTATAAATTCAAAATAAAAGAGAAAAACTTGAATCTACGTCGAAGAACAGGAGGCCTTTCTCGACGCAGTCAAGCCCGGGGTCCATGGAAAGGACTCCATTCAAAAAATGTCCAACGTGTGGTGCTAAGTTCCCACACAAGGACCTACACGAGGTGTGCAACCTCTGTCTATCGCCTGAACACGAATCCAGGGACTGCGAAGCCTGCGCAGCATTCTCCTCCAAGCTAACGATTAGAAATCGTCGAGCTCGAAGACACGAGGTTTACAGAATGCAGGCGGAGGAGATCCCGGAGCTGTTCGGAGACGAACAAATCGAGGAAGAGGAGGACCAGTCGGGGTCGGAAGGGGACCAGTCGGAGATGGAAGAACTCATCGAGCAACAAACCGTGAGTGACGACGTCCCCTTACCAAAAAACCGACCCCGTGCGGTAACGACCCCGCCCTCGGGCCCGGTCAAACCGCTGAAAAAAGTTTCCGACGCCCCGCCTTCAGGCCCGGCAACGAAACCGAAACTGAAACCGAAACACTCGGACTCCCACCATGTCGGATCCGAGAAAAGGGCGACATCGACTTCGGCACCGAGGCTACATACAAAGGAGAGCTCGGTATCGAAACATTCCATGTCGAAGCATAAATATGACTCATCGCCCAAGAGACATTCGATACCAAGAAAGTCGGAATCGAGCAAACATTCGGTGTCGAAAACGACAAGATCTGACGATCGAAAACAAAAGCACCTCTCGGAACCAGGACCCTCGGTACCGATTCAGGAGCAACAGACAGATCCCAAACAAAAGATCTTGTTTATTGATCCACAAACGGGGAAAGTGGTCACGAAGAAGAGAAAGAGTGAACAACCAGAAGATAAACCTCTTCCTTCAAAAAAGAGAACAATGGGGACGAATATAACTCCTCCTGCTTCTCCTCGTCCTAAAGCCACACCCTCTTCTCCTATTCCTCACAATAGGCCACGCACACCAAGACCAGCTACACCTCAGTCAGATGTAGACAGTGACATGGGGGAGGGAGAACCTCAAGGGGATGAAGAAACTATCCCAGATGAGGAGGATCCATGGGAAAATTATGATGTAGGGTCAGATGAGGACAACGACCCAGAGCTATATCCCTCAAAGCCTTCACCACCTGATGATAACACAGGCTTTGTGCAACTCATTAATAGGGCAGCAAAATACCATAAGGTAGATGTACATACAGAACCTCAAATAGAGGATTTCTTGTTAGAGACGCTACCTAATGCACAGAGAACATCAGGTACTCTTCCTATGTTAAAGGGTCTTCTTACTCACACAGATGAGATATTCGAAAACCCAGTGAGAGCCAGGGTGTTAAACCCAAGAATTGATAAAAAATACAAAGCGGCTCCAAAGGACCCAATATTTATTAGAGGGCATGTACCGCTAGACTCGCTAGTGGTCTCAAACGCTCGTAAAAGAGCAAACTCATTATCTACAGGAGAGGCTCCTCCACCAGATAAAGAGTCGAAGTTAATAGATGCATCAGGCAAAAGAGTAGCATCACAGGCAGCGAATAGCTGGCGTATAGCCAATACACAAGCACTACTCGCACGTTACGACAGGGCACATTACGATGAGTTAGAAAAACTTCTCATACATCTCCCAAAAGAACATCAGAAAAGGGCAGATCAATTAATACAGGAAGGTAAAATAATAACAAATACTTCCATTAAATGTGCATTAGACGCGACAGACACCGCAGCAAGATCGATTAACACTAGCGTCATGCTAAGAAGGCACGCATGGCTTAGAATTTCAGGATTCAAACAAGAGGTACAAACAGCCCTACTGAACAAACCATTTGATCAAAAGACATTGTTTGGTTCAAGCACAGACGAGACATTAGAGAAAATGAAGAAAGATACTGAAACGGCTAAGTCAATGGGAGCATTGCAACAGCCAACACACAGAGGTTCCTTTCGTAGATCCACCTATAGAGGGGGCTCAAAGAACACAGGAACAAATCAGCAATCCACATCTTTCACTCCAACATCACCCAGAGGTAATTCAAGAGGCAATTACAGAGGTAACAACAATAAGGGAAGAGGCCGCGGAAATAACAATAACCGCAACGCCTCAACACCAAAACAGTGACTTCATAGAACTCCCCCCAGACCACATAACACCGGTCGGGGGACGTCTATCACAGTTCCTACCTGTCTGGGAAAACATCACGTCAGACAAGTGGGTGAGACAAATTATCCAACATGGTTATTGCCTAGAACTCACAGATACCCCACCAAACATCCCCCCCAAACAGCGTCCAATGAGTCAGGATCACCTGACATTGTTAAGAGAAGAAGTGCTAGCACTTCTACAAAAGCATGCAATAGAGAAGGTCCCAAAAGATCAACAGGGCACAGGGGTATACTCTCTATACTTCCTGATCCCCAAAAAGGACGGGTCCCTACGACCAATATTAGACCTCAGACCTCTCAATGCTTACATAAATTCGGAGCACTTCCACATGGTCACGCTCCAACAAGTACTCCCTTTACTGAAGAAAGGGGACTTTCTTTCTACACTGGATCTAAAAGACGCTTACTTTCATATCCCAATTCACAAAGCCCACAGAAAATACCTAAGGTTTGTGTTAGAAGGACAACACTATCAGTTCAAAGTCCTTCCATTCGGTGTCACAACAGCACCGAGAGTTTTCACAAAATGCCTAGCTGTGGTGGCAGCACACCTAAGAAGACAACAAATACATGTCTTCCCATACTTGGACGATTGGCTAATAAAGGCCAAGTCAAAGGAAGAATGTCTTCACAACACACAGAAGACAATTCAGTTGCTGCACCACCTAGGGTTTACGGTGAACTACAAAAAATCACACCTGCAACCAAACCAGATCCAGCAATACCTGGGGGCTACAGTAGACACAGAAAGGGCAATAGCATACCCCAACCCAGTCCGAGTACAGACAATGATCGGGTTAATACAAAGATTTCAACCACAACACTCACTACCAGCACGAGTGTTTATGCAACTATTAGGCATGATGTCCTCCTGCATACTGCTAATACCAAATGCCAGACTACAAATGCGCCCACTACAAGAGTGTCTAGCGACACAGTGGAATCAGGCTCAAGGGCAGATTACAGATCTGGTGTTGGTAGACGACCGGACGTATCGCTCTCTGAAGTGGTGGAACACAGAAAACATTTCCAGGGGACGGTCGTTCCTAGAGCCAATTCCACAAGTAATAATAACAGCGGACGCATCGCTCTCCGGATGGGGAGCGCATATGGACAAATACACAGTACAGGGGAAGTGGAGTGTGCAGCAAAAGAAACTGCACATCAACTACCTAGAACTATTAGCAATATTTCTAGCACTAAAAGCTTTCCAAATACAAATAACAAACAAGACAGTCCTGATCAGAACAGACAACATGACTGCAATGTATTATATTCAAAAACAGGGGGGGACACACTCTCTCCAACTGTCCAGACTAGCACAGGACATATGGAGATGGGCCATTCCTCAAAAGATCTACCTGTTAGCGGAACACCTACCAGGAATTCAAAACCAAATAGCAGACATCCTAAGCAGACAGTCGGAACAAGTACACGAATGGGAGCTGCACGACCAAATACTACAGCCATTCTTCCAAAAATGGGGGCAATCAGAGATAGATCTGTTTGCAAATCATCAGAACGCAAAATGCAAAGAATTCGCATCCAGGTACCCACACCAAAGGTCCCAAGGCAATGCACTGTGGATAAATTGGTCCAACAGATTTGCTTACGCGTTCCCTCCTCTACCACTAATTCCATTACTGGTTCGGAAACTGCAGCAACATTCAATGACAATGATACTAGTGGCACCCACGTGGGCAAGACAGCCGTGGTTCATCACGCTGCTACAACTCTCACAAGTACCACATCAAAAGCTAAGGTTATTACCCATGCATCTTACACAGAACCATGGAGAAATAATGCACCCAGATCCCAAACAACTGAACCTAGCGATCTGGCTCCTGAGGTCATAGAATTTGGGTACTTAGATTTACCACCAGAATGCATGGAAATCATTAAACAAGCAAGACGTCCTACCACCAGAGCATGCTATGCAGCAAAATGGAAGAGGTTTGCTATACACTGTAACAGTAAACACATCAACCCTCTGGACGCATCCACTAAACAAATCATTTGCTATTTGTTACACTTACAGCAATGTAACCTAGCATATACCTCTATCAGAGTGCATCTAGCAGCCATAGCTGCATACCTACAAAACAGACAACATCTGTCACTGTTCAAAGTACCAGCAATTAAAGCTTTCATGGAAGGACTCAAAAGAGTCATTCCACCAAGAAGGCCACCTTCCCCAGTCTGGAATCTCAACATAGTGCTTACCAGACTAATGGGGCCACCATTTGAACCTATGCATAGGTGTGAAATACAATTCCTCACATGGAAGGTAGCCTTCCTCATAGCTATCACGTCACTTAGAAGAGTAAGTGAACTGCAGGCTTTTACGATTCAAGAACCATTTATGCAGCTACACCAAAATAAAGTGGTTCTTAGAACAAACCCAAAATTCTTACCGAAGGTTATTTCAGCATTCCACATTAATCAGTCAGTGGAATTACCGGTTTTCTTTCCAAAACCACAAACAGTAGCTGAAAGAGCCCTACATACACTGGATGTTAGAAGGGCCATATTGTATTATATAGAAAGAACACAAACTTTCAGAAAGACAAAACAGCTATTTGTTGCGTTTTCTCCCACACATAAAGGCAATCCCATCTCCAAAGCGGGCATTGCCAGATGGATTGTAAAATGCATTCAGATATGCTACCTAAAGGCAAAGAGAACATTAACTGTTCCTCCTAGAGCTCACTCTACACGTAAACTAGGAGCATCTATGGCATTTCTAGGAAACATTCCACTAGATGACATATGCAAAGCGGCTACCTGGGTTACACCGCACACCTTCACAAAACACTATTGTGTAGATGTGCACACAACACAACAAGCTAGAGTGGGACAGGCAGTATTAAAAACATTGTTTCAGACAGTTGCAACAGACACGGGCGACCACCGCTAGGGAGAGAACTGCTATATAGTCTATTCATAATGTACCATCTGCAGCCCATATGCCTCGAACGGAATATGCTACTTACCAGTATGCATCTGTTCTTGGCATAGAGGGCTGCAGAGTGGTACATGCCCTCCCAGCCTCCCCGGAAACCTGTGTCTGTTCCAACATTATCTTATTTAGATACACTTACATGGGCACTCTTATCTGTATTCTACTATACTACTCCATCTAACCCTACTATGGCAAAACAATCTAAGGATGGAGCCGATGCCCATGCGCACTACCAACCAAGGGAGGAGTCACCAAGAGACAAAAGACTCTCCAAGAGAAAAACAAAGTGCAATCATCCGAGCCCAACACCAGATGGCGATCTATTCATAATGTACCACTATGCAGCCCTCTATGCCAAGAACAGATGCATACTGGTAAGTAGCATATTCCTTACTGGGGATACCAGTGCCAAACAGGTAGGAGCTGAACTAGTACGCAATTCCGCTCTGGCCGTAACTCCCTTTCTAATCGCCAGCCCCGCAGCTGCTTCAGACCAACGTCCTCCGCCAATAGTCAGATTTTCCCACGCCGCCACTTCTCCACACCAAATACTGAGCTAGGCGCCAAGCACCCAGCGCCCTTTTTTGCAGTGACTTTTAGCTGACTGAACCCCCGAAAGATGGCAGGGAAGACCGCCGAAAAAGCACCACAAGACAGGCACACACAACCAGCCTTACGCTGCACATCAAGCCCCCCAACATGCCGGCTCCACTACCATTCTCTGCAAAGCCACAAACCGCCCGGGAAAAACGGAACGGGGGTCAGCGCCGGCCGCTGTCAAAATACACGCTCCAAGCACTCCCGGGATGCCGCTCACCTCATTCTCCCCCACATTGGCGTCCGTATCCGTATCTACCAAAATGAACAATGCAGGTGGGTGACCCAGGCGGCCACACACAAAACGCTCCCGACGCGCAAAACCAGCCAGAAAGGCGCAGACAAACCACCACACGCAGAGCCTGGAGCACGCCAGCGTCGACTCCGCAGACCCGCCTCAGCCAGCCAGGAGCGCGGTGAGTAGATTCGAGTCCTTCCGAGACTTCCGAGACCTTCCTTAATTTTAGACGGTCTTCTTCTTGCTTGCTTGCTGCTTCAGTATCGTAGTATAGCTTTTTTTTCTTACTTGTACTTCATCTCTTGAGTCCTTTATGTTATGTTATGTTATGTTATAATGGCTTTTGTAGAGCGTGCGGCTACTCAAAAAGAGTGTCCCGGCCCTTTAGTACATTTCCCTGGTTATACTGCCCAGCCTGCTACTGCCTCTAGCTAGTGGCCGCTATTTTCCTCGACCGAATCAAATATTTGTGAGATAATGAGATGCAAACATACCTACATGCTGCACATCGTGGGACTAGACGGCTGGAAAGCGATCAATGGGAAATAAGACAGGTTTGGAGATAACACTGAAACATCACCTGAAAGAGCAAATTCAAAAAAGAGAATTAGGAGAAGATAGATGGATATTAGAAATGTCAATAGTGACAAGCAAGAGAAGGAAATAAACTCAATATTTTTTAGCTAAACACCAGCCCTGTGAATTTTTACAATGCAAAAATGTTTTAAACGTTTGTAAAACACGAAAAAAACACTACAATTTCGAACCCATAGAAACTGAAAACAGAAAAGCCTATGCATGTTGTTTTCAATGCTTATTATCAGAGAAGAGGACTTGCTGCATGCACCGGAGGATTAACAGCGAGACCTAGTGTGCCATGACGGTACACCAGGTACAGTTTTCCGTAGTCATGCATTCCAATGAGCTCTGGGAAGTGCAGTCATTTTGTAAATTGTAACTGTTTAAGTTGGATGATGATAAAGCGAGGGATAAAATGCATAATAGTCAAGACTTTCTGAATCTTTAAACTTAGGAAAATCTAAATTCTGAACATGCAAACAACACATAATGTGAAGAGCGCACTTAGATGAGAACAAACAGATGGCAGACAAGATGTTATGTTATGTTAATAACCTTTTATATAGCGCACGTACACCCAGGGGGCTTCATGGCGCTGACTGAACAGAGTAACCCAGATGCACAAAGGGTTGAGCCTAGGCTGGGGGGAAAAGACAGGTCTTAAGCTGTTTCCTAAATACTAAAAGATCAGTGCAGTATCGAATCCCCAAAGGTAGGGAATTCCAGAGCTTAGAAGTGAGTACAGCAAACCTGCGTCCACAGAAGGTGAAGATTGGCAGAACGGAGATTGCGAGAGGGGGTGTACCTCAACAGAAGGGTGTTAATAAATTGAGGACTACGGGTGTAGAGTGACTTAAAGACGATACAGGCAGTTTTGAATTGCACTCGCTGGGGAAAGGGGAGCCAATGAAGTTGACAAAGAGTGGGCCTAGCTGACTGCCAACGGGGCTATTGGTGGATCAGTCTGGCAGCTTGGTTCTGAACCAGTTGGAGACGTCTGTGAAGATACAGAGGGAGGCCTAGATAGATCGAGTTGGCGTAATCCAGGTGGGATAGAACTAACGCTCTCACCACCTGGATCAGGGCCGGCTGGGTCAGCATCCAACTGATTTTCTTTATCCTGCGCAGCTGGTAAAAGCAGGAAGATACCACCATGCCCACCTGAGTTTTCAGTGAAAGATCTCTATCAATGACTACTCCAAGGCTTTTAACAGATGCCGAAGGGAGAGGCACGAGACCCAATTCCGAGGGCCAGTATTGGGGGCCCCAGAGTATTTGGCTTTTGCCATTAAGGATTAGTTCCGTTTTTCCAGGGTTCAGTTTTAAATGATTGGTGTCCATCCAGTAGCAGATGTGTAACATGGTGTCCTGGAAATCCCTGGTTGAGTTGGAGGAACCATCAATAGTGAAAATAAACTGTAGGACGTCAGCGTAGTTGAATGTGGCGACTTTAAAATTTCCTAGAGACTTAATCAGAGGGGCAAGGCACAAATTAAACAAAAGGGGAGACAGCGATGAGCCATGATGGACCCCGCAGGTCGTCTGAATTTTAGGGGCAGTAAAAGGGGCCAGGCGAACCGCTTGAGTGTGGTCACTAAGGAAAGACCTGATCCAATTATAGGCAGAGCTCCGGATACCTGCCTGTTCGACACGGTCCAATAAGATGGCATGATCGACCGTGTCGAACGCGGCAGATAGATCTAATAGGACCAGAGTCTGAGGAATTCCCTTATCCGCATTGTCAGGGAGAGAATCCATGACAGCAGTGATGACAGTCTTGGTCGAATGGGCGGGCTGAAACCCGGCCTGGTGAGGGTCCAGGTAGTTGGAATCTTCAATAAAAGTAGAAAGGTGAGTAGTAACATAAGCTTCAAGTGTCACAATTCGCTCCCTGTGTTCTCGTGTCCACCACCATGGGGCTGAACTGTGGGACTCTCCAGTGTTCTAACATGCTTCCTGACACTCCCCTGCATGCATATCTTGACTTCCAGCCATTTGGACACTATTTGGGAATTGACATCCATTCCCAATCCATGCCGGTTTTTGTGAAAGCTAGCCTGCTTAGACTTAAAGCCAGCCTACTCATGCCTGAAACTCCATTACCCAGAATTCCCTGCTCACTGCTTTGTCTCCACCCCTGCAGGCCAGGGATGGGTGGAGGAATTCAGCTCACCTGTGGCTGGCTGCTGCTAGCCTGCTCACACCAGCTGCATGTGATTACTGTGAGCTCTTTTAAGCCCCAGCTCCCTTCAGGCAAAGGGTGGTCATTGTAGCTGTTTACCGGTGAGACCAATCCTTGTTTCCAGAGTTCTCTGAGCTTTTGCTATTCTTGTTTCCAGTGTTTCCTGAGCTTTAATTATGCCTTGTTCCTGACCTGCTGCTATTTTCCCTGTTCCTGAATTAGTACTGCCTGCAGTGCTACCCTGACTCCATAGCCTTAGTATTCCTTGTTCCTGAACTGCAGCTTTTTCCCTTCTCCTGAATTAGCACTGCCTGCAGTGCTACCTTGTTTCCTGAGTTCCTGACCTATAGTTATTTGTTGTTCCTGGGCTTAGCTATTCCTTGTTCCTGATTTGCACTGCTTGCAGTGCTCTCTTGACTCCTTCTTTCCTGAGCTGTAGCTATGTCCTGTTTCCTTGAACCAGTATTGCCTGCAGTGCTACCTTGACTCCTGAAGCTTTGGTAGTTCCCTGTTCCTGAACCAGCACTGTCTGCAGTGCTGCCCTGACTCCCGAGCCTTAGCTCACTTCTTGTTCCTGCCCCAGCACTGCCTTCTATGCGACTTTGTTTTCTTGATTCCTTAACCTGCACTATTCTAGTATACCCTTGTAGCCTCCCCTTCTGTATATCCGTTTCCAGTCCCTGCCTTGCTTCCCATTTCCTTGGTTCCAGTTCTAGTTTGCTGCCTTTCTATTCTGCGGTCTTACTTCTGTTACCTTGTATGTTTGTTACCTGCTTTCTGCCAACTGTGCCCTGTCATTTCCTTCCATTCCTGTTAAGCACTCCTCCTTGCTAGCTCCTTGTCTATTGAGCTTGTGTTTAGTTCTACCCCTTTGCTGTTACTGCCTTGCACGTTCCTGTTTGATCGCCAGGATCCGTGGGCTCAGCTGACTACCTAGGTGGTGTTTCTTGTTCACTGTGAGTTTTGTCTTTGAGTTACATTTATAACATCACTACAGGTATAAGCTCCACAGACCCTTCCTTTGAATGCATATCCTACATGTGGGTATTTGCAGTCAGTATCTGTAACAGCAATTGCGGGTAAGAAACTTACTGAGCTATAGTCTTACCATGTGGAGCTCCTGAGTGCTTTATCCCCCCCCCCTTTATTGTTAATGTTGTAGTATATATATGTCTTGCACGTCCGTCCTGGGTGTAGTTAATCTGAATGCTACATTGCCTTGTGAGTGTCCTTCCTTTCTGAGTCTTACCCATCTTGTTCACTTGTACAGGCTTCAATTTGGATCGAGTTTTCTCCTCTGACTCCCTGTATGATCCTGGGCAGCACTGTACTCCTCCTTTCTGTGTACGTCTTCTACCCAGTTCCTAGTCCTTGTCCAAGTCCCTGACAGTGTTCCCCACATAGTCCCGGACAGTCCCTGACATCAAGAATTTTGGCCATGTAGGGAAGAAGAGAGATCGGCCGATAATTGGAGAGGGCTGAAGAATCCGCACCAGAAGAAAAGAAGAGAAGAAGAGAAAAAGGAAGAGAAAGAAACCCATTGGACGCAACATGGGGCAGGGATGTCCCCTTTCACCCATACTCTTTCTGATAGCCCCAGAGCCCCTCACATTCACCCTATACTGCTCAGAAGACATTTGGGGAACTGAAAGCAAACCTGGAAATTATGCTGTAAGCGGACAACATACTCTTCATTTTAGACTTCCCAGAACGTTTGCTGCCAACACTCATGTCCACCATATTAGACTTTAAAGCGTTTTTCAGGTACAAAATGAACTGGATCAAAAGTTGGGAAACAGAGACAGGTTACATTAATGCCGCAACAGGGCATACCAGTCAAATCCAATTCCCCAGCTGCTTGCCTCCTAGGCATATTTCCTAAACCTAAAGCCAAAATGATTTCCTCAGGACTTGCGGATATAGCCCTGGCTCTTGCACATTGCTAGATAACCCTCTTTTGGAACCCCTCAGGGGACCCACACTTTAAGAGTGGGGAAATTAACTAATTAAATGGGCCACATGCGAGGAAACAATACTAAAAGCTTAAGCACAGAAGGGGCGGAGGAGTCTAGACCACACACACCAGCATGGGAATTGATTCTTCAAGAGTGTCCCCATATAGATGATAGAGCTGATTACTCCTGCTATTGGACGATGACCCCACTGAGGAGGAATATACCGTCACACTCCAGGTGATACAGATGTAGTAGCTAGGTACTTCCTGAGGGGGCCCTCAAACCCTTTGAAACTCTGCAGAAGGATTTTGACCTCTCCAAATTCTAGTTTTATCAGCACTTGAACAGTGCCCTGATCTTCAGAGTCAATCAAACATTATCTCGGACTCTACTACTTATTCCTACTGAGACGAATAGAGCAAATATAGGAAACTTATCAGTGGTCTATACACTACACTAATTGAAGATCTTTTTCCTGGCAGCTGCAATCTAAACAGGCTTTGTGTCGCCCTAAATATCCTCCAGCATCCTGCCCCTCTGGAGAGGGGTCAGCCATTGCTGGAGGCTGGCTACCTGCCCCCCATCACTCCATCCTGTTGCTGGACCCACAATGAGTTGAGAAGAGGGCAGAAAACACGGTTAGCTGCCATTGAACAGACATTGATGAGGAGTGGTCATCCCGCGGGGACTCCTGCTGTGGTGTATGGGGACAGGGGCCGAACTCGGATCTCTCCCCCACTGCTGCTGGCTCCCCTGAGAGAGGAGACGGGCTGAGATTACCTGCCAAGACCTCGGAGTAGACCGTGAGGGTGGCAGTCACACACTGACACTCTGTTGGGCTACAAGAGGTGGATAGGCACATCTCTCATCTTTTGCCTCCTCTATACGCGAGGCAGCCTTTCCTCCACACCATTTCGGACCCACTGTGGGAGACTCGAAGTGAAGAGGACCAACTGAGGTTCCGTGACAATTGTAAGTGGTGTTTTCGACTCGCACGAATATGGTCGAGTCTGGTATCTACGAACCGCAAATGACGAGTTTAGTGGGTGTACGCAGTTTCGCTGTACTAACCTAAACCGTTCGTCTGTTACGTGGGTTTCTCTATCTGTACCCACGGGTTCCATCTTAGATACGGCATCCATTTTGTCTCTTGCCCTCAAGTAGCCAGCGAACGGACGTTGTCCGCTTCGCGACCCTGGGATTCCCAAGATATCTGCGGAAGACACATGTCCTTTGAAAGTGTCTTTATGATGAGGGGGATGATACTGTAAGGCAGATGGCCCCGCTCGAGGCTCATCTTGCCGTGCCGGTTTATTGTCTTAGCCGTGCATCTCATTAGGCACGTCCCTTTGATGCCTGTAGCTCGTGTTTCCCGATACCTCCCCTTTTACACCCTTTCCAATCTCCCCACTGTTTCCATCTTCCTCTGCACCTGTTCTTGTTCCTTCTTCGATCTGTTTTACTGCTGATTGGAATGTATTAATGGTGGGAAGATGGGTTTTTACAGTTGGGAACCGCCAAATGTTTCCGCACTTATGTTCCGGACCTTGAATGTATCAAATTGACCAAAGCGACCCCTCTCGGGGATAATTATGGGAACCGAGTTGTAAACCTTTGTGTACCATGTAAACCTATGGGAGAAATATGTATAAAAGGAGCGATCCACAGTAGCAATTTGAAGCAGTCTCCTCGAACCTACACTCGTTGTACTTCCTGTGACTTCTGTGTTTCCCTGCAGTAAATAAACCTTGAATCTTTGACGCCGAAGGAAGTGTCCCGTGTCTCTGTCATTCGTACGCCGGAGCAGGTTACCCACGAAGGTTTCAGGTGTTGTCCCCTGGCACCGCTGGGTCTTAAATAACCCAGTCCATCAGTTGGCGCCCAACGTGGGGCTGCATCAGTGGTACCGGTCCAAGCCCGACGATCGTGAGGAACTTCGTGTGAAATCTCCGAGGGAAGGTGCACTCCGCTTCATCGATCCCGTTGTCGAAACAAGTGGCCCGAAGACTTTTCCCGCGAAGATTCCCGCCTCCTGGCGGCTGCGACGGACTGCTGCCCTCACTGTAGACCTGTTTTGGCGCCTGGCGTAGACCTTGGTATAGCGAGACGATTGACGGGCCTTCCTGGTGACGCCATCGATCTTTGAGTTAAGTATTTGTGGGTCGCTCCCAGAGTTCTTGGTTGTGGTTGCTTAGTTGTTGCATGGTTCCATTGCATTTGTGGTTCTCGGTACTTTGTTGTGATATTTGACGACTGCAGCCGCCAAAACCGAGGGTTTTTGCTCTTTGTAGGGACTTGGTAAATCCCGTAACCCTTGACGTTTGTGAAACTCGGCTAGTGTGCAAGATGCCTGGTCGCAGTACTTTGTTTAGTTGTTTCAGACGTTGTGGTACGGATTCCCGACTGGAGGACTCTTGTCCGATACCTCCGGTTGGAACTCCCACTTATGAGCTCTACAGTAAGCACGGGCTAGGCCCGATTACTTTTAATGAATATTGGATTCGTTACACTAAAAAAGACGGTGTCCTTAGTTGGCCACCTCATGGTAGCTTTGAGACCCCGATTTTGGATAATCTTGAGGCTAAATTGTTTGAGAAAAAGTCAAGGCCGGCCATGTTTGATGCCTTTCGGTTGTGGCGTAAAGAAGCCCGACAGAAAGAGATCAGACAGACTAAACGTAATCAGAGAGATGGTGTTGCTACCATTGTAAAGAAAGCAGAGCAGTTTCAGCGTGATAAGGAGGATAAGGAAAAGGAAGTGTTTGATAGGCTACAGCGTATGTCCATAGATAAATGCTATCCTGCTTTGCCTACGGAGTCGGATAAGAAGGAAGAATCAGTTGAGGATCCTTTGATGTCCTATCTCATGAAGTCGCCACCTCCGTATGTACAGGGTACCGCAGCTCCTGTGGTGCCCCCTGTACCTGTTCCTCAACCTGTTCCCCAACCTGCACCCGTTCTTCCGACTGTTCCTGCTCCTTTGCCTACTGCTATTCCTACTGCTCCTCCGCTTCCACATACTCCTGCTCCCGCTACTGCTCCTGCTCTACTTACTCCTGTTGCTTCTTCTGTTTCTACCCCTTCTCTTGTTAGTCCCTTGTGCTATACTTCTCCATCTACTCGAAGTCGTACTCCTCCTGTTGCGGCTAGCTTCTTTAATTCTCTTGGACCTGTTCTTGAGTCCGCTGGTTCAGACGGTCCTCAGAGACGTAGTCAGCTTCCCGGTAACAGGGAACGTGCTGCGCAATATAACATGGCGATGGGTTGGATGACACACCCTCTTAGAAATCCTCCACGTGCTGTGCTTAATACGTTCTGTCAATTCAATGTACCGACACAAAGATACGTGTTCGAGGAAATGTGCAAGGTTCTGCGTGATCAGATATCGGCCGATGCACCTGACGATGTGTTGACCGCTTTGTCTGATCTACAGCTTCAGTTCTCGAACGGACTGATAGTGGATACCAACGTTCGACGTGCTGTTGAGCGGTTGTTATCTTTCCGTCCCACTCCTATACCTCAAGCCTTGTTTGTTGAGGATGTTGAGAGCCAGTTAGATGCGTCTGGCCAGTTTCCCATGCGCGAGGTTCCACCAGTGTACATGCCAGGTGATGCCACCCGAGCTCCGCCAATCCTGCCACACTTCCAGAGAGTATGGATTCATCTCCCGTGGAAACGATCGGAAGTGTTGCAGGTGAAGCAATCTTTGCCTGACCCTCGCAAAAATCCTGCAGGGTACTATAAGGAATTGTCGCAGCTCGTAGACGCTACGATAATGAATCTTGCCGATATCGATATGCTGTTTGGTAATGTCGTACCGCAACCGGTATGGGCTAAGATTCGTCAGGAAAATCATGCAAACGAATTAGGTGGTGATTGGCCTGCCCTTATAGCGGCGGATGGGTTGCAAACTGGTGGTGCTAAACCCGAACAGTTGATTGCTGCTCTCCTTCAGAGAATAATTACGCTAATGAAAACTCTTATGCCAGCTATGAGGGTGAACTGGGACAAATTGTCAGCTTGTAGACAGAAGAAGGACGAGAGTGTCTCTGACTTCTTTACGAGATTTGAGGAGGCATTCATCGACCATAGTGGTCAGGATATGGGCACTGAGGGTGGTCAACGGTTGTTCGTGGACAAATTTGTCTCTAACTTATTGCCCGACTTGAGCAATAAATTAAAAAACTCTGAGAGTGCGTGGGCCGTTTCTACATCGGCTCAAATATTGGCTACGGCACAGTATTATGAGAACAGAGAGAAAGAGGAGAACGACCGCGCTGATAAAAAGACGAAAGAACTTAAAACCAAAGTGTTGTTACAGCAGGCGTATCCTCAGCGTTCGAATCAGAATGCTTCGCAGCAAAATAGATCGCAGTCGCAATCTAATAGGTCGCAATCTCGAAATGACTCCTCTTCCCAAAGATCTTCGTTAGGGTACAATCAGTGTGCCTATTGTAGACAGGAGGGTCATTTAAAATTCAACTGTCCTATTCTAAATGACCGTAATAGTGGTAACTCATCTAGAGGAGTTCGTGGTGGTTCTCAGCAGACACCACGTGGTAGGGGTCGTGGTGCTCAAAATGATCGTTCAGATAACTCATCGAACTCTAATAATTGTTTTGATCAACGTGGATCAACGCAAGGACGATCTGCGCAGTACAATGTAGACGATTATTACGTCGATCAGGGAACTGACGACAGTAATTACTAGGACAGCCATAGACAAGGAGAGGGAGTAGTATCAGTTCCAGTTGATCCGAGAGGGCCTTACGTCGCAGTTGCTACATCGGGCGTCGTTGAGCCTTTTCAGTTGGACACTGGTGCAGCGAAAAGTTCCATAATGCATTCGAAACTCCCTGGCGCACCTTTGTCTGGCTTAACAAATGTTTCCGTTGGATTCTCTGGCGCCCCCGTTAGCAATCCAGTTTCGCGCCCTTTGCCCCTTACAATTGGGCCTCGTGAGCTTCAAGCTCCATTGATTTTGACTACTGGTTGTGGTGAAAATCTTTTGGGCCTGGATTTACTAAAACGTTTGTATGCAACTTTGTATTGTTCTCCTGTGGGTGTAAAGCTTACGTTAGGTGAGAGGGTTGTCTCTCCTATGTACTTGTCTCTCGATAAGCTTCCACCGGAATTGAGTTCTCTTCCTGCATCTTTGTGGGCAACAGGTCCCAATGATGTGGGCCTGCTTGACATCTCCCCTTACGTTGTTCAGCTGAAATCTAATGTGCGATTGCCACGTATTCCCCAGTATCGAATCTCTCTTGATGGTGAACGAGCACTGTTAGCGATCATCTATGATCTGATCGAGAAAGATGATATTGAAGAAACTCGGGGAAACGTGTGCAACAGCCCTGTACTGCCCATTCTAAAACGTACTGATCCTTCGAAACCACCTGTTTATCGTTTTGTTATCGATTTACGGGAGGTAAATAAAATTGTGATTCCTCAGTTCCCCGTTGTGCCTGACATCACGGGGCTACTGACTCTGATTCCGGCTTCTGCATCTTGGTTTTCGGTGATCGATCTGAAGAATGCTTTCTTTAGCATTCCGATTGCCGAAGAAAGCAGAGACCTTTTCGGTTTCTCTCTTGGTGGTCGCAGCTTCCGGTTTAAACGTGCTCCTCAGGGCTACTGTGAGAGTCCATCGATTTACAGTCAAGCCTTGAAGGGTCAACTGGATGCGTTTACGTTGCCGGCTGGTGCGGCCCTAATCCAATATGTCGATGACTTATTGGTGGCTGCAGATACTCAGGACATTTGCAAAATCGCTACGGTGTCGTTGCTGCAACATCTCTGTGACTTACATCACAAGGTGTCACCTTCTAAACTCCAATATTGTTGTCAAGAAGTAACCTATCTAGGTCACTTATTGTCAAAGGAGGGAAGGCGGTTGACCCCAGAGAGAATTGCAGCAATTGCGCGAATGACTGTGCCAACAACCCAAAGAGATGTGCGTGCCTTTCTAGGTATCACGTCGTATTGCAGGCAATGGATTCCAAATTTTTCATTGCTAGCGAAACCATTGGTGGCTCTTACGTGCAAGGATGTTTCAACTCCTTTACCATGGACGGAAGACTGTCAGAAAAGTTTTTCTGAATTGCGTGACTCATTGTGCTCGGCTCCTGTGTTAGGTACTCCCGACTACAGCAAGCCGTTTACATTATATGTTCACGAGAGGGAAGGTTGTGCTTTGAGTGTTTTAACGCAACCTTTTGGTGGTAAGCAACGTCCATGTGCATATTTTTCCTCGACCTTGGACCCGGTAGCTAGAGCATTGCCGAGTTGTTTGAGTGCAACAGCGGCAGCTGCGGTGTCCATCCGACAATCAGCAGGATTGGTCATGGATAATATGCTTACGGTGATGGTTCCGCATGCAGTCGACACTCTGTTGAATCGTACGAAAACTCAGCACTTGACGAGTGCGAGGTTGTCTGGGTACGAGTTGACGCTGTTGGCAAGTCATATTCAGATAAAACGTTGCAATGTTCTGAACCCGGCGACTTTGTTACCAATTAGCACGGAGTCAGATGAAATAGCAGAACATGACTGTTATTTGAGGACTGAAGAGGAAACAAAAGGTCGAGTGGACCTTAAAAACACTCCTTTGGAAGATCCAGATGGAACTTTGTATGTGGATGGTTCATGTTTTAAATTGCCGAATGGTGATGTGACTACTGCGTATGCTGTTGTAACTTTGAATAGTGTTGTGGAAGCTGCGAGACTGAATCAGAGTTCTGCCCAAGCTGCAGAACTGATTGCTCTCACTAGAGCGTGTGTGTTAGCGAAAGGGAAACGTGTGAATGTGTTTACCGACAGCCAATATGCATTTGGCGTCGCCCATAGCTTTGGACGGTTGTGGAGAGAGAGAGGTTTTATGACATCGCATGGCACGAAGATTCAGCATGGACAGCTTGTGAATGATCTTTTGGATGCACTTACGTTGCCTAAGCAGGTAGCGATTGTTAAATGTAGTGCGCATCGTAAGGTGATGGATGATGTTGGTCGTGGTAATGCATTTGCGGATGAGACTGCTAAGGAGACTGCCCGGAACCTTAGCACTCGAATGTATGTGACAAGTTCGGTTAGGTGGCCTATAGAGACTAGTATGTGTGAGGATACTATCGAGAGTGTGAAAGCAATTCAAAATGAGGCCACCGAGACTGAAAAGACGAAGTGGAAAGAAAGTACGGGAAAGTTGGATGCGAATGGTTGTTGGGTTGATTTGTCAGAGCATAAGAGATGGATGTTGCCGGATGCGTATGTGCTGGCTGTTGTGACAATGGCACATGGGTTAGCACATATTAGCGTGAAAGGTATTTGTAAGTTGCTGTCCCCTGTGTGGAAGAATGATGGTATCACGAAATGTGCTGAACGCTTGGTTAAGAATTGTATGGTATGTATGTTGTACAATCCTGGTAAGGGAACTCCAACACCTCCTGGTAGTTTTGCTCCCCCTTCATGTCCTTTTGAGGTGATTCAATTAGACTTCATCCATATGGAGCGATGCAATAACCTGAAATACGTTTTAGTTGTGGTTTGCGCATTCTCCCGATGGATTGAAGCCTATCCTCTCAAAGACAACACTGCTTTGTCAACTGCGAAAATCCTACTGAAGGAATACTTTCCTCGGTATGGAATGCCTCGAATTGTATGGTCTGATAACGGAAGTGAGTTTGTGGGGAGTGTGATGAAGAGTGTGTGTAAGGGCCTTGGAATTAATCAAAAATTCCATAGCGCCAATCATCCCCAGTCAGCTGGTTTGGTTGAAGGGTATAACGGCACCCTTAAACTAAAGCTAGCGAAGATTCAGGCTACGACTGGTCTTTCGTGGCCTGACGCTTTACCCTTAGCTTTCCTGTCAACAAGGGCAACCGTACACTCCCGAGTAGGGCTCAGTCCCTATGAAATAGTGTTCGGTCGTCCTGCGAATGTTTGGGGGGTCCCTAGACCGGGTGTGTTCTGTAATCTTGAGTACCCAATGTTGATTGACTATCTTCATGATCTGACTGCTAAACTGAGGTTAATTCACCAACAGGTTTACGAAGCATTGCCGACGCCGACGGAGGGTCCAGGCCACCAGCTCCAGCCCGGAGACTGGGTGGTAACGCGCAACTTTGCCCGTAAGAAGAATTTGGAACCCCGCTTCACTGGACCCTACCAGGTCCTCCTTGCCACGAGAACTGCCGTTCGTCTAGAAGGCCGGAAAAATTGGGTGCATGCCACCCATACGAAGAAAGTTCCTATACCGTTACAGGCAGACTTGTGGGTGAGGAGGGGCATTGCTTCAGCTGAATCCGAAGGATTGCCGGCTTTTGTACCTTTTAGCGACGCACAACCTGTCGGAGAATCCTCAGTACAGCAGAAAGACACTGTTGAACATTTGTCACCAAAAGACTCAAGACCAGAACATTTGACTGATCAGCAGAACTCTGTTCCCTCAACGGATCCTTTGTTTGATGAACAGACACGTCCTGGGAAAACTCGATACTTTTTGCGATCCAGCACTAAGGACAAATAAAAAGATTTTGTTCTGTCCCTTGACAATTGCATTATCCCGTTTTCCACGATCAGTCTGAACACCCGTATCATTGTAATTATTTTTGTATATATTGAGTTTCGTTCCACATGTATTTTTGCTTCCACAGCTGAGAGACATTTTGCATATAGATTGTAAATAAAGGCCGTAGGGCCGCGCGTGTACTTCCTTCTGGTTAGTAGGTCTTGACGCTAGGTTAAAGACCGTCGGTTCCTGGGAACTCCTAGGGATTGACTACTGCTACACAGAACGAAGTGCGTCAAGAAACGTTGCGGACGGTCATAGGGGATGGCGTTTTCAAAGCTGATGGACTTGGAAGAAGCTCAGGCGCAAAGATTCAAACTACAACAACTTAGTCGTACTAAATGTTTTATGTTTCAAATATTCGTATTGCTTTTGACTGTTTCTGCACTATTGGCGGGTGGGGTGTATTACATGATGTCGTACTTCTTACCTTCTGCCATACCTACTCCTACTTCTGACCCTAAACTTACCTCCACTGCATCCCCTCATTCTTTCCATATCTTACCCGAACACGAGCAGGCTAGACGTGCAGAATTCCGTAATAATTCCTTTATTCAGCTCCTTCATCAGCACCAGTTAGTGGTTAACACTACTAATTGTTGGGTGTGTGGGCTGATGCCACATACCACGGATAAGGGAATTCCATATCTGGTTTTACCGTATAGTTCCCAGGGTTCAGCTCGAGCATTCCAAACAATGTTTCAAAGCGCACTAGATTCTTACCCCAGTCGAGAGCCACGTTCTCCCTACTTTGGCCCTGGCTCGTATCATAAGCCTTTGTCTATAGCGATAGAAGACTTAGATAGAGATATCTATGAGCCGTCGCTCATCCCAGAGGAAGAGGTACAAGCCTATAGGGTCCTGAGTAAGGTCGAGTATAGTGCGCTCACGAGTGAAAAACAGCTTAAAAGCTCGCCTCCGATATGGGTCGTACCCCACATTGGTAATTTCTGTTTAATGGGTCGTGGTCGAAGATCGAAAGCTCGACTTGGAGAGAGCGCTTGTACCGAGAATTACATTCTGCCGATGGTCTCGTCCCCTGTGTTTCTGGCTGCCAAGGGTACATACTTTGTCTGCCATGATCGTGCGTATGCATGGTTGCCCTCCGACTTTGTGGGCTCATGTTTTATCGCAAATCTGTTGCCTCCGACGTTCACTGTAGACGCAGACTATCACAAGACTAGAGTTGTGAGAGGCGTAATTAGCGAAGAGGACACTGCCGGTCAAGAGGCAGGAGACTTTTTCAAGGGTTTCCTCCCGTTTTGGGGGCCTATGGTTAATAGTAGGAACCTGAGACAGTTGACTCGAGTGGTGGAATCGACAGCTAATATTACTGCCAGTGCCCTTGGTAATATCACCACAGAACTTCAGGCGGATAGACTTATGACGTTACAAAACCGTATGGTTTTAGACATGATCTTAGCAGATCGAGGTGGGGTATGTAAGGTGATCCATTCGAGCTGCTGTATTTTCATTCCAGATAACGCTCCGACCGTCTATCAAGCCATCTCAAAGTTGCATAAGATCTCTGAATCCATACACGTGGATGTAGGGGATTGGACGCTACTTGGGTGGTTTTGGGGCCTGATGTCGACTTGGGGTTGGAAGATTCTGATGATTATCAGAGTTGTTGTGGTGTTCCTGTTCACGTGTTGCCTTTGTGTGCAGTGTGGTCCTGCCTTATGTGGCCTCTGTGCTACAACGTGTATAAGACAGCCGCCTGTTACCAAAGGAGCTCGGTTGGACAGAGCTATGTTACAGCAACATCTTGATGGTCTGATGAATATCGAGTATGATTCTGACTAGTGCTTGCCTACATGAGGGCAAAAGGAGCGTCTGAGGTTCCGTGACAATTGTAAGTGGTGTTTTCGACTCGCACGAATATGGTCGAGTCTGGTATCTACGAACCGCAAATGACGAGTTTAGTGGGTGTACGCAGTTTCGCTGTACTAACCTAAACCGTTCGTCTGTTACGTGGGTTTCTCTATCTGTACCCACGGGTTCCATCTTAGATACGGCATCCATTTTGTCTCTTGCCCTCAAGTAGCCAGCGAACGGACGTTGTCCGCTTCGCGACCCTGGGATTCCCAAGATATCTGCGGAAGACACATGTCCTTTGAAAGTGTCTTTATGACGAGGGGGATGATACTGTAAGGCAGATGGCCCCGCTCGAGGCTCATCTTGCCGTGCCGGTTTATTGTCTTAGCCGTGCATCTCATTAGGCACGTCCCTTTGATGCCTGTAGCTCGTGTTTCCCGATACCTCCCCTTATACACCCTTTCCAATCTCCCCACTGTTTCCATCTTCCTCTGCACCTGTTCTTGTTCCTTCTTCGATCTGTTTTACTGCTGATTGGAATGTATTAATGGTGGAAAGATGGGTTTTTACAGTTGGGAACCGCCAAATGTTTCCGCACTTATGTTCCGGACCTTGAATGTATCAAATTGACCAAAGCGACCCCTCTCGGGGATAATTATGGGAACCGAGTTGTAAACCTTTGTGTACCATGTAAACCTATGGGAGAAATATGTATAAAAGGAGCGATCCACAGTAGCAATTTGAAGCAGTCTCCTCGAACCTACACTCGTTGTACTTCCTGTGACTTCTGTGTTTCCCTGCAGTAAATAAACCTTGAATCTTTGACGCCGAAGGAAGTGTCCCGTGTCTCTGTCATTCGTACGCCGGAGCAGGTTACCCACGAAGGTTTCAGGTGTTGTCCCCTGGCACCGCTGGGTCTTAAATAACCCAGTCCTTCACAACCAGGCGATGACTCTGGATAACGACAGCCTACTCCTTGCTGAAAAACACAGAGGTGAGGAGTGGGGGGGGGTGGCATTGATCTGGCCCTGCACCGCAACAGAGGTAACCAATTGCCCTGGGGCAGAGACTGAGGACGTGTGAGTGCCCGAGGCAGTAAATACTCATGCTGAATATTAGATTGCCAACATGGTGAAGGAGAAGGCTGTAGGGGGCCTGGGGCAGATAGATAAATACACCAAACCGGTGGCATTTGCCGGGTCAGTAGAGAGAGGAACACTGTGCCTCCCCTACTACCACAGGAAGTGGCAGTTTCCCCAGCAGCAGTACTCCTAGTGATCAAAGACAGCCACAAAGACTTAGCAGACAAGATTTATGGGGTAGGGGTCTCGTTCCTCTGTGAATACTTGCACAACTTATCATCGCAAGCTATGGAGGCAGAGGGGCACATTTCTTCCCTGCAAGATGTAGCAGACGCCACTACATGAGCTTAAAAGACTGAATGAGCCGACAACACTCTTTGAACACTCCATGGAAGATGCAGAAGGCAGATCATGCAGAAATAATCTGTGGCTGGTGGGACTGCCGAAGGGTGCAAAAGGACAACAAACCGGGGAGACTGGTTTAAAACATAAATTCCAGACAGAGAGCTATCTCTGTGCTTTAATATAGAGGGCTCACAGGTCGCAGGCCCCAATACTGCCTCTGTCATCATCTGGAAGAAAATACCCTTTTTGGATGGTCACCCCCACACCTTTTGCTCCAGAATCTGATGGCTAGGACTCTGAAAGTGCACTGGAGCAGGCTGAAATTGCTATATGTGAATTCACATCCCCAATTGGTAAGGACTTTAAAACCTCTATAAGTCTGTAGACCATGGTATCAATGGTACCCAGAGCATGGGTGTTAAAGGGGTCACCAGGGCCTGCAGCACCATTTGTGCCACACTGAGTAGCCCAGGTAAACTACTAACAAGAGGCCTGCCTTTGCAGACTGCAGTAGAGTGTAAACTGTGTGATCTCGACTCTGCCTTCACCATGTGTGGCAAAGTCAAACATGGTTGTTAATATGTCAGTCACCCCTAAAGAAGGCCTCCTGAGGCAGACAAGTGGCTTGGCTTGCTTTGGCCTGAGGATCCAAGTAAACTCCAAGCTGAGCTAAAGCCAGGCGTGCTTCACTGGCTCACCCACTTCTATAAAATTATGTTATATTATGTTAAGGATATTTATAGAGCACATGGCTTCCAGAATGCATCCCAGCGCTAGCAGAGATACATGGCAGGTCACACCAGCTTAGTCGGTGGGTTTTGGAAAAAAACAGGTTTTCAGAAGGAAAGGAGGTTGGGTTCTGAATTAAATGGGCGGCCCGGGGGTCTAGGGGGTGAGTGTTCCAGAGCTTAGCGGAAGTGTAATAGAAAGACCTGCCACCACTTCTCCTCCTATTGATTTTGGGGACCGCGGCTAGGTAGAGGCTGGATGATCGGAGGTACTTTCTAGGACAGTACGGGGAGATGATGGATTGGAGGATGGGGAGGCCTTTCTTCCAGAAAGATGTATGAGCAATACATAGGGACTTGAATTGTATTCTTTCCACAATCGGGAGCCAGTGCAAGGTTTTCAGGGCTGGTCATGCATAGTGGCTGTTGGAGATCTTAAGAAGCATGCTTGCTGCACAGTTCTGAATAACTTGCAGTTTGTTTGTGGTCACCCCTGGAGCTCCTAGATACAGAGCATTTCCGTAGTCGAGGCGGGAGACGATTAAGACCTGGACCATGAGTCTCCTTGCTGAGAGGGGGAGGAGCGGTAAGACTTTACAGAGCATCTGTAGGATGCCATAACAGGATGCGGCAGTTTCGTCGTCTGATGATCAAATGTGAGTGACCGATCTAGCCACATGCTGAGACTTTTGACCTGATTTTTGGGCGTGGGTGGGGAGCCGAGACCGTTTGGCCATGTTGAACTGATATCAAATGTGGGGGACTTACCCAGCAGTTGCAGCGCCAAACAAATGGCGCTGTACCCACGGGCACTCCTCTGAGACTTAATCTCTTTGATTCGTTTTGATGTAGTCCGTTTGTTGTAAGTGTAAGAATTCTCAATTACTCATTGGTAGGTCAGTGTAATGACTTCTTTAATCCAGTCTTTTATTCAAATCATTTCTTCAAAATTGTTAACATTATTGATCAATTCCATCAAATTTCAACAGTGCATGACAATTGCTTCTTCATTTGAAATCATCTCAAATTGCGATGTAAGTATCCCTATGCATTTCGGGAACCAGCCCTTCTTCAGGGGATTCACTTATAATCTGAAATTCAGAAAATCTAAGTTTTACTCATGGGGACAGTTGACTCTTCCTACACCAAGCTCATAAGTAGGGTGAACATGCTTGTGAAAACCGAAAATAAAGAGTAAGTGAATGGGAAGTGACTGTGTTGGGTCAAACACAAAAGGACTGTGAAATGCGTAAAAAAACTGCGAGAGGAACATAACCGAATGGTGCACCGTAATTAATTAATAAATGGAAAAACACATAAAGATCTAGACTGTGGGTGAAATATCACTAAAAGTGTATCGCGAACGATTAATAAATATAAAGGTGAAAGAACATGTGCTCATTACAGTGAGGTTCGAAAGATTGCTGGTTCAATCATCGTGTGTTCGTTGTTAGTCATGAATCATTATCTGCTTACGAAATGGGAATGAATCAGGTGCTGAAACTCTTACCGCATGAATGAATGAAACGGCGTGTCAAAATTCCCTCGTACAAAGATTGTCGGTAACGCGGAACTCCGACAAAGAGATCCGGTGTGTGGATGAAGGAAAACAATGATGGACTTATGTTTGGCAGCCATCGTAAAGTGGTAATGGGATGGTAATGAAACTCAAAGACGGACCCCAGGCCGTGTGTGTGAAAAACGAATCTAGACTTGAAAACGGACTAACTGTTTTGCGGCCATCTTGAAGGTGGTGATGTTAGTAACATGTTTGGTTGGTAATAAGCCAGGAAAACAGAGACAAAAGGAAAAAACGAAATAATATTGGGAACCTACAGTTGGATGAATACAAAAATATTGATGAAAAAAATAAAATAATAACAAAGTATTCAAAATCGGTTAATTTCGCAATAAACGGTCCGAATGTCTAATGCTACGCAGTATACACATGATGAGGTAAATGAGAGTTAATGTGAACACAGTCAAAAAAGAATATATAATATACTGGCATTGATGGATTGAACCCAGTTATGTGCATATAACGAAATGATTACATGATGGTACAACAATAAAGTGAAAATGGAACATAAAATGAAATCGTTCATCCCCCATATAATTTACAGTTAATGTTGCGTTAAAGAAAACAGCTATATTCACTTCGATCATTAAGACCTTTAGGCTTACAAGTATCCAGTCTTTTTATCCAAATCAATTTGTGTTGTAGTAGTCTCTTCCTGTTGTCTACACCCTGTTTGAGAGGGACAACCTCCAATACCAAAAATCTGATTTGACTGATGTTGTGGTTATTGTTGACGAAGTGTGCAGCAAATGGAGCTTTTATGATCTCGTTCCTGATGGTGCTCTTGTGCTACGTTAGACGAACCTTTATTTTTCTTTCAGTCTTCCCTAGGTAGGGTAATCCACAGGGGCATTTTAAGAGGTATACCAAATTTTTTTAATCACAAGTGGCATTGGTGAATAATTTCATTGTTGTACCTGAGGTTGGATAATTCAAAAGGATGATAGCTGTCGATCCATCTTTGTCGATCATCATTTTGGGCTTTTCAACCACTGCCAGTAGCACAGTTTCGGTCCCATTTTGGGAGCGAAACCCGCTTTGCAAGGGGTGAAGTATGTTGTGAGATTCGAGAAAGGTGGAAATAACTGTATTAACATGCTTTTTTAGCATTTTTATGATCCAGGGAAGGAGGGAAGTAGGGCAGTAATTCCCAAGAATGTCAGGGTTAAGGTTAGATTTCTTCAGTAGCGCCTTCACCAGGGCGTGTTTCCAAAGTGACGGTACTAGTCCTGTTGAGATGGAGGAGTTAATCAGCTTTAGTAACACTGTGAGGACTACTTTCGCAGCATGGTTAGGAATTGAGGGCTGCCGGGTCACAGGGAGAGCCAGATTTTACTGAGGCACAGATGTTCACTAGGATGTCCAGGTGTCCATAACCATAAAGGGAATTTCCTTGAGCGCATCCTCACCGGGCACGGAGTTCTCCACGGACAGCGGATTAACAGTGGAGGTGGGAGGGGGAAAGCAATTGGAGATATCCTTGATTTTATTGGAGAAGAACTCTGCAAGTGCATCACAGCATGCGTGCAAGCCCTCAAGGGGGGCATCTATCACCGATAGTTTTAGGAGGTGCTTAGCAATTAAAAAAAAATGTTGTGGGGAGTTTGAAAGGGAGTTAATTCTTTCCTCATAGTAGGATGCTTGTGCCTCCTTCACTTTGGTTTGATACATTTTTATGGAGTCCCTGTATTTCAGTTTACGTGTTGCATCATATTTCTTCTCCATTCCCTCTCAAGTCTTTACAGGTTTGTTTGTACTCATGCAGCTTGGTGGGAGTTCCACGGAGTTGGGTTATTCCTAGTTTTTTTTAAATGTGTTTCCTAGTTATGACTAGGTCCAGGGAGGAATCGTTCCAATGGTTAAATTTGTTATTCGCGATAGTGGGACAGGAATCTAAAGCAGGTATGGAGTTTCCCAGAGCTGATTTCCATGAGTGCAACGGAAAGTTGAACCAAGAGCGTGTTTTGGTGGATCCCAGGAGAAGGGGACCAAAAAGTCGTCTGACCATGACACTGGGATCGGATCTCCTACTAAGAGTTCCCTGCAATTGGAAAAGATGGGGTCTAGGTGGTGCCCTTTTTCATGGGTGGGGCTAGTAACACTTTGCTTCATCTGGATACCTAGGGAATTCTGGATTAGTTCAGTCACTACTGGGTCCGAGGGATCGTCAAAATGCAAGTTGAGATCCCCTAGCACAGTGAAATTGGAGGTGGAGCTTGCCATGTTGGCGACAATTTGTGGTAAAACTTTGAACAATTGTCCATGGGGTCCAGGGGGGTGGTAAATAAGAATACCCGAAAAGGTGTGGGTGGGGGAAAGCATGATGGAGAAAGAAAAGTTTTCACAATCTGGTAGGATGTTGGAGTCGATCCGACTTTTAAAACCCTCTTTTAAAATAATGGCAATGCATTCTCCCGTCCCCTATTCCCGGTCTCTCCTCAGGACATAGTATCCCGATTTGAGACATTGCACCAGGTTTGGTTCCGACTCATTATTGAGCCAGGTGTCTGTAACAAACAGCATATCGGGGCGCTCCTCTTGGAGCAAGATAGAGAGTTGAGTGCTGTGTTTGGGTAAGGATCTGCAGTTTAAGGACAGAATTTTATAAACTGAGGAGGTTGTAAAGGGCCAGGCGGGGTTTAGTATTAGGGAGTGGAGAGTAAGAACAACGTGGACAAATCAAAACGTCCATGGTTGGGCAAATGGAGTGTAGACAATTCTCCCTAGGAGATACCCTTAATCTCCAGAATTGCTCTGAAGAGTATGTACGTTGATTTGAGTTGAAACGAGCAGAGGGGGGTGGCCCCTGACTGCGGACGGGCGCAGACGGGCTTGCCTTTGGCGCCATTGCCTCTAATATAGCCAGAGGACCTGGTTGAAGCTCAGTAAGCAAAGTCCAACATTAAAAGCTCAGTTCTAAATATACATTTTTCAGGCACAATTAGTTAAACATAGGTTAAAATAGAGTGATAATGGGGGGGCGATAAACGAAAAACGCCAGCAGTGCTGAGTGAGCTACCTTGTCCCGGCTTAGTCTGTGCGCGTCGGCGCCATCGCGTCTACTATAGTCGGAGGACCTGGTTGAAATTAAGGGACACTAGAGCCTCTCACCTCCAAGATGGCCGCCGTGTAATGGCCCACAGGAAGTGGGTGAAGAGCCCTCTTCCTGGAAAAGGAGATCCTCCCTCCACTCAAACAACAGCCGAGCTGCTGCGGTGGACCGGGGAGAAGGAGAGACAGAAGGATGCGAATGGCACCGTGAGCGAGTATGATGTGCAAGTAAGCAAAGTGCAAGACCAAAATTAAAAGCACAGTTCTAAATATAAATTCTATAGAATAGGCTTAGAGTGTGAAATCAAAGGAGCATAAACTTCAAAGTCAAACTAGAGCACCAGAACTTCCCATAAAGAGTAGTTCATGAGACTCCGCCGAGGCCGAATAAATCCAAGTAAATCAGCAAACAGTTGCAGCAGCAATCTGTCAAATCAAATAAGAAAAGGAATACAGTTTTAGCCTTCATGTGTACACCACTCTTTGCTAATCTTAGGGGTTGTTATTAGTTAGGGTTTTGGATTGTTGAAGGGTGGGAAGGGCGGGGTAAGTTATCAATCAGTATCTGCCTTTTTTTATATGGAGTGGGAGGGTTGTGGGGTGGGAATTGTGGAGGACATTTGAATGTTTGAATATGTAACATCGATGGTTTATTATGAGCAAAAAGTTCAATGCGTTTGTACACCTGTTGGGAATAGGATGTTAAAGACAAGGAATGTCTGAACAAAACGGGAATGTAAACATTATACATTTCCTGTCCTGGAATGTCAGAGAATTAAATGATCGCAGGAAGACAAAGAAAGTGGTCACATACTTAAACACACATTGTATAGATGTGGCAATATTACAAGAAACCCATTTAGCACCCACAACTGGATGATTATCATACAGACGGATGAGAGGCACATGTGCAGCTGCGGGGTTCACCTCACATGCCCGGGGAGTGCTGGTTTGGGTTAGACGTTTCTCGGGCATACAACTACATACGGTCGAGACGGACCCCGGGGGTCGATACATAATTGTTAAATGTAGAAAAGAGCAATTCATGTTTTACTGGTGGGGATATACGGACCCAATCATGACTACCAAGCATTTTATCGGAAAGTACATCAGAAGGTCACAAAATTCACAAATATACCTATGTTATGGGGCGGAGATTTGAATTGTATACAAGATCCCATTTTGGATTGGTCGCGAGGTAAAGTTAGACTCCCCTCACGCGCTGCCCGGGCGGTGGCAGATATTGCATTGGAAGAGGGATTGATGAAGCGTTGGATGCTATAGATGCATCTTTACAAAAAACAGTCTCCAACTTATTGGAGCAGGTGAGCAGGCAAATCATCTTATTAGCATCGAAACGCTCTGTGGACCTCAGCTGTTGAAAGCTTGGGCAGTCTCGTGTCCCATAGAAGTTCAAGGGAAGTTGTTAGACCTGGCACCGTGGCGTGCGTCGACCTTCCACTTTTTGCTGATGTGCCTCAGATGTTTTTGCTGGTGTCCGCTGCTCAGGGCACTGTGCCACGGCCAATACGTGCCGCAGTGCAAGTGCTCTCAATGTAAAATGTAACTGTGATTGATTTCCATGATTGACTCATTGGATTTACTGTCAGTCTCCAGTAAAGTGCACTAGGAGTGCCAGGGCTTGTAAATCCAAATGCTGCTAGTGGGCCTGCAGCACTGGTTCTGCCACCCACAGAAGCAGCTTTTTAAAAATGTGTCTAGGGTCTGCCATTGCAGAACCTGCATGCAGTCTGGTACTGTCATGCTGGCTGGGCAAGTGCACACACTTGCCAGCCCCTCAACCTTCCCTTAACTTCATATTAGTCACCCCTATGGTAGGCCCAAGGGCAGGGTGCATTGTAAGTGTAAGGTAGGACATGCTCTGGTGTGTGTGGCATGTCCTAATAGTGAATTACAGCCAAATTCGTTTTTCACTATTGTAAGGCTACCTGTTCTCTTAGGCCAGATGGGCTGCTGGAATTATTACACCCTATAATCTCAGCAGGCTCAGGGAACATGGTAGAAAGTCAAGTTTAGTATGCCTGAATCAGAATAATAACATACTTCTTTTAGTAAAGTTTATTTTAATATCCTGTGTTTGCAAATGCTACTTTTAGAAAGCTAGCATTTGCTTGCCTAACCATTTCAGCCCGCCTCTGCTAGGATGTGTATCTGACTGTCTGGGATGTGTGAGTGACAGGGCTGGCGGATAACAGGTGGTGAATCCAAAGATTACACCTTAGTGGGAGGTAAGAGTGCCCCTGGACTCCTAATAGGGCTGTGCTCTGCCACCACAATGCTGGCTCCGCCCCCTGGGGAGCGACTGATGACTCAGCCGGCACCTGGCCCAGGAAGGGCGAAGCACTGTCAACAAGGTACTCCTGGCTGCCCCTGTCCCCACAATGCTGGCTCCACCTCCTGTGGAGCGTCTGAAGTGCCTTCCCCTCACACTGAAAGAAGAAGCCAGAACACACCAACATAGTGCTCAGAGACTGAAATGAGTTATGCAGAGGCCCCCCTTGCCTGCAAGAACAAAGAAAATGTGGTATAAAAGTAGGAGCCCTGCTCCTTGTAAATCAGATCCTGCTTTTTGTACCAAGACGACCCCTCTGCCTGAGGAGAAGGAGCCAAGGAAGCTGAGGGAGAAGGACTGTCCCTATCATGGGGGACTAAACCTGCAGTGGCTGCCTTGCTGCCAAAGGAGAGGAAGAGATCATCTTTAAAGACTTGCTTTCATTTATTTCTACAAAAGTTGTGCTTCAGAAATCAATCTCCAAGGGCCAGGAAGTGAGCTGGTCCCCTGAACTGAGCCCCAGGACCATTGGGCTCTCTCCCCCCTTCGAATCAAGCTGCTGGATTTATCTAGTTCCTGTCCCGCTGAATGCCGCCACGAAGTGCGCCCTGTGAACCCTGTCCGCCTTGAGGCGCTTCGAGCCGTGCTGTGGCCGCCCCGGCACCGTGTGTCCCCGCTGTGCGCAGGGTCCACCACACTGTGTCCTCCTGAGGCCGCCCGGCACCCTGCTCCAACACGCCCTCAAGGCCGAAGCCGCACCGCCCACCTGAAAGCTGCCGTGAACTCGCTGGGTCCGTTTTGCCAAGCAGTACGGTGCGTACCTCTGAAGTGTCTTACTTTGCACCGTACACCCCCGCTGAGACCGCGCCGCACCAGCCGAGCCGCCGGTATGTCCCGTACCCGCCGCTAGGTACAGCCGCGCCGCCTCCCCGTCTTGCCTGCTTTGCTCCGGATCAGCCTCCTGATATCCCCCCCAGCAAGGTACGGTGCGTATCTTTAAAGCGTATTGAAGCGCTCCGCATCAGGAGATATCCCCGAGGCTGCGCCACAGTCAGAGGAGCTGCCCTGTACAAGGAGTACGGGCCGCTCTAAGTGGCACTTGCCGCCGAAGGATCTCCCCGTAGGCTACGCGTCGAAGGGACGCCAACGCCAGGACACAGACAGCGCCCCTGACAGCCCGCAGAGCCCCTCAGAGGCCTCGCTCCAGCGTCGCACATCTTGACGCCGCCGCGAGCCGGACCCACCTCAGGTGCCCTGCTGAGCCTGTCCCGGTCCACAGCTGTTCCCCGCATTTGTCCGTGGCAACCCCCCCTTGCAAGGTACTGTAAAGTGTGTGCTCGAGGGCGCACATCGTGAACTCGAAGGTCCGCCCCTCATGGAATCTGTTGCTGGCTGTTAACCCCTTGCAGGGCCTAATAATCTGCTGGTGCCCCAGTAACACGAAGCGCACAGAACAGCGCCTTAAAGCCAAGCATCTTTTAGTCAGGAATCTTACACAAAGTATCGTGTAACCCAGAACTCTGGTTTCCATTGCATTTGAGAGCATTTAAACCTGTTCCTCGTCCCATAGAGACGCTTTGCTGAGGGAACTGCATTTTAAAGTAACGCTTGAATTGAAGCATTGAACAGCCAAGAAAAGTATCCATTCCAACCCCAGCAAAAGTATTGTGTACATCCTGATTTAATGTTATTTAAGGTCTTGTGATAAGTCTAAAAATCTACTATTTTTACATAAAGTACCAGTATTGTTATACATACCACAGCCTGGTGTCCATTTGTGGGGAGGTCAGTGTTATTTTTTGTGTGTGATTATAAATGCTAAACTAATGCGCCCTAGAGACTAGCCTTCACTGCTCGTGCCACGCAACCTAGAGGGTGAGCAGGGGTTATTCTTAAAGGGTAGTTCCCTTGCCCTGACTAGAGGAGAGGGTCCCTGTTTGTCACAAGTGCATACTTGCGCCAACCAGAGACCCCCAATTCTAACAGAAGTCATGAAGCTGGACCATCACAGGCTCCTACTTCTAATGCTTGGAAAGGCTGAGGCAGGACTTCCTTGAAAAGGCGCCTGTCATCCTTAGACAACAGTGGGGCCGAGTTTGATCCTGACCATACCCCTGGAGAGGAGGACTCACTGGCAGACCTCGATGATGGGGCTGACTCTGAAGCTCATGGCCTGTTTGATGGAATGGGCGAAGAACCGGGCCCTCGTCTCATTCTTCATGTCCATAAAGATAAGCCTCTTGCCTCTGAATCTTAGAGACTCCCATGCGGTGAAACGCTGAGGAGCCGATGAGAGCCCAAAAGGTAGGCAGACAAATTTGTAGAGTTGACCTGTCTACACAAACTGAAGAAATATGCTATGTCGGCCAAAAATAGGGACCGTAAGGTACTGCTCTTTCAGGTCCACTCTCACTAATCAGTCATTTGGAAGCAAATGTTCTTGAGGTTGTGAAAACCCTCCACCTTGAGAGGATGGGATGCAACCCACACGCTGCCTTCTCTCAGGTTGATGCCCAGTCAGTCACCCTTGTCTACTTTCTGTATCAGAAAGAACTTGCTTCTGAAACCTGGCAGATGTAGTCTTGTTGTCCAAACAGCCCATTTGTCCAGGACAGCCTTAACCTTTTGGTTTTCAGGGCTTGTTTCATCTGTGAAATCACCATCAGGGACCTGAACTGTACTGGAGTCCTGAGAAGGTCTTTTTGGAAACCTTGTACTGTCTTCAGCATGTTGAGGGACGGAGACTCATGCTCGATTCTTCTAAAGATGGACAACGTATCAGTGGTCCAATACATAAATCGTCTAGCGGGACCAGGTCGAAGGTCCTAGCAGACTTGGCCAGACAATGTTGCTAATTCTGCTTGGAGAGGAAAGCCTCGGTGACATTGGAGTCTCTCCCATTGAGACTCCATGTGATCACAGACTGAAACGTAAAATAAATCAGTTCCTGGTAACTCAGCCCCTCTGTATTTTGATCACTTGATAATAACCAGGTGGAGATCATGCCACATAGGCCTATTATCATCAAGACTGGATCACCTGTTCCTCGGTTTTTAAGCTGCTGACCAGACCCTTTAGCAGAGGCAGAAGGTGAACCTGTTGTTATGGACACTGCTTCGGATATTGCAAGCTTGGTTTCCAGTTCTTCTTGAACTTTCTTTGGATTCTCCAATCCATGTTCCCCAGACTCAAAACATTCTTAGGGCTGTCCATGGAAACTGCCACCTCTTGATAGAGTAGGTCAATCTCCACTTCATGGGAAGGATGGTTACGTGGGATGCATCCTCTGGTATGTAGACTTCTCAGAGAAATCAGACTTTTAATTCCTCCCAAACCTCGATATTCACAATTGTAGGACATGAATGTGGTTCTGCACTTCTTGGAATCTTGGCAGGACAACCAATTTCTTTCCAGAAAGGAATTGTTGAGTAAAATAGCTAGTTTGTCATGTCTTTTATTAGGTAAACAGGTCTCTGATGTCAGAGCCATAAAAATTTCTTTCAGAGTGTACACACTGGAAGGAGTTACTTTCACAGTGTCCAGAAATTCCAAATCTAACACTAGGATAGTTGAATATCTGGCATTGCCGGACAATCCTAAATTGTGCGTAGTAAGTTGTTTACGTGGTTATGAAACCATAACAGTGGAGGTGAGACTCCCTGGGACAAAACAGCTGCTCACTGCAATCAAGAAACCATTCAAGCCGGTTCCCCCAGCAACCAGTGCACAATGTTTTTGGTGGATTATGACCAAGGATGGAATCCGTGTCTCCATCTTTTGGTTGCACTCGGTGAGGGGTTCAATGGCATCAAAGGCCTATACCTTGGGTAGCCGTCTTGAGTATAGTTTGAGGGCGGCAGCCTGGTCCTTGGACTCCACCTTTTAAGAAATTCTGCTTTAAACCAGTGATGGGTGTGGCATCACTGGTGGTAAATAAGCGTTAAACTTGCATAATCAGAGTCTACGGTACTAACAAGGAATGTAATATGTCCGAGCTATCATGAAAGAAAATTAAACTCTATTAATGTCACGGAGGCGTGGGTTTTCCCACCCTACGTACAACTAATACTGTACCCGCTCAAGAAGGAGAATGGAAGCTCATTGAGGATAGGTAAACATCTTTTGTATTGAGCTATCTATATATATCTATATATATTTAATCACCAATTTCGTCCAGACACGGAGGGCGCGCTTCTCACAGCTGGTGCAAGTGGTGGGACGGACCTTCCCCAAATTCAATTATCCACCAAACAGAATACGCTCGCACTCTCCCAGATAGGTTATTTCATTAATGGTTTATTATCAAGGCTTCTGCCATTGACAGCTCTCCACACCTACGCGTTTCGACCGACGGGTCTTGGTCACAGTGTAAAACATTTGTCCTACCTTCATTTCTTCATTTTATACCAGAAATACCTGTTAACCTTTTATGATGCATTATGGGTCTGGTAGTTTAGAACATTCCATTTACATGGTATTCTCTTCTTATAACTGTATTAAAGGTACATAAATACATTGTATGATGTTATCTTGGAGGCTTGCCTATATATACATGTGTAATCATCATTTACCATATCATTTCTCCGTATATTTTTTTATATGTTATTTTATATTATAATATATCAATGTCCCAGTTGTTACTACAGGAAAGTCCAGTCCAACTGCCACTGGTTTTCTGCCTTGTGGCGAGTATTAGTTCATGTTCCTTGGCGCAGTGTCCATTCATGAACTGAACCGGATTGTATCTGGATTCTCCAATATATGTATATATACAAAGCTGGCTGGAGATTTCACTGGTGTCTGCGCAAGCAGGTTTTTGTTTCTTCTCCCGAGGTATCGGATTGCTCCAGCCCACCTCTTCAAGCACTAGCCAAGCAAGGGACACTGCCAGTAGGCAGCTCGTGACTTCACAAGGTGGCTGGGTTCATTGTAGTCAGCCCATGACCCTGCCGAGCTGTGCCACGGAGGTTGGAATGTATGCGGGGACTCGAGGAGGCCGGAGGAAATAATTTACACAGGAGACAGCGCGCCCTGTTCTGCAACACTCCATTTCCACAAGGATTTCATTTTTTCAAGTATCCCCTCGTACCATCAGCCCAGAAAAGATGCATTCTGGGAGCTGTAGGACTTACCGGAATGCAGCAGGTGAATGAGCACATGATAGGGGAGGTGTGTCCTTCTTAACAAGGGAGAACTGCAGACTGATTTTAAAACGGAGGCGTGGGGCTGTTTTCAGTGTGGCGGCGGCATCTGAGGAAGACGTGACTGTTGAAATGCATTTTGCCCAAATCCGCTTTCCAATTAAAGGATTAAAGGCCTTCTCTTGTGAAAACCCTGTGTGGCCCCTTCCTTCTGCTTCGCAGGAGGATCCTGTGTGTGTATATATATATATATATATATATATATAACAGCGTCGCAGGACCAGGAAACAGACTCCACAGGCAAGACTTAGTGCTCAGAGATGTTTATTCACAGCATCAAATGTCCAAATGATGCGTTTCGGCCGCCAGACATACAGCCTTGATCACATAGCGCTTGCAATGGTTAGAAGGTGAATTTATATACATTGTGATGGAGAGGCAGTATTTTTACAATGTTCATAGTAATGATCAAGCAAGTTTACTACGTGTTGTAAGGCAGCATATGTGACATCACGATTTTACTTCATCAAGCATGTTGTAAAGCAAAATAGACATAGCGAAAGGACTATAAATCATGAGCATGTCGAATGAGACTGGGGATTGCCATGGACAGGATGGCTCTGTTTCACAGGTGAGTGGGATGGTGCTCGGGTGTTTAAACAAACGTGTACAACCATACACATAGTGAGCAGCCAGTTACATGTGTAATGCGGGGGCCCAAACATTGCTACGTAGGTTTGGCGTGCGCTTGGTGACCGATATGACAGCATAGTGCTTGTTTGTAGGTCAATCTGTGTAGAATGGTTGAGTCTATGGACACGTGCGGCAGAAGCAGTTCCCACCCTCCGAAACAGAAGAACTGAATCTTATGTGTAACATGAGATTGTTACCGCAATATTGCAGCATAGTGCTGTGTAAAAATAGTGCTGGAAGTCCCTCGACAGCTCAAAAATATATGGATAAATGTCTACATATGTACAGGTCCTAAAAATGTGATGCATATTAAAGTGTAGTTGCACAGAACTCGCGTAAACAAGCAAAAAGTGAGGTGCCTGCCAACCCACACGTGGGAAGTGAAGTGAAGTGAAGTGAAGGGGAAGTTAAACAGTGGTGCAGTGGAAGTGTATATACATAGTGAGGCTGGCGTGTGAGTACTTAATGCGTTTAATATACACTTTGGGTTTTGTGAAAATGCCGCCAGCCTCACAGGTAGTGGCGTTGATCCAATCTACCTAAAGTGTGAAAAAATAACAACAAATTAAAGAATAAAAAAAGCGTCTTGTAGCTAAAGTTACTACCATCTGATGTAGGGCATCCAATCATTAGAAAAAATAGAAATGATAGTGTCATGTATCGTATATCCAGGAAAAAAGGAGGGCCTCCATTAGGTTCATAGGGACTATTGACCCAGAGGTAGCTCATCAGTTGAACAGGAAACTTTAGGATAATAACTTCCCTGGACTAACACTACTGTGAGCTGGCGTGGGGGCGAGGCCAGGGGTCACGGATGTAAACGTACAGAGAGCGTGGGCAGTGGAGGGCGAATCAAGGGGTCAGGGGATTAAATGCACAGGCAGCGTGGACAGTGGGGCCGAGTCCAGGGGTCACAGGTGTAAATGCACAGGCAGCGTAGGCAGTGTAGGTGAGTCCTGGGGTCTCTGGTGTAAATGCACAGGCAGTGTGGGGAGTGGGGGCGAGTCCAGGGGTCACGGGTGTAAATGCACAGTCAGTGTGGGCAGTGGGGGTGAGTCCAGGGGTCACGGGTGTAAATGCACAGGCAGCGTGGGGGCAAGTCCAGAGGTCATGGGTGTAAATGCACAGATAGCATGGGGGCGAGTCCAGGGGTCACAGGTGTAAATGCACAGGCAGCGTGGGGGCGAGTACAGGGGTCACAGGTGTAAATGCAAGGGCAGCGTGGGCAGTGGGGGCGAGTCCAGGGGTCCCGGGTGTAAATGCACAGGCAGCGTGGGCAGTGTAGGTGAGTCCTGGGGTCACTGGTGTAAATGCACAGGCAGTGTGGGCAGTGAGGGCGAGTCCAGGGGTCACGGGTGTAAATGCACAGGCAGCGTGGGCAGTGTAGGTGAGTCCTGGGGTCACTGGTGTAAATGCACAGGCAGTGTGGGCAGTGGGGGCGAGTCCAGGGGTCACGGGTGTAAATGCACAGGCAGCGTGGGCAGTGGGGGCGAGTCCAGAGGTCATGGGTGTAAATGCACAGACAGCATGGGGGCGAGTCCAGGGGTCACAGGTGTAAATGCACAGGCAGCGTGGGGGCGAGTACAGGGGTCACAGGTGTAAATGCAAGGGCAGCGTGGGCAGTGGGGGCGAGTCCAGGGGTCACGGGTGTAAATGCACAGGCAGCGTGGGCAGTGGGGGCGAGTCCAGAGGTCATGGGTGTAAATGCACAGACAACATGGGGGCGAGTCCAGGGGTCACCGGTGTAAATGCACAGGCAGCGTAGGCAGTGGGGGTGAGTCCAGAGGTCATGGGTGTAAATACAAAGGCAGCGTAGGGGAGAGTCCAGAGGACAAAGGTGTAAATGCACAGGCAGCGTGGGGGAGAGTCAAGAGGTCACGGGTGTAAATGCACTGGCAGGGTGGGCAGGTGGGGCCAGTCCAGGGATCATGGGTGCAAATGCACAGTCAGCGTGGGCAGTGGGGTCGAGTCCAGAGGTCATGGGTGTAAATGCACAGACAACAGGGGGGCGAGTCCAGGGGTCACAGGTGTAAATGCACAGGCAGTGGGGGCGAGTCCAGGGGTCACGGGTGTAAATGCACAGTCAGCGTGGGCAGTGGGGCGAGTCCTGGGGTCAAGGGTGTAAATGCACAGGCAGCGTGGGCAATGGGGGCAAGTCCAGGGGTCAAGGGTGTAAATGCACAGGCTGCGTGGGCAATGGGGGCGAGTCCAGGTGTCACGGGTGTAAATGCACAGGCAGCGTGGGCAGCAGGGACTTGTCCAGGGGTCAAGGGTGTAAATGCACAGGCAGCGTGGGGGAGAGTCCAGGGGTCACGGGTGTAAATGCACAGGCAGCGGGGAAAGTGGGGGCGAGTCCAGGGGTCCCGGGTGTAAATGCACAGGCAGCCTGAGCAGTGGGGGCGAGTCCAAGGATCACAGGTGTAAATGCACAGGCAGCGTGGGCAGTGGGGGCGAGTCCAGGGGTCACGGGTGTATATGCACAGGCAGCGTGAGGGTGAGGCCAGAGGTCACGGTGTAAATGCACAGGCAGCCTGAGCAGTGGGGGCGAGTCCACGGGTCACGGTTGTAAATGTACAGGCAGCGTGGGCAGTGGGGGCGAGTCCAGGGGTCACAGGTGTAAATGCACAGGCAGCGGGGGCAGTGTGGGCGAGTCCAGGGGTTACAGGTGTAAATGCACAGGTAGTGTGGGCAGTGGGGGCGAGTCCAGGGGTCACCGGTGTAAATGCACAGGCAGCGTGGGCAGTGGGGGCAAGTCCAGGGGTCACGGGTGTAAATGCACAGGCAGCGTGGGCAGTGGGGGCGAGTCCAGGGGTCACCGTTGTAAATACACAGGCAGCGTGTGCAGTGGGGTTGAGTCCAGGTGTCATGGGTGTAAATGCACAGGCAGCGTGGGCAGTGGGGGCAAGTCCAGGGGTCACAGGTGTAAATGCACAGGCAGCATGGGCAGTGGGGGCGAGTCCATGGGTCACGGGTGTAAATGTACAGGCAGCGTGGGCTGTGGGGGCGAGTCCAGGGGTCACAGGTGTAAATGCACAGGCAGCAGGGGCAGTGTGGGGGAGTCCAGGGGTTACAGGTGTAAATGCACAGGCAGTGTGGGCGAGTCCAGGGGTCACCGGTGTAAATGCACAGGCAGCGTGGGCAGTGGGGGCAAGTCCAGGGGTCACGGGTGTAAATGCACAGGCAGCGTGGGCAGTGGGGGCGAGTCCAGGGGTCACCGTTGTAAATACACAGGCAGCGTGAGCAGTGGGGGTGAGTCCAGGGGTCACCGGTGTAAATGCACATGAGGCGTGGGCAGTGGGCGCAAGTCCAGGGGTCACGGGTGTAAATGCACAGGCAACGTGGGCAGTGGGGGCATGGCACAGGCAGCGTGGGCAGTGGGGGCGAGTCCAGGGGTCACAGGTGTAAATGCACAGGCAGTGTGGGCGAGGCCAGGGGTCACGGATGTTAACGCACAGGCAGCATGGGCAGTGGGGGTGTAAGAAATGGGACCCCCGGCCGGCCAGGGCTTGCGCCACAGCCAGTCAGAGTCCGTCACTCCTATGTAAAGTCGGCCCCTGCTCACCCTCTAGGTAACGCGGCGTGGGCAGTCAGGCCTATCTCGGAGGACATGTGTGAAGCATTTGCGCACGCACCCACCAACAACAACATCCCGGGCCCCCCCCCACAAAAGGAACTCCACACCAAGTATATATGAAAATAGTCTTTGTATTAAGAAGGACACATAGGAACATACACTTTACAATGTGCTCGAGGCACGGCAGGGGTTTACAAGGGAAAAGGTACAGGGCAGGGCCAAGGGACCACTGCCAGGAATATGCACATGACGGAGTTGGTATTTAGAACACATAACAACTGGGAGCTTCCTCGGACTAGGACTAGAACACATAATCACCAGGAGCTTAGCATTAGAATACGTCACGCCCCGGGGTCTCATAGGACTAGCAATAGAACTCACTCTAACCAGTATCGATATACATGAGGCAAGGTTATACAAAAGGAATGGCAAGGTACATAACACCACAGACGTACCTGTAGGAAGGAAACACAGAATAACTCTCAAGGAGCACAGTTAACATTTAGCGAGTACTCTCAACAGGCCAACTGGCCTTCGGGGGCTAGGACGCCCAAAGTCTCAATGTCAGGGTGGGCTGCAGGTAGCCTACAATAAACCTAAACGTGGTAGCTGCCCACGAAGGTCTGGGCAGCCGTAGATGATGGGGCATCACGTTGGAGTCTCGCAGGCTCGGAATAATTAGGCAGCAGGGGGGAGCCTCACGGGCTCGGGGACCGAGGTGCTGGGGCCGAGCCTCGGAGGCTCGAAGGGGCAAGGGACCATGGTGGAGCCTCTCGGGGCTCAAGGAATGAAGGGGCCAAAGGTGGAGCCTCGCAGGGCTCAATCCATAGGTGGGGGCAGGCGGAGTCCCTCTCGGGGGACTCAGCTTCGTGGGAGGCCTCACGGGCCTCAGGGCAAGACCTGGGGTTCACTCGAGGGGAGGGGCGGGCACCGACAATGTGCCCCGACTCCCCTCCTCTCCACTGCTCGCCGCAGCACTCACCGGTTCTGGTGCGCCCGTCTCCTTGGCTGCGCCAGCCTTCTTCTTGTGCTCCGGGGCTCTCTCTCTCTCGTCGGGAGCCCCGGGGGGGGGGGGTCAGCAGCTTCACGGGGGTATCGCAGGAGCGCGGAGTGGGCTCCCGCCGCTCCTGCTTCGTCGCCTTTCCTCGGCCGGCCTCCCTCCTTCTCTCGGGCCGGCAGCCAATCACGGCGCGGCCTGGGGGATGACGCTAGGGGGGAATCCCGGGCCGGCAGCCAATACCAGCGCGGCCCGGGGATGACATCACTAGGGTCCCGGGCGGCGGCGGTGAACTCGGGGGGAAATCGACGAGGAGTAGGCTCCCTCGTAAGGTACAAAGGCCGGAGATAAAGCGAGGTAGGCACTCGCTGAGGCTCAGGAATCTTCCCAAGCACTGGGCAAATACCGGGTGGGCACCGGCTTGAGGAATATAGCGCTCCCAGCGCTATTACACGAATGAAGCGCCCCAAAGCGCTAGAGGGCAGGGATCAGCGCTTCCAGGCGCTGGGCAGAAGGGACAGCGCTCCCCCAGCGCTAGCTGCAGAAATACAAAGTCCATAGGGAGTCCAGGACCTCAGGTGGAGCATAGCAGCTCCTACAAGGGAGAAGACCATCAGCAGTCCAGGAGTAGGGCATGGCCCAGGGAGGCAAGCCAACCCTGAGCCCAAGCAGCAGCAGCCCCTGGCAGATTCAAGTTAAGAACAAGAACAAGTCCAGGGTGTCACAGCACCCTTTTTATACACACATTCTTGGTCTGAAGGGGCAGGCAGGGAGAGAACCAGCTGGAACTGGTTATGGGGGGATTCTTTACACAGGCCAGGCTAGGAACATCAGCCGCACTCTAGGGCGTGGAGCCAGCATTGTCTGGGGAAAACCCAGCCTCATTCATGACACTCAACCCAGACAATCAATCCACAAGCAGACCCAGGCTCACTCCTCCCCTCACATCCGCATGCTAAACACTCCATTCACCACCGGGGCAGACCCTCCCAGATCCTGGGAGCCAGGCTCACCAGCCAGCCTCGGCCAATCATACGCCAGGCACACATTCCACAAATATACCAACTTCTAAAAGGGGGACTTCCACACTAGACACACTCATGCCACATATACTGTTGCGCAGCATTCAATCTCACGAGTTCATACATACCAGACTTGACCCGGCACACCCTACGCATCGGGAATTACCGAGGACTCATCCATTCCCCATGTATTCCTATGGCAGGGTAGGTCGCTCTCTCTTCACACGCACTCAGAGGGGGAATCACCATCCCCAAGTTACATATACCATAAAAACCTCAGGGGCGGTCCTGCCAAACGGGCCAAGTCCAACACATGCCCCTCCCAGCCCAAACGCAGGGTAGACCAATCACTACCGTGATGGACTTCCCTGCTGCAGAGCGATAAAACATGGACGCGGCCCGCACTGCCGGACACCCTCCAGTTCTACGCCACATGGACCGATAGACATACACAGACTAAAAATAATAAAAATAAAAAATAAAATAATGAAGACATAGGCCCAACCAGGCTACCCACCTGGTACTCCTTAGTTGTCCATGACTAGGACCAGGCCCTAGGCCACCCAGATACCACTGGTCCCTGCTAATCCGAAGTGGGTGGTGGTAACCCCTGGCCCACAATAGCCATTCTCCACTCCCTTTCTCAGTGTAGCCACAACTACCACTGTTCCTTCCACCTAGGGTCCGCACCCTCAGGCTTGCCAGAGGTCACGGGCAAGAATGCCCCACCCTACCTCTACTTCTGAGGTTCCGCGCTCTCCCAGGAGAAATGTTGGACAGGCCACATGAAGGGCTCGCTCCCTCCCCGCACGACAGGGCCCGGGCACCGGCTCTCCAGGTGCTACCCACAGATCACAGGTGTAAATGCACAGGCAGCGTGGGCAGTGGGGGCGAGTCCAGGGGTCACGGGTGTATATGCACAGGCAGCGTGAGGGTGAGGCCAGAGGTCACGGTGTAAATGCACAGGCAGCCTGAGCAGTGGGGGCGAGTCCACGGGTCACGGTTGTAAATGTACAGGCAGCGTTGGCAGTGGGGGCGAGTCCAGGGGTCACAGGTGTAAATGCACAGGCAGCGGGGGCAGTGTGGGCGAGTCCAGGGGTTACAGGTGTAAATGCACAGGTAGTGTGGGCAGTGGGGGCGAGTCCAGGGGTCACCGGTGTAAATGCACAGGCAGCGTGGGCAGTGGGGGCAAGTCCAGGGGTCACGGGTGTAAATGCACAGGCAGCGTGGGCAGTGGGGGCGAGTCCAGGGGTCACCGTTGTAAATACACAGGCAGCGTGTGCAGTGGGGTTGAGTCCAGGTGTCATGGGTGTAAATGCACAGGCAGCGTGGGCAGTGGGGGCAAGTCCAGGGGTCACAGGTGTAAATGCACAGGCAGCATGGGCAGTGGGGGCGAGTCCATGGGTCACGGGTGTAAATGTACAGGCAGCGTGGGCTGTGGGGGCGAGTCCAGGGGTCACAGGTGTAAATGCACAGGCAGCAGGGGCAGTGTGGGCGAGTCCAGGGGTTACAGGTGTAAATGCACAGGCAGTGTGGGCGAGTCCAGGGGTCACCGGTGTAAATGCACAGGCAGCGTGGGCAGTGGGGGCAAGTCCAGGGGTCACGGGTGTAAATGCACAGGCAGCGTGGGCAGTGGGGGCGAGTCCAGGGGTCACCGTTGTAAATACACAGGCAGCGTGAGCAGTGGGGGTGAGTCCAGGGGTCACCGGTGTAAATGCACATGAGGCGTGGGCAGTGGGCGCAAGTCCAGGGGTCACGGGTGTAACTGCACAGGCAACGTGGACAGTGGGGGCGAGTCCAGGGGTCACGGGTGTAAATGCACAGGCAACGTGGGCAGTGGGGGCATGGCACAGGCAGCGTGGGCAGTGGGGGCGAGTCCAGGGGTCACAGGTGTAAATGCACAGGCAGCATGGGCAGTGGGGGTGCACCGGCTCTCCAGGTGCTACCCACAGAAGCGACTCGCAAACCGTCCCCTACGGGACCCCTGCTCCCGGACATCTCTGTATTACCGGCCCGGGCCACCACCAGCACCATTGCCCGGCCCGGCCGCCATCTTAGACACTGCACCACGAGGCCGCGTGGCCTCAGCTCGACCCCAACCCTGGGCCTGGCCAGGCCCCGACAGCCCGGCACCACCATCCACCCAGGAGGTGAACGGACAACTTGGCAGGTCAATGGGAGAAAGAAGTGTCAATGGCTCTCCCCCGCCAGGTGCCGATCGCCCCCAGCCTCCCCGGGCGCTGGCTCCGCCCCCCTGCTGGGTGTCTGGACTCCCTCATCCCGGACCTCCCGACCTCCAAGTGCGAGGGTCCGGACATCAAAGGGCGCCGGACCTATAACTGGGGCCGCTCCAGAGCAGGAAGGCAGTTGTATCCTGGAGTCGAGAGACACCGAGAAGAACTCATCCTTGACGGACTGCTGGCGCTGCCGCAGCCCTGCCTTGTGAACTGTCGTCCTGCCGCTGGCGCTGCCGCGGCCCTCTGCAATCTACCATCTTCGTTGGGACCTGCTGGCGCTGCCGCGACCCGTTGTAACTACCATCTTCGTCGGGACCTGCTGGCGCTGCCGCGGACCGTTGCCACCTTCGACCACTCCGGGATCTGCTGGCGCTGCCGCAACCCGTCCTTCAAGAACGCGGAGCTCGAGGATTGTGAGCTACCCATCATCTCATCGTAACTACCAGATTGGTAATAAGACTGTCCCGCTACCCCTTTCCCATCCAAGAGACTAGAATCGAGGGGACCCCTGAGTCCAGACCTCCTTGTACCATTCTACCGTACTTCAAGATTACTTATAAAGAACGTTAAATCTTATCCTTGTGTGGTGCCTATTCTGTGGGGGGGAAGTTACTTGTCTGTACGATCGCTGGAGACGGCTCTCCCCGGAGACCTCTCCCCTTGTCCTTGGCCGACCCTCCAGGTCCCGTCTAACATTGGTGGCCAGCGGCGCGATCCGAACCAACGCGTAATCGTACAGAAAGCAACTCACCCCACGACTAAACCACAATGCCGGCCCAAGAGAGCGGGTCTACAGAGAAATTCCAAATGGACAAGCTGGAGGAGTACAACCATCGAGAATTAAAACAATTTTGTATAGAACTGGGCATTGCTACCACCGGTCTGAGCACAAAAGATGACTTTAAACATGCCCTAGAGTCATGGGCAGAGGTAAACACCGCTGGTCCCCGGGACCAACACAGCGAAGCCCCGGAAACTAACCCCGCTCCTTCCGAGGAAAGGAGAGCAGGTCTCTCCCGGGAAGAGATCCAAGAGCGAGAGAAAACCAGACTGCATGAATTAGAGTTGGCACAGCTCAAAATGGATGGAGAACTAAAACTAGCGGAACAAAAATTGAACCTAGAACACTTACGGCTCCGAGAAGAGCGGGAGGAAAAACAAAGACAAAGAGAGCTTGAAGAAAAAAGACTGGCATATGAACACGAGCGCAAACTAGCCGAAATAGAACTACGTAAGCAAGGCAAGGACCTGGGGGTGCCCGAGCAACCACGCACCCCAGGAACTTCAGAATCAAAGGTCCACATTCCTAAAGATGTCGTCCGAGAGTTCTACCAAAACGACGACATACAGCAGTGGTTCAAGGCCTATGAGATCGCCATGTCCTCCCACCGGATCGATCAAAGTGACTGGGGAACCGGTCTATGGGGGAGGTTCTTCAACGAAGGCCGTGATGCCCTGTTACAGCTCCCGGATCACCAAATGACGTCCTATGATCACATGAAGGCCGCCCTCCTCACTCGATATGGGCTGACACCCGAAATGTACCGCCAGAGGTTCCGCGACTGCCCCGAATCCCGGGTACAACTTGGGTGGAATATGTGAACTATTTCAGCCGAGCCCTCGAGGGGTGGATCAAGGGGAGCAACGTAACGACCTAAGAGCAGCTTTTTAACCTTGTTGTGTGGGAGCACCTCTCCAATAACTGCTTTGTCGAGCTCAGGCAGCACCTCCTCGACAGTAAAATGACTGATCCACGGCAGCTCGCCGCCGAGGCTGACCGATGGGAGAGCACCCGAGTGGGCCGGGGTGGCCCGAACGAGCAGAACAGGAACAACCAAGGCCATCACCGCCCCCGAGGAGGAGGAGGAGGCCAGGGCCGGGGGAAAGACACCGTCCCGGCCGCTCCCGCCACCAGCACCCCGCCCCCGGCCAACAGGGGCAACCCCCCGATGCGCCCGGGGTTCGGAGCCAATGTCACGTGTCACCGATGCCAGCGAGTCGGTCACTACGCCAATGACCCGAACTGTCCACAGAACCAGACCCCGAGGCCCCGCCAGGTAGCAGCCGCCGCCCTCGGAGAAGAGCAAGTCTCCGAGGACCAGGAAGAGTACGAACACGAGCAACAAGAGTGGGAGCCGGCCGCCATGGTCCTGGCGTGCCTGGGGGGGAGAGACATGATCCCGCGGGCTCCCCTACCCGCCAACACCAGAAAGTATAGTCAGTGGGTGAGCATCAATGGGCGCAAGGCCGAAGCCCTACGTGACACAGGGGCCAGTGTGACGGCCGTCTGCTGTCACCTGGTGACCCCCGAGCAAATAATACCGAACATTCTCTGCCCCGTCCGGTCAGCCGACAATTCAGAGAGCATGTGTCGGATGGCCTGCGTCCCCTTCGAGTGGGGAGGAGTATCCGGCATGCTGAAGGTGACGGTCCGCGATGATGCCCCCGTGGACTGTCTCCTGGGGAACGATCTCGAGAGTTCCCCATGGGCCGCCGTAGAAAGAAGAGAACACCTGGGGATGTTGGGCCTTCCGGACTGGGCGTGCGTAACCACCCGGTCCATGGCGGCCCGCACCATCCCCCGACCAGAAGAACCCGAATGGCCAGCACCTCCTCCCCCGATCGCTCCAGTGGGGGACGCCGACCCTGTCGACCCCCCAGAACAAACCCCAGAAGAACTCGTTCAGCCCCAGGGTGTCCCAGACCTGGCTCAGTGGCGTCAAGAAGGGGGACCCACACAGGAGCAATTCCGTCAAGAACAGAAGATATGTCCCTCCCTCGAGGGACTACGACAACAAGCCCTCGCCCAGAGCGCGGGAGATACCGCCGGGGCCCACTGGATCTATTGGGACAATGATCTATTGTACAGTGAACAGAGAATCGCCAGTCGAGTGTTAGTGGTGCCCCTCCGTTTTAGAGACTTCCTGCTGAACTTGGCCCACGATGTCCCCCTGGCCGGACCCTTGGGTCAGGACAAAACCTACAACCGCCTGGTGACCCACTTTTACTGGCCCAAAATGAGAAATGACGTGCTCAACCACTGCCGGTCTTGTCCCACTTGTCAGGCCAGCGGGAAGAGCGGCCGCAAACTCAAGGCACCCCTGCAGCCCTTTCCCGTGGTTACCACCCCGTTCGAAAAAGTGGAAATAGACATTGTGGGGCCCCTGGACCCTGAACAGCGCAAGGACATCGTTTTATCCTGGTACTGGTGGACCATGCCACCCACTATCCCGAGGCCATCCCCCTTCGAACTGTAACCGCACCGGTGGTCGGCCGAGCCTTAATGGGGATCTTCTCTCGAGTGGGCTTCCCCCGGGAAGTCGTCAGCGACAGAGGCACGAACTTCATTTCGAAATACATGAAATCCCTCTGGCAGCAGTGCGGGGTCACCTACCGATTCACAACCCCCTATCACCCACAGGGGAACGGACTGGTTGAGCCGTTCAACCGTACACTCAAGGGAATGATTATGGGGTTAGAAGAGCCCCTCCGCCGCCAGTGGGATGTGCTTCTCCCGTGCCTCCTCTTCGCCTACCGAGAAGTCCCTCAGAAGTCCCTCGGCTTCAGCCCCTTCGAACTCTTGTACGGGCACCCTGTTCGAGGGCCCCTCAGCCTAGTCAAGGAAGGTTGGGAGATGGCCCCCCTGAAAACCCCTCCAGACGTCTACAAGTACCTCCTGACCCTCCGCAATCAGACCAGGCGGTTCCGAGAAATCGCCAAAGCCAATCTTGAAGCCGGTCAGGAGGACATGAAGAAATGGTACGATCAGAACGCCTCCTCCATAGAGTTTGTACCTGGCCAGCAAGTATGGGTGATGTCCCCCACCGAACCTTGTGCCCTGCAAGATAAGTGGACGGGGCCCTTCAAGGTGGTCGAGCGCAAGAGCCCCGTCACCTATCTCATCGACATGGAATCTTCCCTGAACCCCCTCCGGGTCCTCCACGCTAACAGACTCAAGCCTCACTTTGTGCGCTCGGAGCTCAGCCTATTGATGGCTACCGACAGTGGGACAGAAGAAGACTCCGAGCCCCTCCCTGACCTACTGAGGACACGTGAAAAGGATGGTTCGGTCGACGGGGTCCGGCTGTCAGATGCCCTGACCTCAGAGCAGCGCCAAGACTGTCGGGCGCTCCTGCTGCAGTTCGCAGCTCTCTTTTCCCTCACCCCAGGGGTCACCCCCTGGTCCCTACACGACGTGGACACGGGGGACAGTCCCCCCATCAGACATCGGGCGTACCGCGTGCCAGATCGGGTACGTGCCTGCATCCAAGCCGAAGTCTCCAAGATGCTCACCCTCAGAGTCATCGAACCCTCGGACAGCCCTTGGGCCAGCCCAGTCGTACTGGTCCCCAAAGCTGCTACCCCCGGCACCACCCCTGAGCTCCGATTCTGTGTTGACTATCGGGGTCTGAACGCTGTCACCCGAACCGACGCTCACACCATTCCCCGAGCAGATGAGCTGATCGACCGCATGGGGGCTGCCCGCTACCTCAGCATCTTCGACCTGACAGCGGGGTACTGGCAGATCGGCCTCACCCCCAGGGCCCAAGAACGATCCGCTTTTTCCACCCCGGATGGCCACTACCAATTCAAAGTAATGCCATTCGGCATGAAAAATGCTCCAGCCACTTTCCAGCGACTGGTGAACCAGGTATTGGCAGGCCTCGAAGACTTCAGCGCCGCCTACCTGGACGATATCGCAGTGTACAGCCGCCACTGGTCAGACCACCTCAACCACCTCCGAGAGGTCCTGCAGGCCCTCCAACAGGCCGGCCTCACAATCAAGGCCAGCAAATGCCAGATTGGCCAGGGGTCCGTGACCTACCTCGGACACCAAGTGGGGAGCGGTCTGGTGGCCCCCCTCCAGCTCAAGATCGCTGCCATCCAGTCCTGGCAACCACCCATCACCCAAACCGAGGTCCGAGCCTTCTTGGGGCTCACCGGATACTACCGGCGGTTTGTGAAGGACTATGGCAGCATTGTGGGGCCCCTCACGGCACTTACCTCCAAATACCAGCCAAAAAGAGTCAACTGGACTCCTGACTGTCAAGCAGCCTTCGAGAAGCTGAAGGCCGCCATGTGCACCGCCCCTGTGCTCCAGGCTCCCGACTACAGCCGAGAGTTCATCGTCCAGACTGATGCCTCCGACCATGGCATTGGGGCCGTCCTCTCCCAACTGAATCCCGAGGGAGTCGACCAACCAGTGGCCTTCATCAGCAGACGCCTACTGGACCGGGAACAGCGCTGGAGCACCATCGAGAGGGAGGCCTTCGCAGTAGTGTGGGCCCTCAAGAAGCTCCGGCCCTACCTCTTCGGTACCCACTTTCGGGTGCAAACAGACCATCGCCCCCTGCAATGGTTAATGCAGATGCGGGGGGAGAATCCCAAGCTGTTGCGATGGTCCATCTCCCTGCAGGGGATGGACTTCACTGTGGAGCACCGCCCTGGCCAGGATCACGCCAACGCGGATGGCCTGTCACGCTTTTTCCGCCTCGACGAGGAAAGTCCCCAAGAAGATGGGTGACTCTCCCCGCCTTCAGCTGGGGGGGACGCATGTTGGACAGGCCACATGAAGGGCTCGCTCCCTCCCCGCACGACAGGGCCCGGGCACCGGCTCTCCAGGTGCTACCCACAGAAGCGACTCGCAAACCGTCCCCTACGGGACCCCTGCTCCCGGACATCTCTGTATTACCGGCCCGGACCACCACCAGCACCATTGCCCGGCCCGGCCGCCATCTTAGACACTGCACCACGAGGCCGCGTGGCCTCAGCTCGACCCCAACCCTGTGCCTGGCCAGGCTCCGACAGCCCGGCACCACCATCCACCCAGGAGGTGAACGGACCACTTGGCAGGTCAATGGGAGAAAGAAGTGTCGATGGCTCTCCCCCGCCAGGTGCCGATCGCCCCCAGCCTCCCCGGGCGCTGGCTCCACCCCCCTGCTGGGTGTCTGGACTCCCTCATCCCGGACCTCCCGACCTCCAAGTGCGAGGGTCCGGACATCAAAGGGCGCCAGACCTATAACTGGGGCCGCTCCAGAGCAGGAAGGCAGTTGTATCCTGGAGTCGAGAGACACCGAGAAGAACTCGCAGCCCTGCCTTGTGAACTGTCGTCCTGCCGCTGGCGCTGCCGCGGCCCTCTGCAATCTACCATCTTCGTTGGGACCTGCTGGCGCTGCCGCGACCCATTGTAACTACCATCTTCGTTGGGACCTGCTGGCGCTGCCGCAACCCATTGTAACTACCATCTTTGTTGGGACCTGCTGGCGCTGCCGCGACCCGTTGTAACTACCATCTTCGTCGGACCCTGCTGGCGCTGCCGCGGACCGTTGCCACCTTCGACCACTCCGGGATCTGCTGGCGCTGCCGCAACCCGTCCTTCAAGAACGCCGAGCTCGAGGATTGTGAGCTACCCATCATCTCATCGTAACTACCAGATTGGTAATAAGACTGTCCCGCTACCCCTTTCCCATCCAAGAGACTAGAATCGAGGGGACCCCTGAGTCCAGACCTCCTTGTACCATTCTACCGTACTTCAAGATTACTTATAAAGAACGTTAAATCTTATCCTTGTGTGGTGCCTATTCTGTGGGGGGGAAGTTACTTGTCTGTACGATCGCTGGAGACGGCTCTCCCCGGAGACCTCTCCCCTTGTCCTCGGCCGACCCTCCAGGTCCCGTCTAACAAGAAACACCCTCAGAACACACTCTCCTACCAGTCTTGGAACTTCCTCCCTCCACTGGTATCCACCTGGGAACGAAGGGTTCAGCTCTCCCCAAGGCAAGCCGCGGCAGCGCCAGCAGGTCTTCCTTGTCCGGGATACAACTTAACATAAATTCAACAAGATGAGCCGCGGCAGCGCCAGCAGGTCTCAGTGTTCAGCTCTCCCCAAGGCAAGCCGCGGCAGCGCCAGCAGTTCTTCCTTGTCCGGGATACAACTTAACATAAATTCAACAAGATGAGCCGCGGCAGCGCCAGCAGGTCTCAAGGTTCAGCTCTCCCCAAGGCAAGCCGCGGCAGCGCCAGCAGGTCTTACTTGTCCGGGATACAACTTAACATAAATTCAGCCAGGGCGACACCTGACGCCTAAAACACATTCAGCGGGGTAAGGAAGGACAGGATTATCGTTGATTCAGCAAGCTCCCCATCCCAGAGAACTTACACTCCATTACTCAGCACACCACAACATTCATCCACACACCGTCCCCTAGACTGGTAAGACAGTTTTCCACCGCCCCTGATTCCTCAACCTGACCCTTGTGGCACAGGTACCATAACTCTAGGGAAGGGACAAGGACCATACACATTTGAACACAATTACGCAACCACCACTGGATCCCACCCTTCTGGTGAATCCAGAAAACCATATTGCACTAGGGAGATGATTTACCCTCCCAAGCTAGGGACACCTAACTCACAGTATACATGCACACATTTTTCCACAGAACAGACATTTAAGTAACCTTTAAAACTTTCCACAGAACGGGTATTTCTATTAATCTTTAAACATTTTCCACAGAACAGACATTTTTAGCAACCTGACCTGACCCCATGTGGCACAGGTACCATTACTCCAGGGAAGGGACAGGGACCATACACATTGAACACAATTACGCTGCCACCACTGGATCCCACCCTTCTGGTGAATCCAGAAAACACATTGCACTAGGGAGTTGATCTACCCTCCCGGGCTAGGGCCACCTAACCAGAACACATTTTTCACAGAACGGACATTAGGTAACCTCCTAAAAACAATAATCTCCTTTCTTTGCGACCATTTACAATACAGAGTTTTGTAGGGAGGCCAGTTATCGTTGTGGTACTGCGCAAACACAAGTCCGGATTCCACCGCTAGCCACCAGTGTAAGAAATGGGACCCCCGGCCGGCCAGGGCTTGCGCCACAGCCAGTCAGAGACCGCCACTCCTATGTAAAGTCGACCCCTGCTCACCCTCTAGGTAACGCGGCGTGGGCAGTCAGGCCTATCTCGGAGGACATGTGTGAAGCATTTGCGCACGCACCCACCAACAACAACATCCCGGGCCCCCCCCACAAAAGGAACTCCACACCAAGTATATATGAAAATAGTCTTTGTAATAAGAAGGACACATAGGAACATACACTTTACAATGTGCTAGAGGCACGGCAGGGGTTTACAAGGGAAAAGGTACAGGGCAGGGCCAAGGGACCACTGCCAGGAATATGCACATGACGGAGTTGGTATTTAGAACACATAACAACTGGGAGCTTCCTCGGACTAGGACTAGAACACATAATCACCAGGAGCTTAGCATTAGAATACGTCACGCCCCGGGGTCTCATAGGACTAGCAATAGAACTCACTCTAACCAGTATCGACATACATGAGGCAAGGTTATACGAAAGGAATGGCAAGGTACATAACACCACAGACGTACCTGTAGGAAGGAAACAAAGAATAACTCTCAAGGAGCACAGTTAACATTTAGCGAGTACTCTCAACAGGCCAACTGGCCTTCGGGGGCTAGGACGCCCAAAGTCTCAATGTCAGGGTGGGCTGCAGGTAGCCTACAATAAGCCTAAACGTGGTAGCTGCCCACGAAGTGCTGGGCAGCCGTAGATGATGGGGCATCACGTTGGAGCCTCGCAGGCTCGGAATAATTAGGCAGCAGGGGGGAGCCTCACGGGCTCGGGGACCGAGGTGCTGGGGCCGAGCCTCGCAGGCTCGAAGGGGCAAGGGACCATGGTGGAGCCTCTCGGGGCTCAAGGAATGAAGGGGCCAAAGGTGGAGCCTCGCAGGGCTCAATCCATAGGTGGGGGCAGGCGGAGTCCCTCTTGGGGGACTCGGCTTCGTGGGAGGCCTCACGGGCCTCAGGGCACAACCGGGGGTTCACTCGAGGGGAGGGGCGGGCACCGACAATGTGCCCCGACGCCCCTCCTCTCCACTGCTCGCCGCAGCACTCACCGGTTCTGGTGCGCCGGTCTCCTTGGCTGCGCCAGCCTTCTTCTTGTGCTCCGGGGCTCTCTCTCTCTCGGGAGCCCCCGGGGGAGGGGGGGTCAGCAGCTTCACGGGGGTATCGCAGGAGCGCGGAGTGGGCACCCGCCGCTCCTCCTTCTCTCGGGCCGGCAGCCAATCACGGCGCGGCCTGGGGGATGACGCTAGGGGGGAATCCCGGGCAGGCAGCCAATACCAGCGCGGCCCGGGGATGACATCACTAGGGTCCCGGGCGGCGGCGGTGAACTCGGGGGGAAATCGACGAGGAGTAGGCTCCCTCGTAAGGTACAAAGGCCGGAAATAAAGCGAGGTAGGCACTCGCTGAGGCTCAGGAATCTTCCCAAGCACTGGGCAAATACCGGGTGGGCACCGGCTTGAGGAATATAGTGCTCCCAGCGCTATTACACGAATGAAGCGCCCCAAAGCGCTAGAGGGCAGGGATCAGCGCTTCCAGGCGCTGGAAAGAAGGGACAGCGCTCCCCCAGCGCTAGCTGCAGAAATACAAAGTCCATAGGAAGTCCAGGACCTCAGGTGGAGCATAGCAGCTCCTACAAGGGAGAAGACCATCAGCAATCCAGGAGTAGGGCAGGGCCCAGGGAGGCAAGCCAACCCTGAGCCCAAGCAGCAGCAGCCCCTGGCAGATTCAAGTTAAGAACAAGAACAAGTCCAGAGTGTCACAGCACCCTTTTTATACACACATTCTTGGTCTGAAGGGGCAGGCAGGGAGAGAACCAGCTGGAACTGGTTATGGGGGGATTCTTTACACTGGCCAGGCTAGGAACATCAGCCGCACCCCAGGGGGTGGAGCCAGCATTGTCTGGGGAAAACCCAGCCTCATTCATGACACTCAACCCAGACAATCAATCCACAAGCAGACCCAGGCTCACTCCTCCCCTCACATCCGCATGCTAAACACTCCATTCACCACCGGGGCAGACCCTCCCAGATCCTGGGAGCCAGGCTCACCAGCCAGCCTCGGCCAATCATACGCCAGGCACACATTCCACAAATATACCAACTTCTAAAAGGGGGACTTCCACACTAGACACATTCATGCCACATATACCGTTGCGCAGCATTCAATCTCACGAGTTCATACATACCAGACTTGACCCGGCACACCCTACGCATCGGGAACTACCGAGGACTCATCCATTCCCCATGTATTCCTATGGAAGGGTAGGTCGCGCTCTCTTCACACGCACTCAGAGGGGGAATCACCATCCCCAGGTTACATATACCATAAAAACTTCAGGGGCGGACCTGCCAAACGGGCCAAGTCCAACTGGGGGCGAGTCAAGAGGTCATGGGTGTAAATGCACAGACAGCGTGGGGGCGAGTCCAGGGGTCACGGGTGTAAATGCAAAGGCAGCGTGGGCAGTGGGGGTGGATCCAGAGGTCACGGATATTAATGCACAGGCACCGTGGGGGCGAGTCCAGGGGTCACGGGTGTAAATGCACAGACAGAGTGGGCAGTGGGGGCGAGTCCAGGGGTCACAGGTTTAAAGGCACAGGCAGCGTGGGCAGTGGGGGCAAGTCCAGTGGTCATTGGTGTAAATGCACAGGCAGCTTGAGCAGTGGGGGCAAGTCCAGGGGACACGGGTGTTAATGCACAGTCAGCATGGGCAGTGGGGGCGAGTCTAGGTGTCACAGGTGTAAATGCACAGGCAGTATGGGCAGCGGGGACTTGTCCAGGGGTCATGGATGTAAATGCACAGGCAGCATGGGGTAGAGTCCAGAGGTCACGGGTGTAAATGCACTGGCAGGGTGGGCAGGTGGGGCGAGTCCAGGGATCATGGGTGTAAATGCACAGGCAGCGTGGGCAGTGGGGGCAAGTCCAGGGGTCACAGGGGTAAATGCACAGTCAGCGTGGGCAGTGGGGGCGAGTCCAGAGGTCATGGGTGTAAATGCACAGACAGCGTGGGGTGAGTCCAGGGGTCACGGGTGTAAATGCACAGTCAGCGTGGGCAGTGGGGTTGAGTCCAGGTGTCATGGGTGGAAATGCACAGGCAGCGTGGGCAGTGGGGGCAAGTCCAGGGGTCACAGGTGTAAATGCACAGGCAGCATGGGGAGTGGGGGCAAATCCAGGGGTCACGGATGTAAATGCACAGGCAGTGGGGGCTAGTCCAGGGTGCACAGGTGTAAATGCACAGGCAGCGTGGGCATTGGTAGAGAGTTCAGGGGTCACGGGTGTATATGCACAGGCAGCGTGGGGGCGAGTCCAGGGGTCACGGGTGTAAATGCACAGGCAGCGTGGGCAGTGGGGGCGAGTCCAGGTGTCACGGTTGTAAATGCACAGGCAGCGTGGGCAGTGGGGGCGAGTCCAGGTGTCACGGTTGTAAATGCACAGGCAGCGTGGGGGAGAGTCCAGGGGTCACGGGTGTAAATGCACAGGCATTGTGGTAAGTGGGGCGAGTCCAGGGGTCACGAGTGTAAATGCAAAGGCAGCGTGGGCAGTGGAAGCGAGTCCAGGGTGCACAGGTGTAAATGCACAGGCAGCATGGGCAGTGGGGTCGAGTCCAGGGGTCACAGGTGTATATGCACAGGCAGCAAGGGGGCAAGTCCAGGGGTCACGGGTGTAAATGCACAGGCAGCCTGAGCAGTGGGGGCGAGTCCACGGGTCACAGGTGTAAATGCACAGGCAGCGTGGGCAGTGGGGGTGAGTCCAGGGGTCACAGGTGTAAATGCACAGGCAGCGGGGGCAGTGGGGGCGAGTCCAGGGGTCACAGGTGTAAATGCACAGGCAGCGTGGGCAGTGGGGGCGAGTCCAGGGGTCACCGGTGTAAATGTCCCAGCAGCGTGGGCAGTGGGGGCAAGTCCAGGGGTCACAGGTGTAAATGCAAGGGCAGCGTGGGCAGTGGGGGCAAGTCCAGGGGTCACGGGTGTAAATGCAAGGGCAGCGTGGGCAGTGGGGGCAAGTCCAGGGGTCACAGGTGTAAATGCACAGGCAGCGTGGGCAGTGGGGGCGAGTCCAGGGGTCACGGGTGTAAATGCACTGGCAGCGTGGGCAGTGGGGGCAAGTCCAAGGGTCACGGGTGTAAATGCACAGGCAGCGTGGGCAGTGGGGGCGAGTCCAGGGGTCACCTGTGTAAATACACAGGCAGTGGGGGCGAGTCCAGGGGTCACGGGTGTAACTGCACAGGCAATGTGGGCAGTGGGGGCGAGTCCAGGGGTCACATTTTTAAATGCACAGGCAGCGTGGGCAGTGGGGGCGAGTCCAAAGGTCACAGTTGTAAATGCACAGGCAGCGGGGGCAGTGGGGTCGAGGCCAGGGGTCACGAATGTAAACGCACAGGCAGCATGGGCAGTGGGGGCGAGTCCAGAAGGTCAGGGGAGTAAATGCACAGGCAGCGTGGGCAGTGGGGGCGAGACCAGGGGTCACAGGTGTAAATGCTCAGGCAGCGGGGGCAGTGGTGGCAAGTCCAGGGGTCACTGGTGTAAATGCACAGGCAGCCTGAGCAGTGGGGGCGAGTCAGCAGGTCACAGGTGTAAATGCACAGGCAGCGTGGGCAGTGGGGGCGAGTCCAGAGGTCACAGGTGTAAATGCACAGGCAGCGGGGGCAGTGGGGGCGAGTCCAGGGGTCACAGGTGTAAATGCCCAGGCAGCGTGGGCGAGTCCAGGGGTCACCGGTGTAAATGCACAGGCAGCGTGGGCAAGTCCAGGAGTCACCGGTGTAAATGCACAGGCAGCGTGGGCGAGTCCAGGGGTCACCTGTGTAAATGCGCAGGCAGCGTGGGCAAGTCCAGGGGTCACGGGTGTAAATGCACAGGCAGCGTGGGCAGTGGGGGCGAGTCCAGGGGTCACGGGTGTAAATGCACAGTCAGTGTGGGCAGTGGGGTCGAGTCCAGAGGTCATGGGTGTAAATGCACAGACAGCGTGGGCAGTGGGACCGAGACCAGGGGTCACGGGTGTAAATGCACAGGCAGCGTGGGCAGTGGGGGTGAGTCCAGGGGTCACGGGTGTAAATGCACAGTCAGCTTGGGCAGTGGGGGCGAGTCCAGGGGTCACAGGTGTAAATGCACAGGCAGAGTGGGCAGTGGGGGCAAGTTCAGGGGTCAAGGGTGTAAATGCACAGGCAGCGTGGGCAGTGGGGGCAAGTCCAGGGGTCAAGGGTGTAAATGCACAGGCAGCGTGGGCAGTGGGGGTGAGTCCAGGGGTCACGGGTGTAAATGCACAGTCAGCTTGGGCAGTGGGGGCGAGTCCAGGGGTCACAGGTGTAAATGCACAGGCAGAGTGGGCAGTGGGGGCAAGTTCAGGGGTCAAGGGTGTAAATGCACAGGCAGCGTGGGCAGTGGGGGCAAGTCCAGGGGTCAAGGGTGTAAATGCACAGGCAGCATGGGCAATGGGGGCGAGTCCAGGTGCCACGGGTGTAAATGCACAGGCAGCGTGGGCAGCGGGGACTTGTCCAGGGGTCATGGGTGTAAATGCACAGGCAGCGTGGGGGCGAGTCCAGGGGTCACAGGTGTAAATGCCCAGGCAGCGTGGGCAGTGGGGGCGAGTCCAGGGGTCACCGGTGTAAATGCACAGGCAGCGCGGGCAAGTCCAGGGGTCACCGGTGTAAATGCACAGGCAGCTTGGGCAGTGGGGGCGAGTCAAGGGGTCACCTGTGTAAATACACAGGCAGCGTGGGCAGTGGTGGCGAGTCCAGGGGTCACGGGTGTATATGCACAGTGTCAGGGCTCCACGAATTTCCTTTCTTTTCTCTATGTCGACTTGCACAGGAACAGATGATGCTAGCTTTCCGACTCCCTCTCTCCAATCAGTCGGTGTCAGAGTGAAATCATAACTCCAAGCAATTAGAAAAAAGGAAGGGGAAAAGTGGAGAAAATAACCATAAGAAATAAAAGATATAGAAGAGACTGGTCCGGATCCCTCGGTACTCCAATGAATCCTCTTCGGACTTTATCAGCCAAACAAGATTCCTGTGAATACTAAGCACATACAAATATTTTAGCCCCTAACCAAGACTCTGCTCTACTAGTTTCTTTTAGTGTCTAATCTTACATACCCAAGGGACTGCGTTGACCTGTAACTCTTCTTTCTACTGTGAGGTTCTTTTCGTCTGGAGTTGTCTATTGTGTTTCAATCTCACTAAAACAAAATAACTCAATTAGTCATTACCCTCTTGCTATTCTCCTGAAGTAACATGTCTTTAATCAATTAATCTACCACGTTTTGCAACTCTGTGTCTTTATTTCTTCTTTTGTGTTATTTACTGGCCTGTGAAAACCTCATCTGCAAAACAGTAAATCGATTCATTTCCTGCTCTACTATCTGGTATTAATTTTTATCTCTTTTGACCTACCAGTACTGTACTCTGTTATCTTGGTAATTGGGTTCTGTAACTTGTTTTTCTTCTTCTTTTTAGAACAGCTGCCTTCCTGCTCGAGTGATTCTCCTCACTATTTTCAGGTAAGCGTTTATTTCCTCTTCTAACAAGTAATTGTCCCAAAGGTTTTTTAAACGAACTATTTACACCTTCCAGGAAAACGTATTGTTCCTTGTAGCTGTGTCTAGTTACTCAAACTCTATGCCTCTACTATTAACCTTCCATTAGTAGTTGTCACAGTTTGAAATCATATACAATTTCAGCGAGAAGTGTCTAGATTTAATTGTCACTTAGCTCCGTGTAACACTGCCTTCCTCAGCTTGAAGACTGCTCGAGCTGCTCCTGAAGCGACGATGTGTGGCCTCTGACTGAGTCTTCCTGAAAGTCTTTTTTCTGCCAGGAGCGGAGCTTCTACCTTCGTGGCTATAACTTCTGGAACTACTAATCTGTGTCGTTACTAGGAATTTGTATATATAAATAACTCTGAGATTCAAAAATACGTTTCTTGAAAACGTTTCTACTCTGACTGGAATTTCTCTTACTGACTCGGGCAGAATTCTCGGTGAAGTGAAATGAATGAAATGAATGAAATGAAAAGCGTTTTTATTGAGCGCTACAGTTGCCCTGAGACGTCCAGGCGCTAGGACTAGAACAGTGTCTTCCAGGGAGACGATCCAGGGAAGGTCAGAGTTAGTTAAACGGAAAGGTCTTGAGCTGTTTACGAAAACTCGCCAGATTGGAAGTGCGCAGCTCTGATAGAGCGCGCGCCTCACCTGAACTCCGTTCTGGAAAGTCCAGAAACACTAGACTGGCAACTTAGGCTGGCAGTTGCCCTGCTCACCCGCCATGTTGGAATTCCATAAATTCCACGCCCTGGACCAGGAATGGGTCAGACTCCAATTCTGTCTTCTCGTTTTGAGAGCCCTTGCTGTCCGTTTATTAGGGAGGATCCTGACACACAGGCAGCAAGGGGGCGAGTCCAGGGGTCACGGGTGTAAATGCACAGGCAGCCTGAGCAGTGGGGGCGAGTCCACGGGTCACAGGTGTAAATGCACAGGCAGTGGGGGCGAGTCCAGAGGTCACAGGTGTAAATACACAGGCAGCGGGGGCAGTGGGGGCGAGTCGAGGGGTTACCGGTTGTTAGACGGACCGGGAGGGTCGGCCGAGACTACGGGGAGAGGTCTCCGGGGAGAGCCGTCTCCAACAACTGTACAGAAAAGTAACTTCCCCCCCACAGACGGACACCACACAAGGTTGAAGGTTAACGAGACTTTATATGCAATTCTTAGGTTACGATGATATGATACAAGGAGGTCTGGACTCAGGGGTCCCCTCGATTCTAGTCTCTGGTTTGGGGAAAGGGTAGCGGGACAGTCTTGTTACCAACGAGTGGAAAATAGCTCTCAATCCTCGAGCTCGGCGTTCTAGATGATCGGGCCGCGGCGGAGCCAGGCAGGTCCCGAGATGGACGAAGGAAGACGACGGTCCGCGGCGGAGCCTGCAGGTCCCGGTGAAGATGGCGGTTACAACGGTCCGCGGCCACGCCAGCAGGTCCCGACGACGATGAAAGCGATGAAGGTTGCGAGGGCTGTGGCAGCGCCAACAGGCAGGGCGATGGTGCACAAGACAGAGCTATGGCAGCGCCAATAGACCGTCTAGGATGAGTTCCTCTTTACGTCTCTCGACTCCAAGATACAACTGCCTTCCTGCTCTGGAGCTGCCCCAGTTATAGGGCTGGTGTGCTTTGATGTCCGGACCCTCGCACTTGGAGGTCGGGAAGTCCGGGATGAGGGAGTCCAGACACCCAGCAGGGGGGTGGAGCCAGTGCCCGGGGCGGCGATGGGTGAGCGGCACTTGGCGGGGGAGACCCATCGACACCTCTTTCTCCCATTGACTTGCCAAATAGCCCGCTCACCTCCTGGGTGGAGGGTGGTGCCGGGATGTCTGAGGCCTGGCCAGGCCCAGGGTTGAGGTCGGCCGGAGGCCAGGCGGCCACGTGGTGGAGTGTCCAAGATGGCGCCCCGGGATGGGCGCGTAGACTGGCAGTGGATCGGGCCCACGAGGTTGACATGCTCGAGGGCAGGGGTCCCTGAGGGGACGGAGGGCGTGCAAGGGTGGTGTGTGGTACCTGCGGGACCGGGCTTAGGCCGGGTCGGGCTGGGGGAGAGCGGCCTTCCATGTGGCCTGTCCAACATGCGTCCCCCCCAGCTGAAGGCGGGGAGAGTTACCCATCCTCTTGGGGACTCTCCTCGTCGAGGCGGAAGAACCAGGACAGGCCATCCGCGTTGGCGTGATCTGGCCCAGGCCGGTGTTCGACTGTGAAGTCCATCCCTTGTAGGGAGATGGACCAGCGTAGTAACTTCGGGTTTTCCCCCCTGTTAGACGGACCGGGAGGGTCGGCCGAAACTACGGGGAGAGGTCTCCGGGGAGAGCCGTCTCCAACAACTGTACAGAAAAGTAACTTCCCCCCCACAGACGGACACCACACAAGGTTGAAGGTTAACGAGACTTTATATGCAATTCTTAGGTTACGATGATATGATACAAGGAGGTCTGGACTCAGGGGTCCCCTCGATTCTAGTCTCTGGTTTGGGGAAAGGGTAGCGGGACAGTCTTGTTACCAACGAGTGGAAAATAGCTCTCAATCCTCGAGCTCGGCGTTCTAGATGATCGGGCCGCGGCGGAGCCAGGCAGGTCCCGAGATGGACGAAGGAAGACGACGGTCCGCGGCGGAGCCTGCAGGTCCCGGTGAAGATGGCGGTTACAACGGTCCGCGGCCACGCCAGCAGGTCCCGACGACGATGAAAGCGATGAAGGTTGCGAGGGCTGTGGCAGCGCCAACAGGCAGGGCGATGGTGCACAAGACAGAGCTATGGCAGCGCCAATAGACCGTCTAGGATGAGTTCCTCTTTACGTCTCTCGACTCCAAGATACAACTGCCTTCCTGCTCTGGAGCTGCCCCAGTTATAGGGCTGGTGTGCTTTGATGTCCGGACCCTCGCACTTGGAGGTCGGGAGGTCCGGGATGAGGGAGTCCAGACACCCAGCAGGGGGGTGGAGCCAGTGCCCGGGGAGGCGATGGGTGAGCGGCACTTGGCGGGGGAGAGCCATCGACACCTCTTTCTCCCATTGACTTGCCAAGTAGCCCGCTCACCTCCTGGGTGGAGGGTGGTGCCGGGATGTCTGAGGCCTGGCCAGGCCCAGGGTTGAGGTCGGCCGGAGGCCAGGCGGCCACGTGGTGGAGTGTCCAAGATGGCGCCCCGGGATGGGCGCGTAGACTGGCAGTGGATCGGGCCCACGAGGTTGACATGCTCGAGGGCAGGGGTCCCTGAGGGGACGGAGGGCGTGCAAGGGTGGTGTGTGGTACCTGCGGGACCGGGCTTAGGCCGGGTCGGGCTGGGGGAGAGCGGCCTTCCATGTGGCCTGTCCAACATGCATCCCCCCCAGCTGAAGGCGGGGAGAGTTACCCATCCTCTTGGGGACTCTCCTCGTCGAGGCGGAAGAACCGGGACAGGCCATCCGCGTTGGCGTGATCTGGCCCAGGCCGGTGTTCGACTGTGAAGTCCATCCCTTGTAGGGAGATGGACCAGCGTAGTAACTTCGGGTTTTCCCCCCGCATCTGCATCAGCCACTGCAGGGGTCGGTGATCGGTCTGTACCCGAAAGTGTGTGCCAAAAAGGTAGGGCCGGAGCTTCTTGAGGGCCCATACCACAGCGAAGGCCTCCCGCTCTATGGTGCTCCAGCGCTGTTCTCGTGGTAGGAGTCGTCTGCTAATGAAGGCCACCGGTTGATCCAGGCCTTCGGTGTTCACTTGGGACAGGACTGCCCCAATGCCATGGTCAGAGGCATCCGTCTGGACGATGAACTCCCGGCTGTAGTCGGGGGCCTGGAGCACAGGGGCGGAACACATGGCGGCTTTCAATTGTTCAAAGGCAGCTTGACACTCTGGGGTCCAGTTGACTTTCTTGGGCTGGTTTTTCGACGTGAGTTCTGTGAGGGGTCCCACTATAGTACCATAGTCTTTCACGAACCTTCGGTAGTAGCCTGTGAGGCCCAGGAAGGCTCGTACCTCGGTCTGTGTGATGGGGGACTGCCATGACTGGATGGCGGCAATTTTTAGCTGCAGGGGGGCCACCAGCCCGCTTCCCACCTAGTGCCCGAGGTAGGTTACAGATCCTTGTCCAATTTGACATTTGCTGGCCTTGATCGTGAGGCCAGCCCGCTGTAAGGCTTGCAGCACTGCTCGGAGGTGGTGGAGGTGCTCGGACCAATGGTGGCTGTACACAGCGATGTCGTCTAGGTAGGCGGCGCTGAATCCTTCGAGCCCCGCCAGGACCTGATTGACGAGCCGTTGGAATGTCGCTGGGGCGTTCTTCATGCCGAAGGGCATGACGGTGAAATGGTAATGGCCATCGGGTGTGGAAAAGGCAGAACGTTCTTGCGCCCGGGGTGTGAGGCCGATCTGCCAGTAGCCCGCCGTCAGGTCGAAGATACTGAGGTAGCGGGCAGCTCCCATGCGGTCGATCAGTTCATCTGCCCGGGGGATGGGATGTGCGTCTGTTCGGGTGACCGCGTTCAAGCCCCGGTAGTCGACACAGAACCGAAGTTCCAGGGTGGTGCCGGGGGCAGCTGCTTTGGGGACCAGTACTACAGGGCTGGCCCAGGGGCTGTCCGAAGCCTCGATGACCCCAAGTGTGAGCATCTTGGCTACTTCTTCCTGGATGCAGGCCCGTACCCGATCTGGCACGCGGTAGGCCCGGTGGCGGATAGGGGGGCTGTCCCCCGTGTCTACATCGTGCACACACCAGGAAGTGACACCTGGGGTGAGGGAGAACAGGCTGGCGAACTGTGATAGGAGAGCTTGACATTCCTGACGTTGCTCTCCGGTGAGGGTCTCCGAGAGTCGGACCCCATCCACGGAGCCGTCTTGTTCCCGAGTCCGTAGGAGGTCAGGGAGGGGCTCGGAGTCTTCTTCAGCCCCAGTGTCTGTGGCCATCAAGAGGCTGAGTTCTGTACGCACAAAGTGGGGCTTTAGTCTGTTAGCGTGGAGGACCCGGAGTGGGTTCCGGGAGGATTCCATGTCGATGAGATAGGTGGCAGGGCCCTTGCGCTCGATTACCTTGAAGGGCCCCGTCCATTTGTCTTGTAGGGCGCATGGCTCGGTGGGGGACATCACCCATACCTGTTGCCCAGGTTCAAATTCAATGGATGAGGCATTCCGGTCATACCACTTTTTCATGTCCTCTTGACTGGCCTCTAGGTTGGCTTTTGCTAGTTCCCGGAACCGCCGGGTCTGGTTGCGGAGGGTTAAGAGATACCGGAAGACATCTGGAGGGTTCTTTAACGGAGGCATCTCCCAGCCTTCTTTGACGAGGCTGAGCGGCCCTCGCACTGGGTGTCCATATAGCAGTTCAAATGGGCTGAAGCCCAGGGATTTCTGGGGGACCTCTCGATACGCGAAGAGGAGGCACGGCAGCAGCACATCCCACTGGCGACGGAGGGGCTCTTCCAACCCCCCGATCATCCCCTTTAGCGTGCGGTTGAACCGCTCAACGAGTCCGTTCCCTTGAGGGTGATAGGGGGTCGTGAATCGGTAGGTGACCCCGCACTGTTGCCAGAGGGACTTCATGTATTTGGAAATAAAGTTCGTGCCTCTGTCGCTGACGACTTCTCGGGGGAAGCCCACACGGGAGAAGATCCCCATCAGGGCCCGGCCGACTACCGGGGCGGTCACAGTCCGCAGAGGGACAGCCTCAGGGTAGCGGGTGGCGTGGTCCACCAGCACCAAGATGAATCGATGGCCTTGTTTTGTGCGCGGGTCCAGGGGCCCCACAATGTCTATTCCGACCCTCTCAAACGGGGTAGTGACCACGGGAAAAGGTTGTAGGGGAGCTTTTAGCTTGCGGCCGCTCTTTCCACTGGCTTGGCACGTGGGGCAAGATCGGCAATGCTGGTGCACATCGTTCCTCATTTTGGGCCAGAAGACGTGGGTCACTAGGCGACTGTAGGTTTTATCTTGTCCCAGGTGTCCTGCCAGGGGGACATCGTGGGCCAGGTTTAACAGAAAGTCTCTAAAACGGAGGGGCACCGCTAATACTCGGTTGCTCCCCAGCTCGGCGATTCTTTGCTCGCTGTACAGCAGATCATTGTCCCAGTAGACCCAATGAGTTCCGGAGGTATCCCCTGCACTTTGGGCGAGCGCTTGCTGGCGGAGTCCCTCGAGGGAGGGACAGGTCTTCTGTTCTTGGCGAAATTGTTCTTGCGTGGGCCCCCCCTCTTGAGGCCACTGGTCGAGGTTAGCGAGGTCGGTAGGTTGAGCTGGTTCGGGGGGGATGTCACGGTCGGTGTTTTCGGCTGGGGCGACCGGAGGCGGTGGCGCCGGCCATTCGGGTTCTTCTGGGCGGTGGTTGGCACGGGCGGCCATGGACCGGGTGGTGACGCACGCCCAGTCTGGGACGCCTAACATCCCCAGGTGTTCTCTTCGCTCCACGGCTGCCCACGGAGAGTTTTCAAGGTCATTTCCCAGGAGGCAGTCTACGGGGGCATCGTCTCGGACCGTTACTTTCAACATGCCGGAGACCCCTCCCCATTCGAAAGGGACGCAGGCCATCCGACACAGGCTTTCCGAGTTATCGGCTGATCGTACAGGGCAGAGAATGTTCGGTAGATACTGTTCTGGGGCCACCAGGTGACAGCGGACGGCTGTTACACTGGCCCCGGTGTCACGAAGGGCTTCGGCCCGGCGTCCATTGATGCTCACCCATTGGCTGTACTTCTGGGTGTTAGCGGGTAGGGGGACCCGCGGGACCATGTCTTTCCCCCCTAAGCAGGCTAGAGCCATGGCGGCTGGCTCCCACTCTTGATGCTCTTGTTCGTATTCTTCCTGCTCCTCGGAGATCTGTTCTTCCCCTAGGGCTGCAGCGGCCACTTGGCGGGGTCTTGGGCTCTGGTACTGCGGGCAGTTGGGGTCGTTCGCATAGTGGCCGACTCGTTGACATCGGTGACACGTGACATTGGCTCTGTACCCCGGTCGCGCTGGGGTGCTGCCCCGGTTGGCCGGGGGGGTGGTGCTGGTAGCGGGGGCGACCGGGGCGTTGTCTCTTCCTCGTCCTTGGCCCCCTCCTCCTCCTCTGGGTCGGTGCTGACCATTGTTGTTCCGGTTCTGTTCGTAGGACCCATTCCGGCCCACTCTGGTGATCTCCCACCGGTCAGCTTCGGCTGCGAGCTGCCGGGGATCCGTTAACTTGCTGTCGAGGAGGTGCTGGCGGAGTTCAATGAAGCAATTGTTCGACAGATGTTCCCATACCATCAGATTAAACAGTTGCTCGTAGGTCGTGACGTTGCTTCCTCTGATCCAGCCCTCGAAGGCTCGGCTAAAGTATGTTACATAGTCCACCCAAGTTGTACCCGGGATGCGGGTGCAGTCTCGGAACCTCTGACGGTACATCTCGGGTGTGAGGCCATAGCGGGTGAGGAGTGCCGCTTTCATATGGTCGTAGGAGGTCATCTGGTGGTCCGGGAGCTGTAGCAGGGTGTCGCGGCCCTCATTGAGGAATCTTCCCCATAGACCGGCTCCCCAGTCGCTTCTATCGATCCGGTGTGCAGTCATAGCGATTTCATAGGCCTTAAACCATTGCTGGATGTCGTCCTCTCGGAAATATTCTCGGACAACATCCTTGGGGATGTGTACCTTTTTCTCTGTGGTCCCTGAGGTGGGGGGTCGCTCGGGCACCCCTGCTTCTTTATTCTGCTTGCGCAGGTTGATCTCGGCTAGGTTCCGTTCGTGTTCGTATGCTAGTTTCTTTTCCTCGAGCTCCCTTTGTCTCTGTTTCTCCTCTCTTTCTTCTCGGAGACGCAGGTGCTCTAAGTTGATTTTTTGCTCGGCCAACTTAAGTTCAACGTCCATTTTGAGTCGGGCCATTTCCAGCTCGTGTAGTCGGGTTCTTTCTCTTTCCTGGATCTCGTCTTGCGAGAGACCCGTTCTTTGTCCTTCAGGGGCCGTGGTCGTTTTTTCTGCGGTGCTTTGATCGGGGGTTCCGGCAGCCCCGGTCTCTGCCCAAGATTCTAGGGCATGCTTAAAATCGTCCTTGGTGCTTAGTCCGGTGGTAGCGATACCCAGTTCGATGCAGAATTGTTTTAGTTCACGATGGCTGTACTCCTCCAATTTCTCCATTTGGAATTTCTCGGTTGATCCGCTTTCTTTAGTGGTCATTGTGATTTCGTCGTGGGGTGAGCTACTCTCTGTACGTTTATGCGGTGATTCGGATCCCACCGCTGCCACCAATGTTAGACGGACCGGGAGGGTCGGCCGAGACTACGGGGAGAGGTCTCCGGGGAGAGCCGTCTCCAACAACTGTACAGAAAAGTAACTTCCCCCCCACAGACGGACACCACACAAGGTTGAAGGTTAACGAGACTTTATATGCAATTCTTAGGTTACGATGATATGATACAAGGAGGTCTGGACTCAGGGGTCCCCTCGATTCTAGTCTCTGGTTTGGGGAAAGGGTAGCGGGACAGTCTTGTTACCAACGAGTGGAAAATAGCTCTCAATCCTCGAGCTCGGCGTTCTAGATGATCGGGCCGCGGCGGAGCCAGGCAGGTCCCGAGATGGACGAAGGAAGACGACGGTCCGCGGCGGAGCCTGCAGGTCCCGGTGAAGATGGCGGTTACAACGGTCCGCGGCCACGCCAGCAGGTCCCGACGACGATGAAAGCGATGAAGGTTGCGAGGGCTGTGGCAGCGCCAACAGGCAGGGCGATGGTGCACAAGACAGAGCTATGGCAGCGCCAATAGACCGTCTAGGATGAGTTCCTCTTTACGTCTCTCGACTCCAAGATACAACTGCCTTCCTGCTCTGGAGCTGCCCCAGTTATAGGGCTGGTGTGCTTTGATGTCCGGACCCTCGCACTTGGAGGTCGGGAGGTCCGGGATGAGGGAGTCCAGACACCCAGCAGGGGGGTGGAGCCAGTGCCCGGGGAGGCGATGGGTGAGCGGCACTTGGCGGGGGAGAGCCATCGACACCTCTTTCTCCCATTGACTTGCCAAGTAGCCCGCTCACCTCCTGGGTGGAGGGTGGTGCCGGGATGTCTGAGGCCTGGCCAGGCCCAGGGTTGAGGTCGGCCGGAGGCCAGGCGGCCACGTGGTGGAGTGTCCAAGATGGCGCCCCGGGATGGGCGCGTAGACTGGCAGTGGATCGGGCCCACGAGGTTGACATGCTCGAGGGCAGGGGTCCCTGAGGGGACGGAGGGCGTGCAAGGGTGGTGTGTGGTACCTGCGGGACCGGGCTTAGGCCGGGTCGGGCTGGGGGAGAGCGGCCTTCCATGTGGCCTGTCCAACACCCCCGCATCTGCATCAGCCACTGCAGGGGTCGGTGATCGGTCTGTACCCGAAAGTGTGTGCCAAAAAGGTAGGGCCGGAGCTTCTTGAGGGCCCATACCACAGCGAAGGCCTCCCGCTCTATGGTGCTCCAGCGCTGTTCTCGTGGTAGGAGTCGTCTGCTAATGAAGGCCACCGGTTGATCCAGGCCTTCGGTGTTCACTTGGGACAGGACTGCCCCAATGCCATGGTCAGAGGCATCCGTCTGGACGATGAACTCCCGGCTGTAGTCGGGGGCCTGGAGCACAGGGGCGGAACACATGGCGGCTTTCAATTGTTCAAAGGCAGCTTGACACTCTGGGGTCCAGTTGACTTTCTTGGGCTGGTTTTTCGACGTGAGTTCTGTGAGGGGTCCCACTATAGTACCATAGTCTTTCACGAACCTTCGGTAGTAGCCTGTGAGGCCCAGGAAGGCTCGTACCTCGGTCTGTGTGATGGGGGACTGCCATGACTGGATGGCGGCAATTTTTAGCTGCAGAGGGGCCATCAGCCCGCTTCCCACCTGGTGCCCGAGGTAGGTTACAGATCCTTGTCCAATTTGACATTTGCTGGCCTTGATCGTGAGGCCAGCCCGCTGTAAGGCTTGCAGCACTGCTCGGAGGTGGTGGAGGTGCTCGGACCAATGGTGGCTGTACACAGCGATGTCGTCTAGGTAGGCGGCGCTGAATCCTTCGAGCCCCGCCAGGACCTGATTGACGAGCCGTTGGAATGTCGCTGGGGCGTTCTTCATGCCGAAGGGCATGACGGTGAAATGGTAATGGCCATCGGGTGTGGAAAAGGCAGAACGTTCTTGCGCCCGGGGTGTGAGGCCGATCTGCCAGTAGCCCGCCGTCAGGTCGAAGATACTGAGGTAGCGGGCAGCTCCCATGCGGTCGATCAGTTCATCTGCCCGGGGGATGGGATGTGCGTCTGTTCGGGTGACCGCGTTCAAGCCCCGGTAGTCGACACAGAACCGAAGTTCCGGGGTGGTGCCGGGGGCAGCTGCGTTGGGGACCAGGACTACAGGGCTGGCCCAGGGGCTGTCCGAAGCCTCGATGACCCCAAGTGTGAGCATCTTGGCTACTTCTTCCTGGATGCAGGCCCGTACCCGATCTGGCACGCGGTAGGCCCGGTGGCGGATAGGGGGGCTGTCCCCCGTGTCTACATCGTGCACACACCAGGAAGTGACACCTGGGGTGAGGGAGAACAGGCTGGCGAACTGTGATAGGAGAGCTTGACATTCCTGACGTTGCTCTCCGGTGAGGGTCTCCGAGAGTCGGACCCCATCCACGGAGCCGTCTTGTTCCCGAGTCCGTAGGAGGTCAGGGAGGGGCTCGGAGTCTTCTTCAGCCCCAGTGTCTGTGGCCATCAAGAGGCTGAGTTCTGTACGCACAAAGTGGGGCTTTAGTCTGTTAGCGTGGAGGACCCGGAGTGGGTTCCGGGAGGATTCCATGTCGATGAGATAGGTGGCAGGGCCCTTGCGCTCGATTACCTTGAAGGGCCCCGTCCATTTGTCTTGTAGGGCGCATGGCTAGGTGGGGGACATCACCCATACCTGTTGCCCAGGTTCAAATTCAATGGATGAGGCATTCCGGTCATACCACTTTTTCATGTCCTCTTGACTGGCCTCTAGGTTGGCTTTTGCTAGTTCCCGGAACCGCCGGGTCTGGTTGCGGAGGGTTAAGAGATACCGGAAGACATCTGGAGGGTTCTTTAACGGAGGCATCTCCCAGCCTTCTTTGACGAGGCTGAGCGGCCCTCGCACTGGGTGTCCATATAGCAGTTCAAATGGGCTGAAGCCCAGGGATTTCTGGGGGACCTCTCGATACGCGAAGAGGAGGCACGGCAGCAGCACATCCCACTGGCGACGGAGGGGCTCTTCCAACCCCCCGATCATCCCCTTTAGCGTGCGGTTGAACCGCTCAACGAGTCCGTTCCCTTGAGGGTGATAGGGGGTCGTGAATCGGTAGGTGACCCCGCACTGTTGCCAGAGGGACTTCATGTATTTGGAAATAAAGTTCGTGCCTCTGTCGCTGACGACTTCTCGGGGGAAGCCCACACGGGAGAAGATCCCCATCAGGGCCCGGCCGACTACCGGGGCGGTCACAGTCCGCAGAGGGACAGCCTCAGGGTAGCGGGTGGCGTGGTCCACCAGCACCAAGATGAATCGATGGCCTTGTTTTGTGCGCGGGTCCAGGGGCCCCACAATGTCTATTCCGACCCTCTCAAACGGGGTAGTGACCACGGGAAAAGGTTGTAGGGGAGCTTTTAGCTTGCGGCCGCTCTTTCCACTGGCTTGGCACGTGGGGCAAGATCGGCAATGCTGGTGCACATCGTTCCTCATTTTGGGCCAGAAGACGTGGGTCACTAGGCGACTGTAGGTTTTATCTTGTCCCAGGTGTCCTGCCAGGGGGACATCGTGGGCCAGGTTTAACAGAAAGTCTCTAAAACGGAGGGGCACCGCTAATACTCGGTTGCTCCCCAGCTCGGCGATTCTTTGCTCGCTGTACAGCAGATCATTGTCCCAGTAGACCCAATGAGTTCCGGAGGTATCCCCTGCACTTTGGGCGAGCGCTTGCTGGCGGAGTCCCTCGAGGGAGGGACAGGTCTTCTGTTCTTGGCGAAATTGTTCTTGCGTGGGCCCCCCCTCTTGAGGCCACTGGTCGAGGTTAGCGAGGTCGGTAGGTTGAGCTGGTTCGGGGGGGATGTCACGGTCGGTGTTTTCGGCTGGGGCGACCGGAGGCGGTGGCGCCGGCCATTCGGGTTCTTCTGGGCGGTGGTTGGCACGGGCGGCCATGGACCGGGTGGTGACGCACGCCCAGTCTGGGACGCCTAACATCCCCAGGTGTTCTCTTCGCTCCACGGCTGCCCACGGAGAGTTTTCAAGGTCATTTCCCAGGAGGCAGTCTACGGGGGCATCGTCTCGGACCGTTACTTTCAACATGCCGGAGACCCCTCCCCATTCGAAAGGGACGCAGGCCATCCGACACAGGCTTTCCGAGTTATCGGCTGATCGTACAGGGCAGAGAATGTTCGGTAGATACTGTTCTGGGGCCACCAGGTGACAGCGGACGGCTGTTACACTGGCCCCGGTGTCACGAAGGGCTTCGGCCCGGCGTCCATTGATGCTCACCCATTGGCTGTACTTCTGGGTGTTAGCGGGTAGGGGGACCCGCGGGACCATGTCTTTCCCCCCTAAGCAGGCTAGAGCCATGGCGGCTGGCTCCCACTCTTGATGCTCTTGTTCGTATTCTTCCTGCTCCTCGGAGATCTGTTCTTCCCCTAGGGCTGCAGCGGCCACTTGGCGGGGTCTTGGGCTCTGGTACTGCGGGCAGTTTGGGTCGTTCGCATAGTGGCCGACTCGTTGACATCGGTGACACGTGACATTGGCTCTGTACCCCGGTCGCGCTGGGGTGCTGCCCCGGTTGGCCGGGGGGGTGGTGCTGGTAGCGGGGGCGACCGGGGCGTTGTCTCTTCCTCGTCCTTGGCCCCCTCCTCCTCCTCTGGGTCGGTGCTGACCATTGTTGTTCCGGTTCTGTTCGTAGGACCCATTCCGGCCCACTCTGGTGATCTCCCACCGGTCAGCTTCGGCTGCGAGCTGCCGGGGATCCGTTAACTTGCTGTCGAGGAGGTGCTGGCGGAGTTCAATGAAGCAATTGTTCGACAGATGTTCCCATACCATCAGATTAAACAGTTGCTCGTAGGTCGTGACGTTGCTTCCTCTGATCCAGCCCTCGAAGGCTCGGCTAAAGTATGTTACATAGTCCACCCAAGTTGTACCCGGGATGCGGGTGCAGTCTCGGAACCTCTGACGGTACATCTCGGGTGTGAGGCCATAGCGGGTGAGGAGTGCCGCTTTCATATGGTCGTAGGAGGTCATCTGGTGGTCCGGGAGCTGTAGCAGGGTGTCGCGGCCCTCATTGAGGAATCTTCCCCATAGACCGGCTCCCCAGTCGCTTCTATCGATCCGGTGTGCAGTCATAGCGATTTCATAGGCCTTAAACCATTGCTGGATGTCGTCCTCTCGGAAATATTCTCGGACAACATCCTTGGGGATGTGTACCTTTTTCTCTGTGGTCCCTGAGGTGGGGGGTCGCTCGGGCACCCCTGCTTCTTTATTCTGCTTGTGCAGGTTGATCTCGGCTAGGTTCCGTTCGTGTTCGTACGCTAGTTTCTTTTCCTCGAGCTCCCTTTGTCTCTGTTTCTCCTCTCTTTCTTCTCGGAGACGCAGGTGCTCTAAGTTGATTTTTTGCTCGGCCAACTTAAGTTCAACGTCCATTTTGAGTAGGGCCATTTCCAGCTCGTGTAGTCGGGTTCTTTCTCTTTCCTGGATCTCGTCTTGCGAGAGACCCGTTCTTTGTCCTTCAGGGGCCGTGGTCGTTTTTTCTGCGGTGCTTTGATCGGGGGTTCCGGCAGCCCCGGTCTCTGCCCAAGATTCTAGGGCATGCTTAAAATCGTCCTTGGTGCTTAGTCCGGTGGTAGCGATACCCAGTTCGATGCAGAATTGTTTTAGTTCACGATGGCTGTACTCCTCCAATTTCTCCATTTGGAATTTCTCGGTTGATCCGCTTTCTTTAGTGGTCATTGTGATTTCGTCGTGGGGTGAGCTACTCTCTGTACGTTTATGCGGTGATTCGGATCGCGCCGCTGGCCACCAATGTTAGACGGACCGGGAGGGTCGGCCGAGACTACGGGGAGAGGTCTCCGGGGAGAGCCGTCTCCAACAACTGTACAGAAAAGTAACTTCCCCCCCACAGACGGACACCACACAAGGTTGAAGGTTAACGAGACTTTATATGCAATTCTTAGGTTACGATGATATGATACAAGGAGGTCTGGACTCAGGGGTCCCCTCGATTCTAGTCTCTGGTTTGGGGAAAGGGTAGCGGGACAGTCTTGTTACCAACGAGTGGAAAATAGCTCTCAATCCTCGAGCTCGGCGTTCTAGATGATCGGGCCGCGGCGGAGCCAGGCAGGTCCCGAGATGGACGAAGGAAGACGACGGTCCGCGGCGGAGCCTGCAGGTCCCGGTGAAGATGGCGGTTACAACGGTCCGCGGCCACGCCAGCAGGTCCCGACGACGATGAAAGCGATGAAGGTTGCGAGGGCTGTGGCAGCGCCAACAGGCAGGGCGATGGTGCACAAGACAGAGCTATGGCAGCGCCAATAGACCGTCTAGGATGAGTTCCTCTTTACGTCTCTCGACTCCAAGATACAACTGCCTTCCTGCTCTGGAGCTGCCCCAGTTATAGGGCTGGTGTGCTTTGATGTCCGGACCCTCGCACTTGGAGGTCGGGAGGTCCGGGATGAGGGAGTCCAGACACCCAGCAGGGGGGTGGAGCCAGTGCCCGGGGCGGCGATGGGTGAGCGGCACTTGGCGGGGGAGAGCCATCGACACCTCTTTCTCCCATTGACTTGCCAAGTAGCCCGCTCACCTCCTGGGTGGAGGGTGGTGCCGGGATGTCTGAGGCCTGGCCAGGCCCAGGGTTGAGGTCGGCCGGAGGCCAGGCGGCCACGTGGTGGAGTGTCCAAGATGGCGCCCCGGGATGGGCGCGTAGACTGGCAGTGGATCGGGCCCACGAGGTTGACATGCTCGAGGGCAGGGGTCCCTGAGGGGACGGAGGGCGTGCAAGGGTGGTGTGTGGTACCTGCGGGACCGGGCTTAGGCCGGGTCGGGCTGGGGGAGAGCGGCCTTCCATGTGGCCTGTCCAACACCGGTGTAAATGCACAGGCAGCGTGGGCAGTGGGGGCAAGTCCAAGGGTCACGGGTGTAAATGCACAGGCAGCGTGGGCAGTGGGGGCGAGTCCAGGGGTCACCTGTGTAAATACACAGGCAGCGTGGGCAGTGGGGGCGAGTCCAGGGGTCACCGGTGTAAATGCACAGGCAACGTGGGCAGTGGGGGCAAGTCCAGGGGTCACAGGTGTAAATGCACAGGCAACGTGGGCAGTGGGGGCATGGCACAGACAGCGTGGGCAGTGGGGGCGAGTCCAGAAGGTCAGGGGAGTAAATGCACAGTCAGCGTAGGCAGTGGGGGCGAGTCCAGGGGTCACTGGTGTAAATGCACAGACAGCATGGGGGCGAGTCCAGGGGTCACAGTTGTAAATGCACAGGCAGCGTGGGCAGTGGGGGCGAGGCCAGGTGTCACGAATGTAAACACACAGGCAGCATGGGCAGTGGGGGCGAGTCCAGAAGGTCAGGGGAGTAAATGCACAGTCAGCGTAGGCAGTGGGGGCGAGTCCAGGGGTCACTGGTGTAAATGCACAGGTCGCTTGGGCAGTGAGGGCAAGTCCATGGGTGATGAGTGTAAATGCGCAGACAGCGTGGGGGCGAGTCCAGGGGTCACAGGTGTAAATGCACAAGCAGCGTCGGCAGTGAGGGCGAGTCAAGATGTCACGGGTGTAAATTCCCAGGCATTGTGGGGGCGCGTCCTGGGGTCACGGGTGTAAATGCACAGGCAGCGTGGGCAGTGGGGGCGCGTCCAGGGGTCACAGGTGTAAATGCACAGGCAGCATGGGCAGCGGGGACTTGTCCAGGGGTCATGGGTGTAAATGCACAGGCAGCGTGGGGTAGAGTCCAGAGGTCACGGGTGTAAATGCACTGGCAGGGTGGGCAGGTGGGGCGAGTCCAGGGATCATGGGTGTAAATGCACAGGCAGTGTTGGCAGTGGGGGCAAGTCCAGGGGTCACGGGGGTAAATGCAGTCAGCATGGGCAGTGGGGGCGAGTCCAGAGGTCATGGGTGTAAATGCACAGACAGCTTGGGGGCGAGTCCAGGGGTCACGGGTGTAAATGCAGAGTCAGCGTGGGCAGTGGGGCCAAGTCCAGGGGTCGCAGGTGTAAATGCACAGGCAGCGTGGGCAGTGGGGGCGAGTCCAGGGGTCAGAGGGGTAAATGCACAGGCAACATGGGCAGTGGTGGCGAGTCCAGGGGTCACGGGTGTATATGCACAGGCAGCGTGGGGACGAGTCCAGGGGTCACGGGTGTAAATGCACAGGCAGCCTGAGCAGTGGGGGCGAGTCCAGGGGTCACAGGTGTAAATGCACAGGCAGTGGGGGTGAGTCCAGGGGTCACAGGTGTAAATGCACAGGCAGTGGGGGCGAGTTCCGGGGTCACCGGTGTAAATGCACAGGCAGCGTGGGCAGTGGGGGCGAGTCCAGGGGTCACCGGTGTAAATGCACAGGCAGCGTGGGCAGTGAGAGCGAGGCCAGGGGTCGCGGATGTAAACGCACAGGCAACATGGGCAGTGGGGGCGAGTCCAGGGGTCAGGGGAGTAAATGCACAGGCAGCGTGGGCAATGGGCCCGAGACCAGGGGTCACAGGTGTAAATGCACAGTCAGCGTAGGCAGTGGGGGCGAGTCCAGGGGTCACTGGTGTAAATGCACAGGCAGCTTGGGCAGTGGGGGCGAGTCCAGGGGTCACAGGTGTAAATGCACAGGCAATGTGGGCAGTGGGGGCGAGTCCAGGGGTCACTGGTGTCAATGCACTGGCAGCGTGGGCAGTGGGGCGAGTCAAGAGGTCATGGGTGTAAATGCAAAGGCAGCGTGGGCAGTGGGGGCAAGTCCAGGGGTCACAGGTGTAAATGCACAGGCAGCGTGGGCAGTGGGGGCGAGTCCAGGGGTCACGGGTGTAAATGCACAGGCAGTGGGGAAGAGTCCAGGGGTCCCGGGTGTAAATGCACACGCGGTGTGGGCAGTGGGGGCGAGTCCAGGGGTCACAAGTATAAATGCACAGGCAGCATGGGCAGAGGGGGCGAGTCCAGGGGTCACAGGTGTAATTGCAAGAGCAGCGTGGGCAGTGGGAGCGAGTCCTGGGGTCACAGGTGTAAATGCACAGGCAGTGGGGGCGAGTCCAGAGGTCATGGGTATAAATGCACAGGCAGCGTGGGGGCGAGTCCAGAAGTCACAGATGTAAATGCACAGGCAGTGTGTGCAGTGGGGCCGAGTCCAGGGGTCACGGGTGTAAATGAACAGGCAGTGGGGGCGAGTCCAGGGGTCACAGGTGTAAATGCACAAGCAGTGGCGGTGAGTCAAGGGGTCATGGGTGTAAATGCGCAGGCAGCGTGTGGGCGAGTCCAGGGGTCATGGGTGTAAATGTACAGGCAGCGTGGGCAGGTAGGGGCGAGTCCAGCGTGCGCAATGGGGATGAGTCCAGGGGTCACAGGTCTAAATGCACAGGCAGCGTTTGCAGTGGCGGCGAACCAGGGGTCATGGGTGTAAATTCACAGGCAGCGTTTGCAGTGGGGGCGAGTCCAGGGGTCTCGGGTGTAAATGCAAAGGCAGCGTGAGCAGTGGGGGCGAGGCCAGGGGTCACGTATGTAAACGCACAGGCAGCATGGGCAGTGGGGGCGAGTCAAGGGGTCAGGGGAGTAAATGCACAGGCAGGCTGGGCAGTGGGCCCGAGACCAGGGGTCACAGGTGTAAATGCACAGTCAGCATGGGCAGTGGGGGCGAGTCCAGGGGTCACTGCTGTAAATGCACAGGCAGCTTGGGCAGTGGGGGCGAGTCCATGGGTCATGGGTGTAAATGCAAAGGCAGCATGGGGGCGAGTCCAGGTGTCACGGGTGTAAATGCATAGGCAGCGTGGGCAGCGGGGACTTGTCCAGAGGTCACAGGTGTAAATGCACAGGCAGGGTTGGCAGGTGGGGCGAGTCCAGGGATCATGGGTGTAAAAGCACAGGCAGTGTGGGCAGTGGGGGTAAGTCCAGGGGTCACGGGGGTAAATGCACAGTCAGCGTGGGCAGTGGGGGCAAGTCCATGGGTCACGGGATAAATGCACAGGCAGTGTGGGGAGAGTCGAGAGGTCATGGGTGTAAATGCACAGGCAGCATGGGGGTGAGTCCAGGGGTCACGGGTGTAAATGCACAGGCAGCGTGGGCAGTGGGGGGAGTCCAGGGGTCACGGGTGTAAATGCACAGGCAGTGGGGAAGAGTCCAGGGGTCACAGGTGTAAATGCACAGGCAGCGTGGTGGCGAGTACAGGGTTCAAGGGAGTAAATGCACAGGCGGCGTGGGCAGTGGGAGCAAGTCCAGAGGTCACAGGTGTAAATGCAAGGGCAGCTTGGGCAGTGGGGGCGAGTGCAGGGGTCACAGGTGTAAATGCACAGGCAATGGAGGCGAGTCCAGAGGTTATGGGTATAAATGCACAGGCAGCGTGGGGGCGAATCCAGGGGTCACGGGTGTAAATGCACAGGCAGTGTGGGCAGTGGGGGCGATTCCAGGGGTCTCAGGTGTAAATGCACAGACAGCGTGGGCAGTGGTGGCGAGTCCAGGGGTCACGGGTTTATATGCACAGGCAGCGTGGGGGCGAGTCCAGGGGTCACGGGTGTATATGCACAGGCAGCGTGGGGGCGATTCCAGGGGTCTCAGGTGTAAATGCACAGACAGCGTGGGCAGTGGAGACGAGTCCAGGGGTTACAGGTGTAAATGAACAGGCAGCGTGGGCAGTGGGGGCGAGTCCAGGGGTCACAGGTGTAAATGCACAAGCAGTGTCGGCGAGTCCAGGGGTCATGGGTGTAAATGCGCAGGCAGCGTGCGGGCGAGTCCAGGGGTCATGGGTGTAAATGTACAGGCAGCGTGGGCAGGTAGGGGCGAGTCTAGCGTGCGCAATAGGGATGAGTCCAGGGGTCACAGGTGTCAATGCGAGTCCAGGGGTCATGGGTGTAAATTCACAGGCAGTGTTTGCAGTGGGGGCGAGTCCAGGGGTCACGGGTGTAAATGCACAGGCAGTGCGGGCGAGTCCATGGGTCACGGGTGTAAATGCACAGGCAGGGTGGAGGCGAGTTCAGGGGTCACGAGTTTAAATGCACAGGCAGCGTGGGCAGGTAGGGGCGAGTCCAGGGGTCACGGGTGTAAATGCACAGGCAGAGTGGGCAGTGGGGGCGAGTCCAGGGGTAACAGGTGTAAATTCACAGGCAGTTTGGGTGAGAGTCCAGAGGTCCCGGTTGTACATGCACAGGCAGCGTGGGCAGTGGTGGCGAGTCCAGGGGTCACAGGTGGAAATGCACAAGCAGCATGGGCAGTGAAGGCGAGTCAAGATGTCATGGGTGAAAATTCCCAGGCATTGTGGGGGCGCGTCCAGGGGTCACGGGTGTAAATGCACAGTCAGCGTGGGCAGTTGGGGTGGGTCCAGAGGTCTCGGATATTAATGCACAGGCACCGTGGGGGCGAGTCCAGGGGTCACGGGTGTAAATGCACAGGCAGAGTGGGCAGTGGGGGCGAGTCCAGGGGTCACAGGTGTAAATGCACAGGCAGCGTGGGCAGTGGGGGCAAGTCCAGTGGTCATTGGTGTAAATGCACAGCAGTGGGGCTTGAGCAGTGGGGCGAGTCCAGGGGTCACGGGTGTAAATGCACATGCAGTGTGGGCAGCGGGGACTTGTCCAGAGGTCATTGTGTAAATGCACAGGCAGCATGGGGTAGAGTCCAGGGGTCACGGGTGTAAATGCACAGGCAGCATTGGCAGTGGGGGCGAGTCCAGGTGCCACAGGTGTAAATGCACAGGCAGCGTGGGCAGCGGGTACTTGTCCAGGGGTCATGGGTGTAAATGCACTGGCAGGGTTGGCAGGTGGGGCGAGTCCAGGGATCATGGGTGTAAATGCACAGGCAGTGTGGGCAAGTCCAGGGTCACGGGGGTAAATGCACAGTGTTGGAAAGGGAATCTTAGGGCTGGCGGAGCGAGGTCGAGAGGCCTCCTGGCGAGGTTCCTCTCCTAGGATCGTACAGACGAGCAATCACCCTCCTACAGATGGACACCACACAAAGATAGGTTCTCAATGTTTTTATCAATACTTTTAGGCAGGTTATCGTAACGATACAGGGATAACTGGATCCAGGGATCCTTTCAAGTTTAGTCTCTGAGGGAAGGTGGTAGCGGGACAGTCTTAGTACCAGCCTGGTACAAGGATACCCTGCGCTCAGCTCTCAATCCTCGAGCTGGGGGGTTCCTCGGTATGGGCCGCGGCAGCGCCAGCAGGGCCTTTAGAGATGGTTTCACGAGGATGGGCCGCGGCAGAGCCAGCAGGGCCTTAGAGATGGTTTCACGAAGATGGGCCGCGGCGGCGCCAGCAGGGCCTTTAGAAATGGTTTCACGAGGATGAGCCGCGGCAGCGCCAGCAGGGCCTTTAGAGATGGTTTCATGAAGATGGGCCGCGGCAGCATATGCAAAATAACACTCCCAGGCATACATCTAAAGTAACTGCACAATAGATTAAGCAAACAAACTAGTTCAGTTTAGAAAATATACATTTTTAATTTGATTAAAAAGGGATGATAAAAATCAGTGCATTGATACAAAATGATAAAATGACATTATAGTGATACATGTGTATTCACAAAAAAAGGGTTAAAAAGAGATTAGATGGTATCCGGTCGACGCGTTTCGACATAAAGACTATGCCTTCATCAGGACTTTTACCATCAAGTTTCTGTAAAAGAGATCATAATAATGTTTTACTTTTTTAGCCTCCTACCGTGAAACAATATCACAGAACTAGTTACATGTTTGCTACAACATTCTATTGGCAGATCATTATCAAATTTATGATGTACCGCTTTTAATAAAGAGAACAAATATCAAATGTCAAACACCTATGTCTATAGACAGGTAAAAGAACAAGCCATGCTATGTTTCACATTAACAAGCAGCAAGATACAATGCAATAAAGTTCTTTACCAAGATACAAAATTGGCACCTTTTTCTAAAATATATTTATACATTTTGATATCTACAAGGGCTATTTTCATGATCATTGTACCGATTCTTGAATACAAAGGCTATTTCTTATTCTTCATAATACATATGTCATCAATAGTCTTAAATCATCCTCACTCAAATCATGATATTCTGCATGTGAGTTTTAGGTGCTTCATCATGTTCTAACATAGAGCCTACAAAAGGTTTAATTGAAAAGGGGGGTAGAAAGATAGAAAGAAAAAGAAAGGAAGTGTTATTCAAGTTGTTCTTTTAAATATCTTATGCATCCGTCCCCTAAAAGGCTTTTTTCTAAACAGTTTCATGACACCTCTATTGTCCCTTTGTAAATGCATATTCAATGCCTTTATAGATTTTATACTTATTGTTAGACGGACCGGGAGGGTCGGCCGAGGTTACGGGGAGAGGTCTCCAGGGAGAGCCGTCTCCAACGACTGTACAGATAAGTAACTTCCCCCCCACAGACGGACACCACACAAGGTTGAAGGTTAACGAGACTTTATATGCAATTCTTAGGTTACGATGATGGGTACAAGGAGGTCTGGACTCAGGGGTCCCCTCGGTTCTAGTCTCTGGTTTAGGAAAGGGGTAGCGGGACAGTCTTAGTTACCAATGAGTACAAAATAGCTCTCAATCCTCGAGCTCGGCGTTCTAGATGATCGGGCCGTGGAGGAGCCAAGCAGGTCCCGAGATGGATGAAGGAAGGACGACGGTCCGCGGCGGAGCCTGCAGGTCCCGGTGGAAGATGACGGTTACAACGGTCCGCGGCCACGCCAGCAGATCCCGACGACGATGAAGGATGAAGGTTACGACGGCTGTGGCAGCGCCAACAGGCAGGACGATGGTGCACAGGACAGAGCTATGGCAGCGCCAGTAGTCCGTCCAGGATGAGTTCCTCTTTACGTCTCTCGACTCCAAGATACAACTGCCTTCCTGCTCTGGAGCTGCCCCAGTTATAGGGCTGGCGTGCTTTGATGTCCAGACCCTCGCACTTGGAGGTCGGGAGGTCCGGGATGGGGGAGTCCAGACACCCAGCAGGGGGGTGGAGCCAGCGCCCGGGGAGGCGATGGGCGAGCGGCACTTGGTGGGGGAGAGCCATCGGCACCTCTTTCTCCCATTGACTTGCCAAGTAGCCCGCTCACCTCCTGGGTGGAGGGTGGTGCCGGGATGTCTGAGGCCGGGCCAGGCCCAGGGTTGAGGTCGATCGGGGGCCAGGCGGCCTCGTGGTGGAGTGTCCAAGATGGCGCCCCAGGCTGGGCGCGTGGGCCGGCAGTGGATCGGACCCACGAGGTCGGCAGGCTCGAGGGCAGGGGTCCCTGAGGGGACGGAGGACGTGCAATGGTGGTGTGTGGTACTTGCGGGACTGGGCTCAGGCCTGGTTGGGCCGGGGGAGAGCGGCCCTTCATGTGGCCTGTCCAACATGCGTCCCCCCCAGCTGAAGGCGGGGAGAGTTACCCATCCTCTTGGGGACTCTCCTCGTCGAGGCGGAAAAACCGGGACAGGCCATCCGCGTTGGCGTGATCTGGCCCAGGCCGGTGTTCGACTGTGAAGTCCATACCTTGCAAGGAGATGGACCAGCGTAGCAACTTTGGGTTCTCCCCCCGCATATGCATCAGCCATTGCAGGGGTCGGTGGTCGGTCTGCACCCGAAAGTGGGTGCCGAAAAGGTAGGGCCGGAGCTTCTTGAGGGCCCATACCACAGCGAAGGCTTCCCTCTCTATGGTGCTCCAGCGTTGCTCCCGTGGTAGGAGTCTCCGGCTGATGAAGGCCACCGGTTGATCAAGGCCTTCGGTGTTCACTTGAGACAGGACTGCCCCAATGCCCTGGTCGGAGGCGTCCGTCTGGACGACGAACTCCCGGCTGTAGTCTGGGGCCTGGAGCACAGGGGCGGAACACATGGCGGCCTTTAATTGTTCAAATGCAGTTTGACACTCTGGGGTCCAGGTGACTTTCTTGGGTTGGTTCTTTGACGTGAGTTCTGTGAGGGGCCCCACTATGGTACCATAGTCTTTTACGAACCTTCGGTAGTAGCCCGTGAGGCCCAGGAAGGCTCGTACCTCGGTTTGGGTGATGGGGGGCTGCCAGGCCTGGATGGCGGCAATTTTCAGCTGTAGCGGGGCCACTAGGCCGCTTCCCACCTGGTGTCCGAGGTAGGTTACAGACCCTTGCCCAATTTGACACTTGCTGGCCTTGATCGTGAGGCCAGCTCGCTGAAGGGCTTGCAGCACTGCTCGGAGGTGGTGGAGGTGCTCGGTCCAATGGTGGCTGTATACAGCGATGTCGTCTAGGTAGGCGGCGCTGAATCCTTCGAGCCCCGCTAGGACCTGATTGACGAGCCGTTGGAATGTTGCTGGGGCATTCTTCATGCCGAAGGGCATGACCGTGAAATGGTAATGGCCATCGGGGGTGGAGAAGGCAGAACGTTCTTGCGCCCGGGGTGTGAGGCCGATCTGCCAATAGCCTGCTGTCAGGTCGAAGATGCTGAGGTAGCGGGCAGCTCCCATTCGGTCGACTAGTTCATCTGCCCGGGGGATGGGGTGCGCGTCTGTTCTGGTGACCGCATTCAAGCCCCGGTAGTCGACGCAGAACCGGAGTTCTGGTGTGGTGCCGGGGGCAGCTGCTTTGGGGACCAGTACGACAGGGCTGGCCCAGGGACTGTCTGAGGGCTCGATGACCCCGATCGTGAGCATCTTGGCTATTTCTTCCTGGATGCAGGCCCGTACCCGGTCTGGCACGCGGTAGGCCCGGTGGCGGATAGGGGGGCTGTCCCCGGTATCCACATCGTGCACCCACCAGGAAGTGACACCCGGGGTGAGGGAGAACAGGCTGGCGAACTGTGATAGGAGGGCTTGACACTCCTGGCGTTGTTCTCTGGTGAGGGCCTCTGAGAGCCGGACCCCATCCACGGAGCCGTCTTGCTCTTGAGTCCGTAGGAGGTCAGGGAGAGGCTCGGAGTCTTCTTCAACCCCAGTGTCTGTGGCCATCAGGAGGCTGAGCTCTGTTCGCACAAAGTGGGGCTTTAGTCTGTTAGCGTGGAGGACCCGGAGAGGGTTCCGGGGGGATTCCATGTCGATGAGATAAGTGGCAGGACCCTTGCGCTCTATTACTTTGAAGGGCCCCGTCCATTTGTCTTGCAGGGCGCATGGCTCAGTGGGGGACATCACCCAGACCTGTTGGCCAGGTTCGAATTCAATGGATGAGGCATTCTGGTCATACCATTTTTTCATGTCCTCTTGACTGGCCTCTAGGTTGGCCTTCGCTAGTTCTCTGAACCGCCGGGTCTGGTTGCGGAGGGTGAGGAGGTACCGGAAGACATCTGGAGGGTTCTTTAGCGGAGGCATCTCCCAGCCTTCTTTGACGAGACTGAGCGGCCCTCGCACTGGGTGTCCATATAGCAGTTCAAATGGGCTGAAGCCCAGGGATTTCTGGGGGACTTCTCGATACGCGAAGAGGAGGCACGGCAGCAGCACATCCCACTGGCGACGGAGGGGCTCTTCCAACCCCCCGATCATTCCCTTTAGCGTGCGGTTGAACCGCTCAACGAGTCCGTTCCCTTGAGGGTGATAGGGGGTTGTGAATCTGTAGGTGACCCCGCACTGTTGCCAGAGGGACTTCATGTATTTGGAAATAAAGTTCGTGCCTCTGTCGCTGACGACTTCTCGGGGGAAGCCCACACGGGAGAAGATCCCCATCAGGGCCCGGCCGACCACCGGGGCTGTCACAGTTCGCAGGGGAACAGCCTCAGGGTAGCGGGTGGCGTGGTCCACTAGCACCAGGATGAATCGATGGCCTTGTTTTGTGCGTGGGTCCAAGGGCCCCACAATGTCTATTCCGACTCTCTCAAACGGGGTAGTGACCACGGGAAAAGGTTGCAGGGGAGCCTTTAGTTTGCGGCCGCTCTTCCCACTGGCTTGGCACGTGGGGCAAGATCGGCAATGCTGGTGCACATCGTTTCTCATTTTGGGCCAGAAGAAGTGGGTCACTAGGCGACTGTAGGTTTTATCTTGTCCCAGGTGTCCTGCCAGAGGGACATCGTGGGCCAGGTTTAACAGGAAGTCTCTGAAACGGAGGGGTACCACTAGTACTCGGTTGCTCCCCAGCTCGGCGATTCTTTGCTCGCTGTACAGCAGATCATTGTCCCAGTAGACCCAATGAGTTCCGGGGGTATCCCCTGCGCTTTGGGCGAGCGCTTGCTGGCGGAGTCCCTCGAGGGAGGGACAGGTCTTCTGTTCTTTGCGAAATTGTTCTTGCGTGGGCCCCCCTTCTTGAGGCCACTGGTCGAGGTTAGCGAGGTCGGTAGGTTGAGCTGGTTCGGCGGGAATGTTACGGTCGGTGTTTTCGGCCGGGGCGACCGGAGGCGGTGGCGCCGGCCATTCGGGTTCTTCTGGCTGGTGGTTGGCACGGGCGGCCATGGAACGGGTGGTGACGCACGCCCAGTCTGGGACGCCCAACATCCCCAGGTGTTCCTTTCGCTCCACGGCGGCCCACGGAGAGCTTTCCAGGTCATTGCCCAGGAGGCAGTCTACGGGGGCATCGTCTCGGACCGTCACTTTCAACATGCCGGAGACCCCCCCCCATTCGAAGGGGACGCAGGCCATCCGACACAGGCTCTCCGAGTTATCGGCTGATCGTACCGGGCAGAGAATGTTCGGTAGATACTGTTCTGGGGCCACCAGGTGACAGCGGACGGCTGTTACACTGGCCCCGGTGTCACGAAGGGCTTCGGCCTGGCGTCCATTGATGCTCACCCATTGGCTGTACTTCTGGGTGTTAGCGGGTAGGGGGACCCGCGGGACCATGTCTTTCCCCCCTAAGCAGGCTAGAGTCATGGCGGCTGGCTCCCACTCTTGATGCTCTTGTTCGTACTCTTCCTGTTCCTCGGAGATCTGTTCTTCCCCTAGGGCTGCAGCGGCCACTTGGCGGGGTCTTGGGCTCTGGTACTGCGGGCAGTTTGGGTCGTTCGCATAGTGGCCGACTCGTTGACATCGGTGACACGTGACATTGGCTCTGTACCCCGGTCGCGCTGGGGTGCTGCCCCGGTTGGCCGGGGGGGTGGTGTTGGTAGCGGGGGCGACCGGGGCGTTGTCTCGTCCTCGCCCTTGGCCCCCTCCTCCTCCTCGGGGTCGGTGCTGACCATTGTTGTTCCGGTTCTGTTCGTAGGACCCATTCCGGCCCACTCTGGTGATCTCCCACCGGTCAGCTTCGGCTGCGAGCTGCCGGGGATCCGTTAACTTGCTGTCGAGGAGGTGTTGGCGGAGTTCAATGAAGCAATTGTTCGACAGATGCTCCCATACCATCAGGTTAAATAGTTGCTCGTAGGTTGTGACGTTGCTTCCTCGGATCCAGCCCTCGAAGGCTCGGCTAAAGTATGTTACATAGTCCACCCAAGTTGTACCCGGGATGCGGGTGCAGTCTCGGAACCTCTGACGGTACATCTCGGGTGTGAGACCATAGCGGGTGAGGAGGGCCGCTTTCATATGGTCGTAGGAGGTCATCTGGTGGTCCGGGAGCTGTAGTAGGGTGTCGCGGCCCTCATTGAGGAATCTTCCCCAGAGACCGGCTCCCCAGTCGCTTCTATCGATCCGGTGTGCAGTCATAGCGATTTCATAGGCTTTAAACCATTGCTGGATGTCGTCCTCTCTGAAGTATTCTCGGACAACATCCTTGGGGATGTGTACCTTTTTGTCTGTGGCCCCTGGGGTGGGGGGTCGCTCGGGCACCCCTGCTTCTTTATTCTGCTTGCGTAGGTTGATCTCGGCTAGGTTTCGTTCGTGTTCGTACGCTAGTTTTTTTTCCTCGAGCTCCCTTTGTCTCTGTTTCTCCTCTCTTTCTTCTCGGAGACGCAGGTGCTCTAAGTTGATTTTTTGTTCGGCCAACTTAAGTTCAACGTCCATTTTAAGTCGGGCCATTTCTAGTTCGTGTAGTCGGGTCCTTTCTCTTTCCTGGATCTCGCCTTGCGAGAGACCCGTTCTTTGCCCTTCCGGGGCCGTGGTCGTTTTTTCTACGGTGCTTTGATCAGGGGTTCCGGCAGCCCCGGTTTCTGCCCAAGATTCTAGGGCATGCTTAAAATCGTCCTTGGTACTCAGTCCGGTGGTAGCGATACCCAGTTCGATGCAGAATTGTTTAAGTTCACGATGGTTGTACTCCTCCAATTTCTCCATTTGGAATTTCTCGGTTGATCCGTTCTCTTTCGTGGTCATTGTGACTTCGTCGTGGGGTGAGCTACTCTCTGTACGTTTATGCGGTGATTCGGATCGCGCCGCTGGCCACCAATGTTAGACGGACCGGGAGGGTCGGCCGAGGTTACGGGGAGAGGTCTCCAGGGAGAGCCGTCTCCAACGACTGTACAGATAAGTAACTTCCCCCCCACAGACGGACACCACACAAGGTTGAAGGTTAACGAGACTTTATATGCAATTCTTAGGTTACGATGATGGGTACAAGGAGGTCTGGACTCAGGGGTCCCCTCGGTTCTAGTCTCTGGTTTAGGAAAGGGGTAGCGGGACAGTCTTAGTTACCAATGAGTACAAAATAGCTCTCAATCCTCGAGCTCGGCGTTCTAGATGATCGGGCCGTGGAGGAGCCAAGCAGGTCCCGAGATGGATGAAGGAAGGACGACGGTCCGCGGCGGAGCCTGCAGGTCCCGGTGGAAGATGACGGTTACAACGGTCCGCGGCCACGCCAGCAGATCCCGACGACGATGAAGGATGAAGGTTACGACGGCTGTGGCAGCGCCAACAGGCAGGACGATGGTGCACAGGACAGAGCTATGGCAGCGCCAGTAGTCCGTCCAGGATGAGTTCCTCTTTACGTCTCTCGACTCCAAGATACAACTGCCTTCCTGCTCTGGAGCTGCCCCAGTTATAGGGCTGGCGTGCTTTGATGTCCGGACCCTCGCACTTGGAGGTCGGGAGGTCCGGGATGGGGGAGTCCAGACACCCAGCAGGGGGGTGGAGCCAGCGCCCGGGGAGGCGATGGGCGAGCGGCACTTGGTGGGGGAGAGCCATCGGCACCTCTTTCTCCCATTGACTTGCCAAGTAGCCCGCTCACCTCCTGGGTGGAGGGTGGTGCCGGGATGTCTGAGGCCGGGCCAGGCCCAGGGTTGAGGTCGATCGGGGGCCAGGCGGCCTCGTGGTGGAGTGTCCAAGATGGCGCCCCAGGCTGGGCGCGTGGGCCGGCAGTGGATCGGACCCACGAGGTCGGCAGGCTCGAGGGCAGGGGTCCCTGAGGGGACGGAGGACGTGCAATGGTGGTGTGTGGTACTTGCGGGACTGGGCTCAGGCCTGGTTGGGCCGGGGGAGAGCGGCCCTTCATGTGGCCTGTCCAACACTTATTATAAAAGCAATATGCAAGTTTTAAACTAACCCTTATTTTGATTCAGACCATGTATTACTTATACCTAATTTTGCGTTCTTACCAAAATTGTACTTTTGTACAAAGGCAATGTTGTTTTCATGTAGCGGTGCTTTAGCGCCAGATCCCTAACTGGATACTATAATTAAAATTTTCTAGAAAAACAAGATAAAAAGCGGGTAAGTGATTTTATGTTCATTTTACTATACGATGCCACTAAGGAAATGGCATGTTACTGCTCACCTTGCATAAATGTATCTGTATCTGTTTCTGTATTTGTTATACGCCTCCAGTAGGATATTCAATACATGGGTTTATATAAATCCAAAAAACGATAACTCCCTATGGACAAAAGAATGTATTTTTATTCTTGACGCCTTTACTACTAGTTATTTTTGAAGAACGACGCAATTATAGATTATCTTACCCCAAATAAATAGGGATACTTTCTTCCTCTGGGGTCTCTCTATAAGAAGGGCATCACAGTTGTATCCTGATTTGTATAATGCGGTCCTAGCATATAGAACAAACGGATGTTACAAACTAAACTACATGTTTATTCACAATCAGGTACGGCTAGCATCTGATTCACGCTTACCTAAAACTTAACAGGGCGCTGTGTTTTTAAAAGAATGGGTAGATCTCTCCTCGTGGTCAGGTTTGAACATATGCGGCGATGGCGTCGTATTCTATATTCTTTTTTACTGCCGTTCGCACGCTGTTCCTAATTAAGAAAATGCACACTCCTTGTATTATTATGTTCGCTATCTAGATCTATTTTAAGCGATAGAGCATACACGGACTCTTACCGGCATAAAGTCCACGAGGGTTTGGCGAGTCAGGATACACCGCTGGCGGGTCGGTTTTTCAAGATAGGATAACGCCGCCATGCAGTTCAAAAGTTCTTTTTATAAGGACAAATTCTATTGGTTTAGTAAACACCTTACTTCTTAAAGGTATAAGCCCTATTTTCACATGACTCGTTTCCAAGGGATAGTCGACCTCTATCAAGGGATAGTCGAACAATTCTTTATTTCCGTATTTTCACTTTAATTGATAAAATAAATGTCCCAAGTAACCCGGTGTTAGGGAATGGGAAAACATTTATTTATTTCGCGTGTTTGTAGCCTTTTTTCCTTTTTTCAAAAAGAGAAACACCTATTTTTGAGTAACTCGATTATGTTCAGTTGGAGTAGATTTTTCATATAACTCTTATTTATTATGTTATTTCTAGTTAAACCTGACCTTATTATTTATAGGTGGGATCTTATTAACATTTAATTATAGGATTACAGGTTCTCATAGAATCGCATTCTCCCAAGGCAATTCATTATTTAGGCCATGGCTGAAGGTCCTCAAAGAAAAAATCCAAAAAACTTCTCGTTTCTTTCGTATTTTTTCACCTCCTTTGGTGCTGGGTATATGAATCTTTTCCAATATGCGCCATCGGATATCAGATGAGGCATGCTGGAAATCTATAAAGTGTGCCACAAGAGGGGCTGCCAGTTTCTTCGTTTTGATTGCTGATCTGTGTTCGGTTAACCGAATTTTAATGGCTCTAGATGTTTCGCCCACGTATCCCATATTGCATGGGCATACGAGTAAATAAATAACATTGTTGGTATTGCATGTCCACAGATCATTCGCTTCAATATTGTATCCATTTAGTTGATACGTTTGTCCTGATATAATGCCATCACAAGAGTGGCAGGAGCCACACCTTGAGGTGCCTTTTACAGGCTTCGCACCCTGTATTGATTTTTGTATAAATGGGAGTTTTTCAGAAGTGCCAGTATATCTTGATCTCACCACGAGGTCTTTTAGGTTTTTATTTCTCCGATGCGCATACATCTTTTTTTTTAAGTTTGGGTTTAGATGGTTCTATATTTAGTAGGTGCCAGTTTGCATTCACTATCTGCCTGATTGTTGCATTTAGTGTGGAATGTCGTGTGACACAAACTAGTTTTGGTTCCTGAACTTCTTTTTTTGATCTTAAGAGTGCATCCCGATCATAGTATCGAGCCCTCTTATATGCCTCGCGAACTAGACGGTGAGGATATCCTCTGTCATGGAATTTTTGCTTCATCTTTTCGGATTGGATATCATAATCTTTGATGCTCGTGCAGTTTCGTCTCACCCTAAGAAACTGTGAGAAGGGGATGCCATCCTTCTGACTCCTAGGGTGATAACTCGAAAAATGGAGCAGGATATTTCTCGATGTAGGCTTAGAATACAGGTCCACTTCCAGCTTGTTACTTTCGTTTTTAATGTATATATCTAAAAACTCAACTTTTGTTGTATTGACATGGGCAGTAAAATGGAGATTTTCATCAGCAAGATTGATCCACTCCAAGAATTCTCCCAGAGTCCGTTCCCCACTGGTCCAGATAAAAAAGATATCATCAATGTACCTGTACCAGTGGGAAACGGACTCAAAGAAAGGGGCCATATCATTGTGTATGTTACATGCCTCAAAAAGGGCCATATATATATTTGCTATGGACGGAGCCATGGCTGCCCCCATGCTCACACCCTTAATCTGTTGATACATATGGTCTCCGAATTGGAAGACATTTTCCTGCAATACTATTGAAAGGCAATCAAAGATAAACTGCTTGTTACAAGGTATTTGATGTAGATCTATGAACCACATAGTGGCATCCAGCGCTCCTTTCTGTGGGATGTTACTATATAGGGCATCCACATCAAGCGTGACCAATAAATCGTTGTCCTCATTAAATTTTAGATTTTCAACCTTTACAATCATGTCTCCTGTATCTTTAATATAAGACGGAGATAATGAAATATAAGGTCTCAATATATTATCCACATATTTGGATAGGGCTTCCGTAGGCGTGCCAATTGTAGACACTATGGGTCGATACGGTGGGTCCTGTTGGTTTTTGTGCATTTTTGGAAGCCCATAAATGCAAGCTATTTTCCCCTGCGATTTATTTAAGAACTCATATTCTTTTTTAGTTATTATTTTCCTATCTAAAGCTCTCTTTGTAGTTTGTTGAATCTTTCTAACTACCCTGTCTGTCGGATTATTTGTGACTTTTTTGTAAAAAAGAGGGTCATTCAACATTTTTAACATGTTTGTTTCATATATATTAGAGTCGATGAGGACAATACCGCCTCCCTTATCGCTGCTTTTTATTATCAAGGATTTATTGTTCTTTAGACTGAGCAGAGAATCATGTTCCTCTTTTCAGATATTGTATTTAGATTTGGGAACATATCTGAGAGCTTGATCTAATTTTGTTAAAACAACTTTTTCAAACATTGCTATCTGAGGACCAAGTTGGTCCAGTGACTGTGTAAATGTTGAGGGTAGGGCTACAATATTGTTGGTTGTATTATCCTGATCTATATCTATCTTATCCATGAAGAATTTTTGAAGTCTTATTTTTCTGAAAAAGGAATGCATATCTTGGTACAATTCAAATAAATTTACATTGGCATGTGGAACAAATGTTAAACCTTTTGAAAGTAAGGATATATCTGAAGCCTCTAGGTTATGTTTGGAAAGGTTAAAAATGGGTATCACATCCACTGCCTTTGATATTGCCTGCTGCGAGTTTCCAGATAATGCTGAGGTTCCACAGGGTGCTGATATGTTTGATGTTGACCCCGGGACGGTGGTTGAAAACGCACTCTCTGCCGTCCCCGTTTGGCTCCTCGGTACCCTAAAAAAGGCTGGCGCATATTTCTACGGCTATTTTGGGGATTGTAGTGACCTTCCTCTTGATAATTTTGTTCACTATCAGATTCGGGATCAGAGGAGTCAGAACAATTATTTATTCTTTGTTGATTATAACCTCCTTCTCTCTGTTGGTTATCTATTTTATAGAAACTTTCCCCTAAGTAAGGATATGTGCGTTCTAAAGTATAAAATCTTTTATCCTTTGTGAATTTATCTTGTTTTCTCTTAGTAAGATATTCCGCAAAGGATAAAATGTCCTTATTTAGAGATTCAAGTTGCTTTTCAGCATCTGTTATTACTGTAGATGTTTTTATCTTATTTTCTAATTCCTCTATTTCTTTTTTTATATCTGAAGCTAACTCCTTGGAGGTGGCAATAATGAGGATCATTAGGTCCCTGGAGCACCTGCTGGCTATCATGCTCCACTTGTGTAGAAATGATTTTATATCTACAAAAAGGCCCGGAATATTTCTAACACGTAATCCTAATGGAATTATGGCAGCTTTCAAATAGTTCAACATAAACTCTCCATGAGCTTCTATCCTTATTAGTTTCTTTTTCAGATTTGATAGTTTCACTAAGTCACTATTGCTTTGGGGTTTTGACATAAAATTAGAGCCAGATGGTACAGTGGTGCCAACCAAGGTGGCAAAATCCTCATCAGAGAAACCAAAAGTTTCCATATGAGCCATCTAAAGTCTCAAGGCAAGGTAAATAATAGGTTGAAATAGAAAGATTAGAGACAGATCGAAAATAGGAGAGAATACTAATACATAGGTGTTATGGAAAAACAGCGGTAAATTAATATACAAAGGAAACAAAACGGTCCCACACGGAAAACCGTGGGTATCACTGTGTTAACAACAAGGACCCCCTGATGTGGATCAATATCCTGGGACAGGGTAAACATTATATGCAAAATAACACTCCCAGGCATACATCTAAAGTAACTGCACAATAGATTAAGCAAACAAACTAGTTCAGTTTAGAAAATATACATTTTTAATTTGATTAAAAAGGGATGATAAAAATCAGTGCATTGATACAAAATGATAAAATGACATTATAGTGATACATGTGTATTCACAAAAAAAGGGTTAAAAAGAGATTAGATGGTATCCGGTCGACGCGTTTCGACATAAAGACTATGCCTTCATCAGGACTGGGCCGCGCCAGCAGGGCCTTAGAGATGGTTTCACAAAGATGGGCCGCGGCAGCGCCAGCAGGGCCTTAGAGATGGTTTCACAAAGATGGGCCGCGGCAGCGCCAGCAGGACCTTAAGGATAGTTCGGCGAAGATGGGCCGCGGCAGCGCCAGCAGGGCCTTAGTGATGGTTTTACGAAGATGGGCTGCGGCAGCGCCAGCAGGGCCTTAAGGATAGTGCGCCAGCAGGGCTCCAAGGTGGTTACGGGTTCCACGCAGATGAGTTCGTCTCGGTGTCTCTCGACTCCAGGATACAACTGCCGTCCTGCTCTGGAGCTGCCCCAGTTATAGGTCTGGTGTCCTTTGATGTCCGGACCCTCGCACCTGGAGGTCGGAGGGGCCAGGATGTGCATGTCCAGACACAAAGCAGGGGGGGGGGGGGAGCCAGCGCCTAGGGAGGCTGGGGGCGATCGAAACCAGGCGTCGGGGGACAGTTGAAGGACCATCGAAACTCTTTCCCCCATTGATCCATCAAGTGGCCTCTTTAACCCCTGGTTGGATTGTGGTGCCTCGATGTCGGGGCTTTGCGGGGTCTGCGGCCGGGGTCGGCCCGAGGCCACGAGACCTGGTCGTGGAGGGCCCAAGATGGAGTCTGGGTTTGAGATGGTGGTCCGAGATAGGGTTCGGACGAGCCGAGGGTGTCGAGGAGCGTTTGCCGAGTTCCAACGGGGGAGAGCTGGTGGCTGCCCGGAGGGGCGGCTCTCGTGTAGAGTGGAAGGTGCTGCTCTCGGCCGAGGAACAGGGGTCGAGGTAGTCCGGGGCCCGCCACATGGGAGGAGTGGGACCACGCCACGAGGCCGGGTCCAACACACGTCCCCCCAGCTGAAGGCAGGGAGAGTCACCCATCTTCCTGGGTATTCTCCTCGCCGAGGCGGAAGAAGCGGGACAGGCCGTCTGCGTTGGCGTGGTCGTTGCTCTACAGTGAAGTCCATCCCTTGTAGGGAGATGGACCAACGCAGCAACTTCGGGTTCTCCCCTCGCATCTGCATCAGCCACCGCAGAGGTCGGTGGTCGGTTTGTACCCGGAAGTGGGTGCCGAAGAGATGGGGCCGGAGCTTCTTGAGGGCCCACACCACGGCGAAGGCCTCTCGCTCAATGGTGCTCCTGCGCTGTTCGCGGGCCAGCAGACGTCGGCTAATGAAGGCCACCGGCTGATCAATCCCCTCAGTGTTGACTTGTGAGAGAACCGCCCGACGCCGTGATCGGAGGCGTCCGTTTGTACTATGAATTCTCGGCTGTAATCGGGAGCTTGGAGTACGGGGGCGGTGCACATCGCTGTCTTGAGGGTCTCAAAGGCAGTCTGACACTTGGGTGTCCAGTGCACTTTCTGTGGTTGTCTTTTGGACGTGAGTTCCGTGAGGGGGCCCCCAATACTGCTATAGTCTTTTATGAAGTGCCGATAATACCCAGTGAGCCCCAGGAAGGCTCGGACCTCTGTCTGGGTGATCGGGGTCTCCCAGGCCAGGATGGCGTCGATCTTGGGTTGGAGGGGGGCCACCTGGCCGCTTCCCACTTGGTGCCCCAGGTAGGTCACGGAACCTTGGCCGATCTGGCATTTGCTGGCTTTTATGGTTAATCCGGCCCGGCGGAGGGCGGCCAAGACTTCCAGGAGGTGTTGGAGGTGCTCAGCCCAGTGGAGGCTGTACACCCCGATATCGTCCAGGTAGGCGGCGCTGAACTCCTCGAGACCCGCCAGCACCTTATTCACCAGTCTCTGGAACCTGGCGGGGGCGTTTTTCATTCCGAAGGGCATTACCCTGAAGTGGTAGTGGCCATCGGGGGTGGAGAAAGCGGACCGCTCCTCGGCGCCTGGAGTGAGTCCGATCTGCCAGTAGCCCGCGGTCACGTCGAAGGTGCTCAGGTAACGTGCTGCCCCCAGGCGGTCGATCAGCTCATCAGCCCAGGTGATGGGGTGAGCGTCTGTTTGGGTGACGGCGTTCAGACCCCGGTAGTCCACACAAAACCTGAGTTCGGGGGCGACGCCAGGGGCGGCGGCCTTGTGGACCAGGACAAAAGGACTGGCCCATGGGCTGTCGGAGGGCTCGACCACCCCCAGAGCCAGCATTTTGGACACTTCTGACTGGATGCAGGCTCGCACTCGATCTCGGTAGGCCTGGTGCCGCACAGGCGGGCTATCCCCTGTGTCGACATTGTGGAGGCACCACGGGGTGACCCCGGGGGTGAGAGAGAATAGATCGGCAAATTGTCCCAATAGCTCTTGGCAATCTCAGTGTTGTTCTGGGGTCAGGGTGGAAGAAAGGTTGACTCCTTCCACGGAGCCGTCTTTTTCGAGGGCATGCAGGAGGTCTGGTAGGGGCTCGGAGTCATCTTCAGCCCTACTGTCGGTAGCCATCAGGAGGCTAAATTTTGAGCGGACAAAGTGAGGCTTGAGTCGGTTGGCGTGGAGGACCCGGAGGGAGTTTCTGGGAGACTCCATGTCCACCAGGTAGGTGACGGGGCTCTTGCGCTCCACCACCTTGAAGGGTCCGGTCCATTTGTCCTGGAGGGCACATGGTTCAACCGGGACATGACCCAGACCTGTTGTCCCAGCTCGAACTCAATGGACTAGGCGTTTTGATCATACCAACGCTTCATGTCTTCTTGACTGGCCTCGAGGTTGGCTTTGGCAAGTTCCCGGAACCGCCAAGTCTGGTTCCGGAGGGTCAGGAGGTACCGGTACACATCGGGGGGAGCGTCTTGGGCGGTCACCTCCCATCCCTCTTTGACCAAGCTTAGGGGACCCCGGACAGGGTGCCCGTACAATAGTTCGAAGGGGCTGAATCCCAGGGACTTCTGGGGGACCTCCCGGTAGGCGAAGAGGAGGCAGGGCAGCAACACGTCCCACTGGCATCGTGAGGGCTCCTCTAGGCCCATGATCATCCCCTTGAGGGTGCGGTTGAAGCGTTCCACCAGTCCATTCCCTTGGGAGTGGTAGGGGGTCGTAAATTTGTATGTGACCCCGCATTGCTGCCATAGAGACTTCATGTATCGGGAGACGAAGTTCGTGCCCCGATCACTGACGACTTCTCGGGGGAAGCCCACCCGGGAGAAGATCCCTATCAGGGCCCGGCCCACCACAGGAGCTGTCACGGTCTGGAGAGGGATAGCTTCGGGGTAGCGGGTGGCATGGTCCACCAGGACGAGGATGAACCGGTGACCTTGGGCTGTCCGGGGCTCCAGGGGCCCCACGACGTCGATTCCCACCCGCTCGAAGGGAGTGTTGACGACTGGGAAAGGTTGCAGGGGGACTTCTAGTTTTCCGCCGCTTTTCCCGCTGGCTTGGCAGGTGGGGCAAGTCCGGCAGTGGTTGATCACATTGTTTCTCATTTTGGGCCAGTAGAAGTGGGTCACCAGGCGGCTGTAAGTTTTGTCCTGCCCCAGGTGCCCGGCGAGGGGCACATCGTGTGCCCAGTTCAGGAGGAAGTCTCTGAATCGGAGGGGGACTACCAGTACCCGGCTGGCCCCTAGCTCGGCAATCTTCTGCTCGCTGTAGAGGAGCTCATTGTCACAATAGACCCAGTGGGCCCCTGAGGCATCCCCTGCGCTCTGGGCTGCGGCTTGCTGTCGGATCCCCTCGAGGGAGGGACACATTTTTTGTTCTTGACAGAACTGTTCTCGAGTGGAGCCACCTTCTTGGCGCCACTGGGCCAGTTCCGGGAGGTCGCTGAGCGGGGCAACGTCTTCACAGTTGGGCCCCGGTGGACCGGATTCAGGGTCGGTGTCTTCGGCGACGACGGGCGGTGGAGGCTCGGGCCACTCTGGTTCTTTGGTGGAGGTGATGGCGCGGGCGGCCATGGATCGGGTTGTCGCACAGACCCATTCGGGGAGGCCAAGCATCCCCAGGTGCTCCCTCCGCTCGACGTCAGCCCAGGGGGAGCTCTCGAGGTCGTTCCCGAGGAGGCAGTCTACGGGGGCATCGTCTCGGACAGTCACTTTTAACATGCCTGACACTCCTCCCCACTCAAAGGGGGCGTGGGCCATCTGGCATAGACTCTCGGAATTATCCGCGAACCGTACTGGGCACAGTACATTGGGCAAAATTTGATCCGGGGTCACCAGGTGGCAACGGACGGCCGTCACGCTGGCTCCTGTGTCGCGGAGGGCTTCGGCCCGGTGTCCATTAATGGTGACCCACTGGCTGTACTTCTGGGTGTTGGCCGGGATCGGGGCCCGGGGAATCATGTCTCTTTCGCCCAGACATACAAGGGACATGGCTGCGGGTTCCCACTCGGTTTGGTATTGTTCATAGTCTTCTGCTTCTTCTTCGCCCTGCTCCTCCCACAGGGAGGTGGCGGCAATCTGGCGGGTTTGTGGACCCGTGGGGTTGGATGGCTGGTTTCTGGGACAGTTGGGGTCATTGGCGTAATGACCGGGTCGCTGGCATTTGTGGCAGGTAACGTTCGAGCGGGGCCCCGGCCGTGCAGGGGGGGCTCCTCTTCCGGCCAGGGAAGGGGAGGTGTTGGTGGGGGGCACCGTGGCGGTGTCCCTGCCCCGGCCCTGGCCTCCTCCGCCTCCCTGATGGTGGGATCGCTGGTGAGCTCGGCCTTGGTCTCCCGTCCAGTTCCGGGGGACCCGGGTGCTCTCCCATCGATCAGCTTCGATGGCGCGTTTACGTGGCTCGGTCAGTTTGCTGTCGAGGAGATGCTGTCTGAGTTCGATGAAACAGTTGTTGGAGAGTTGTTCCCACACATTGAGGTTGAACAACTGTTCGTAGATGGTGACTTGGCTGCCCTTGATCCACCCCTCTAAGGCTCTACTATAGAAGTTCACATACTCCTCCCAGGTGGTACCGGGAATCCTCTTACAGTCTTGGAATCGCTGCCGATACATCTCGGGGGTGAGCCCATAGCGAGTGAGGAGGGCGACTTTCATGTGTTCGTATGTGGTCATCTCGGCGTCGGGGAGCTGTAGCAGGGCGTCTCTCCCCTCATTGACGAACCTCCCCCACAACCCGGCACCCCAGTCTTTTTGTGGTACTCGATGTGAGGTCATGGCTACCTCGTAGGCCTTAAACCATTGCTGGATGTCGTCGTTTTTATGGTACTCTTGGACGACATCTTTGGGGATGTGGACCTTGGTGTCTGTAGAGGGAGGGGGGCTCGGGCTCCCGGAGACGCCGGTGTCCCTGTTTTTCGCCTTAATCTCCAGTTCTTTTAAACCGCGCTCGTGCTCGTACGCGAGCTTATTCTCCTCCAACTCCCTCTGCCTTCTTTTCTCTTCCAGGTCTCCCTGTAGCCAGAGTTGCTCGAGGGCTATCTTCTTTTCAGCCAGTTGCAGTTCCCCATCTAAGCGGAGTCTAGCCAGGTCTAATTCGTGGAGCCGGCTCCTTTCTCGTTCCCGGGCATCCTCGTGGGAGAGGCCCGTGTTTCTCTCCTCTGCTGGGGTTGCGGTGTTCTCTGGGTGCAGATCGGTGACTGTGATGCCTTCGTTTTGGGGTGGCGACGCTCCTGTCTCCACCCAGGTCTGCAGAGCCTGCTTGAGATCGTCTTTGGTGCTTAGTCCTGTGGTAGCAATACCCAAGTCTTTGCAGAATTGCTTCAATTCTTTGTGGCTATAATCTTCTAGTCGTTCCATATGGAACTCCGAGGTTGGTCCGGCTTCTTTGGCCGTCATGGTTGTCGTGTGTTCGTAGTGGGGCGAGTTAATCTCTGTACGATCTGCGTTGGCTCGGATCGCACCGCCTGCCACCAATGTTGGAAAGGGAATCTTAGGGCTGGCCGAGCGAGGTCGAGAGGCCTCCTGGCGAGGTTCCTCTCCTAGGATCGTACAGACGAGCAATCACCCCTCTACAGATGGACACCACACAAAGATAGGTTCTCAATGTTTTTATCAATACTTTTAGGCAGGTTATCGTAACAATACAGGGATAACTGGATCCAGGGATCCTTTCAAGATTAGTCTCTGAGGGAAGGGGGTAGCGGGACAGTCTTAGTACCAGCCTGGTACAAGGATACCCTGCGCTCAGCTCCCAATCCTCGAGCTGGGGGGTTCTTCGGTATGGGCCGCGGCAGTGCCAGCAGGGCTCCAGAGATGGTTTCACGAAGATGGGCCGCGGCAGCGCCAGCAGGGCCTTTAGAGATGGTTTCACGAAGATGGGCCGCGGCAGCGCCAGCAGGGCCTTTAGAGATGGTTTCACGAAGATGGCCGCGGCAGCGCCAGCCAGCAGGGCCATTAGAGATGGTTTCACGAGGATGGGCCGCGGCAGCGCCAGCAGGGCCTTAGAGATGGTTTCACGAAGATGGGCCGCGGCAGCGCCAGCAGGGCCTTAGAGATGGTTTCATGAAGATGGGCCGCGGCAGCGCCAGCAGGGCCTTAGAGATGGTTTCACGAAGATGGGCCGCGGCAGCGCCAGCAGGGCCTTAGAGATGGTTTTACGAAGATGGGCCGCGGCAGCGCCAGTGCCAGCAGGGCCTTAAGGATAGTTCGGCGAAGATGAGCCGCGGCAGCGCCAGCAGGGCTCCAAGGTGGTTACGACTCCAGGATACAACTGCCTTCCTGCTCCGGAGCTGCCCCAGTTATAGGTCTGGCGTCCTTTGATGTCCGGACCCTCGCACCTGGAGGTCGGAGGGGCCGGGATGTGCATGTCCAGACACCCAGCAGGTGGGTGGAGCCAGCGCCCAGGGAGGCTGGGGGCGATTGAAACCAGGCGTCGGGGGACGGTTGGAGGACCATCGAAACTCTTTCCCCCATTGATCCATCAAGTGGCCTCTTTACCCCCTGGTTGGATCGTGGTGCCTCGATGTCGGGGCTTTGCGGGGTCTGCGGCCGGGGTCGGCCCGAGGCCACGAGACCTGGTCGTGGAGGGCCCAAGATGGAGTCTGGGTTTGAGATGGTGGTCCGGGATAGAGTTTGGACCAGCCGAGGGTGTCGAGGAGCGTTTGCCGAGTTCCAACGGGGGAGAGCTGGTGTCTGCCCGGAGGGGCGGCTCTCGTGTAGGGTGGAAGGTGCTGCTCTCGGCCGGGGAACAGGGGTAGAGGTAGTCCGGGGCCCGCCACGTGGGAGGAGTGGGACCACGCCACGAGGCCGGGTCCAACACACAGTCAGCGTGGGCAGTGGGGGCGAGTCCAGAGGTCATGGGTGTAAATGCACAGACAGCGTGGGCAGTGGGGTTGAGTCCAGGGGTCATGGGTGTAAATGCACAGGCAGCGTGGGCAGTGGGGGCAAGTCCAGGGGTCACAGGTGTAAATGCACAGGCAGCATGGGCAGTGGGGGCAAGTCCAGGGGTCACGGTGTAAATGCACAGGCACCGTGGGCAGTGGGGGCGAGTCAAGGGGTCACCGGTGTAAATGCACAGGCAGCGTGGGCAGTGGGGGCGAGTCCAGGGGTCACCTGTGTAAATGCACAGGCAGCATGGGCAGTGGAGGCAAGTCCAGGGGTCACGGGTGTAAATGCACAGGCAGCGTGGGCAGTTGGGGCGAGTCCATGGGTCACGGGTGTAAATGCACAGGCAGCATGGACAGTGGGGCCATGGCACAGGCAGCGTGGGCAGTGGGGGCGAGTCCAGGGGTCAGTGGAGTAAATACACAGGCAGCGTGGGCAGTGGGCCGGAGACCAGGGGTCACAGGTGTAAATGCACAGTCAGCGTAGGCAGTGGGGGCGAGTCCAGGGGTCACTGGTGTAAATGCAAAGGCAGCTTGGGCAGTGGGAGCGATTCCATGGGTCATGGGTGTAAATGCAAAGGCAGCGTGGCAGAGAGTCCAGAGGTCAAGGATGTAAATGCACAGGCAGCGTGGGGGAGAGTCCAGAGGTCACAGGTGTAAATGCACTGGCAGCGTGGGCAGTGGGGGCGAGTCCAGGGGTCACGGGTGTAAATGCACAGGCAGTGTGGGCAGTGGGGGCGAGTCCAGGGGTCACTTTTGTAAATGCACTGGCAGCGTGGGCAGTGGGGGCGAGTCAAGAGGTCATGGGTGTAAATGCACAGACAGCGTGGGGGCGAGTCCAAGGGTCATGGGTGTAAATGCACAGGCAGCATGGGGGAGAGTCCAGAGGTCACAGGTGTAAATGCACAGGCAGCAATTGGTGAGAGTCCAGAGGTCCCGGGTGTAAATGCACAGGCAGCGTGGGCAGTGTGGGCGAGTCCAGGGGTCACGGGTGTAAATGCACAGGCAGTGTGGGCAGTGGGGGCGAGTCCAGGGGTCACTGGTGTAAATGCACTGGCAGCGTGGGCACTGGGGGCGAGTCAAGAGGTCATCTGTGTAAATGCACAGGCAGTGGGGAAGAGTCCAGGGGTCCCGGATGTAAATGCACAGGCAGCGTGGTGTCGAGTCCAGGGTCAAGGGTGTAAATACACAGGCGGCGTGGTCAGTGGGGGCGAGTCCAGGGGTCACAAGTATAAATGCACAGGCAGCATGGGCAGTGGGGGCGAGTCCAGGGGTCTCAAGTGTAAATGCACATGAAGCGTGAGGGGGAGTCCAGGGGTCACAGGTGTAAATGCAAGGGCAGCTTGGGCAGTGGGGGCGAGTCCAGGGGTCACAGGTGTAAATGCACAGACAGTGGGGGCGAGTCCAGAGGTCATGGGTATAAATGCACAGGCAGCGTGGGGGCGAGTCCAGGGGTCACCGGTGTAAATGCACAGGCAGCGTGGGCAGTGGGGGCGAGTCCAGGGATCTCAGGTGTAAATGCACAGACAGCGTGGGCAGTGGAGACGAGTCCAGGGGTTACGGGTGTAAATGAACAGGCAGCATGGGCAGGTAGGGGAGAGTTCAGCGTGCGCAATGGGGATGAGTCCTGGGGTCACAGGTCTAAATGCACAGGCAGCGTGTGCAGTGGGGGCGAGTCCAGGGGTCACAGGTGTCATTGCTCAGGCAGTGGCGGCGAGTCCAGGGGTCATGGGTGTAAATGTACAGGCAGCGTGGGCAGGTAGGGGCGAGTCCAGCGTGCGCAATGGGGATGAGTCCAGGGGTCACAGGTCTAAATGCACAGGCAGCGTGTGCAGTGGGGGCGAGTCCAGGGGTCACAGGTGTCATTGCTCAGGCAGTGGCGGCGAGTCCAGGGGTCATGGGTGTAAATTCACAGGCAGCGTTTGCAGTGGGGGCGAGTCCAGGGGTCTCGGTGTAAATGCACAGGCAGGTTGGGCAAGGGGGCGAGTCAATGGGTCACGGGGTAAATGCACAGGCAGTGTGGGGAGAGTCGAGAGGTCATGGGTGTAAATGCAGAGGCAGCATGGGGGCGAGTCCAGGGGTCACAGGTGTAAATGCACAGGCAGCGTGGGCAGTGGGGACAAGTCTAGGGGTCACAGGTGTAAATACACAGGCAGCTTGGGGGAGAGTCCAGAGGTCACAGGTGTAAATGCACTGGCAGCAATGGGTGAGAGTCCAGAGGTCCTGGGTGTAAATGCACAGGCAGCGTGGGCAGTGGGGGCGAGTCCAGGAGTCACGGTGTAGTCAAGTCAAGTCAAGTCAATATATTTATATAGCGCGCTACATACCCAGAGGGTCTCAAGGCGCTTGAAGGGGGGTGGGGAATTACTTCTCGAATATCCAGGTTTTAAGTTGCTTTCTGAATGCTAGGTGGTTTTGAGTAAGGCGAAGGTGCATGGGAAGTGAGTTCCAGGTTTTGGCCGCTAGGTAGGAGAATGATCTTCCTCCCATGGTGGTTTTGTTGACGCGGGGAACAGCAGCGAGGGCTTGGTTGGAAGAGCGCAGCTGGTGGGGGGGGGGTGTAGAAGGAAAGACGTGTATTGAGGCATGCGGGTCCAAGTTCGTAAAGAGCTTTGTGTGCGTGGGTGAGGAGGCGGAAAGTTATCCTCTTATTGACGGGGAGCCAGTGGAGGTTTTTCAGGTGACCAGAAATGTGTTCTTTACGCGGGATGTCTAAGATGAGTCTGGCTGATGCGTTCTGGATGCGTTGGAGTTTTTTCTGAAGTTTTGCGGTGGTACCGGCGTAGAGGGTGTTTCCGTAGTCCAGGCGGCTTGTAACCAGTGCGTGGGTGACCGTTTTTCTAGTTTTGGTGGGGATCCAGCGAAATGTTTTTTTGAGCATGCGAAAAATGTTGAAGCAAGATGAAGAGACGGCGTTGACTTGTCTGGTCATCGAGAGTGAGGAATCCAGGATGACGCCTAGATTCCGTGCATGATCCGTCGGGATGGGTGCTTTTCCAAGGGCCTCTGGCCACCAAGTGTCGTCCCAGGCGGAGGGGGAGGTACCTAAGATAAGGACTTCTGTTTTGTCTGAATTCAGTTTCAGACGGCTATGCTTCATCCATTCTGCTACCTCTTTCATTCCTTCATGTAGGTTGGTTTTGGCAATGTTTGGGTCTTTGGTGAGTGAGAGGATCAGTTGAGTGTCATCAGCGTAGGAGATGATGTTAAGGTTGTGTTGGCGTGCGATGGTCGCGAGGGGGCTCATGTATACGTTGAAGAGGGTGGGGCTGAGAGAAGATCCTTGTGGCACGCCGCAGATGACTTCAGAGGCCTCTGACTTGAATGGTGGGAGGCGTACTCTCTGAGTTCTTCCGGCAAGGAATGAGGTGATCCATTCCAGTGCTTTTCCTTGGATTCCGATGTTTCTGAGTCGTTGTAACAGGGTGTTATGACAGACTGTGTCGAAGGCTGCGGAGAGGTCGAGGAGGATGAGGGCGACTGTGTCTCCATTGTCCAGTAGAGTTCGGATGTCGTCTGTTGCTGCGATGAGTGCGGTCTCAGTACTGTGTTTGGCTCGGAAGCCGGACTGTGAGGAGTCGAGGGATTTGTTGGCTTCGAGGAAGGCGGCGAGCTGGTTGTTGACAGCTTTCTCAATGACTTTGGCCGGGAATGGAAGGAGCGAGATGGGGCGGTAGTTTTTGAGTTCGGTGGGGTCAGCTGTGGGTTTTTTCAGAAGGGCGCTGAGTTCGGCGTGTTTCCAGCTTTCTGGGAAGGTGCCGGAGTTGAGGGAGCAGTTGATGACGTCTCGGAGGTGTGGTGCTATGATGGAGTTTGCTTTGTTGAAGATGTGGTGAGGGCATGGGTCTGTGGGGGATCCTGAGTGGATGGAGTTCATTAGGCGGATGGTGTCCTCAGTGGAGATTGGGTTCCAGTCATTAAGGATATTCAAGGGGGGTGAAGGTACGGCAGAGGGTTGGGTGGGTTGGTCTTCGGGTTGGTTGTCGAAGCTGTTGTGGATGTCTGCGATTTTGTCGTGGAAGAATGAAGCTAGTGAATCGCAAAGGGTTTGAGAGGGGGTGATGTCGTTGGAGTTGGCAGTGGGATTGGTAAACTCTTTGACGATGTTGAATAATTCCTTGCTGTTGTGGGCGTTTTTGTCTAGTCGGTCTTTGAATGCGGTTTTCCTGGTAGTCCGGATCAATTGGTGGTGTATGCGGGTGGCGTTTTTGAAGGCGTCCCTGGTGTTGGTGTTTGGGTCTTTTCTCCAGGCCTTCTCAAGGGAGCGACAAAGTTTCTTGGATTTCTTAAGATCCCCGTTGAACCAGGGGGCGTTTTTGCTGCCTAGCTTGATTTGACGTTTTTTCAAAGGTGCTAGGTTGTCGGCAGTGTTGCTTAGCCATTGAGTGAGGTTAATGGCTGCTTGGTTGGGGTTCGATGAGTAGGCAGGTGGGTTTTGAAGAAGCGATGTGGAGATCCGGTCAATGGTGATTTTGTTCCAGTTTCTTCGCAGGGTAGGTTGAGGATGGTTGTGGGTTGTGGTCTTATTGTAAACGAAGTGAACGCAGCTGTGGTCCGTCCATTGGAGAACTGTGGCGTGACTGAAGGAAATATGTTTGCTGGAGGTGAAGATAGGGTCGAGAGTGTGTCCTGCGTGGTGTGTGGGGGTATTAACAAGTTGTTAAGTTGTAAGACAGTGGGGTAGAGTCTAGGGGTCACGGGTGTAAATGCACAGGCAGCGTGGGGGCGAGTCCAGGGGTCATGGGTGTAAATGCACAGGTGGCGTGGGCCATGGGGGGTTAGTCCAGGGGTCACAGGTACAAATGCACAGGCAGCATGGGCAGTGGGGGCGAGTCCAGGGGTCACAGGTGTAAATGCAAGGGCAGCGTTGGCAGTGGGGGCGAGTCCAGGGGTCACAGGTGTAAATGCACAAGCACTGTGGGCAGTGGGGGCGAATCCAGAGGTCATGGGTATAAATGCACAGGCAGCGTGCGGGCGAGTCCAGGGGTCATGGGTGTAAATGCACCAGCAGCGTGGGCAGTGCGGGCGAGTCCCAGGGTCACGGGTATAAATGGGCAGGCAGTGTGGGCATTGGGGGCGAGTCCAGGGGTCACAGGTGTAAATGCACAGGCAGCGTGGGCAGTGGGGACGAGTCCACGGGTTACGGGTGTAAATGCACAGGCAGTGGTGGCGAGTCCAGGGGTCATGGGTGTAAATGCACATGCAGCGTGTGCAATGGGGGCGAGTCCAGGGGTCTCGGGTGTAAATGCACAGGCAGTGTAGGCAGTGGGGGCGAGTCCAGGGGTCACAGGTGTAAATGCACAGGCAGCGTGGGCAGTGGGGACGAGTCCAGGGGTTACGGGTGTAAATGAACAGGCAGCTGTTCATTTAAAAAAAAGGATCCTATTCAAGGCACTCTTAATCTGCTACAGGATTACCGCTTCAAAAGCCCCTGAATATTTGAAGGACTTAGCTATCCCCTACCAACCCAACAGAGCACTTCGCTCCATGGGCATGGGCCTTCTAAAAGTACCCCGCATTAAGAAGGCCAGAATGGGTGGTCGCTCCTTCCGAGTGTTGGCAGCCAACCAGTGGAACATTCTTCCCTATGAAATTAGGCAGGCCAAGACCGAAACGGTATTTAGGAAGCTACTAAAAACACACTTGTTCATCCAGTAGCCTCGGATACTGCCTGCTCCGTCACTCTCTCCACAGCGCGGGGACACGCCGGGATGGCGTCACCATTGCGCTTTATAAGCCCCTTTATTATTATTATTATTATTATTATTAGCTTTGGGGCGAGTCAAGAGGTCACGGGTGTAAATGCACAGGCAGCGTGGACAGTGGGGGCGAGTCCAGGGGTCACAGATGTAAATGCACAGGCAGTGGCAGCGAGTCCAGGGGTCATGGGTGTAAATGCACAGGCAGCGTGTGCAATGGGGGCGAGTCCAGGAGTCTTGGGTGTAAATGCACAGGCAGTGGGGGTGAGCCCATGGGTCACGGAGTAAATGCACAGGCAGTGTGGGGAGAGTCCAGAGGTCATGGGTGTAAATGCACAGGCAGCATGGGGGCGAGTCCAGCGGTCACAGTTTTGAATGCACAGGCAGCGTGGGCAGGTAGGGGCGAGTCCAGGGGTCACAGGTGTAAATTCACAGGCAGCGTGGGCAGTGGAGGCGAGTCCAGGGGTCACAGGTGTAAATGCACAGGCAGCTGGGGCAAGTCCAGGGGTCCTTGCCTCTGTTATTGCATTGTGTACATCAGATTCTCCTAGTGCCTGTCCTCTGGTATTGCATTATTTGCTTCAATCCAAGTGCCTGGCCTGTGTTATCGCATTGTTTGCATCAGATTCTCATAGTGCCTCACCCCTGTTATTGCATTATTTTCTTCAATCCAAGTGCCTGGCCCATGTTATTGGGTTGTTTGCATCAGATTCTCCTAGTGCCTGGCCTATGTTATTGCATTGTTTGCATCAATCCTAGTACCTTGCCTGTGTTATTGCATTGTTTATTTCAATGCTAGTACCTGGCCTGTGTTATTGCACTGATTGCGTCAGATTCTTCCAATGCCTGGCCTTCTCTTCCACTCTCATGAGATGGTTTTACAAGGGAACTCTGAGCTCACTGAGTGTGGAGCTTCCACGAATCCCAGAGACGGGCCGTTCCAAAGACGGTAACGGAGAAGAGTGAAAGATCTGAGTCTTCATCCTGGCAGGTGGACTGGTGATCCCTGAGGGTGTGTAGTTGCTCTGTGTGTTGCCATGGCTGTCCAGGGGGTGTAAGAAAATGTCAGCAATTTGTAGAGGGCCCTCTTTTGGGTGAGAACAAGCAGCTTTATGCAATACGGAGATGAGTGTTTGTGTCTGCACAGGAAGAGCAACATTCTGATAGCAAAATGGAGGACCTTGTCCAAAGGGGATTGATGTTAACAAGGTTTAACATCTTCAGTTACGACAGACAAAGTCCATGTACCTCGAGGTGCTTGAAAAGCTGTCTGCACACTGCTGGGGCAGGCAGGATGTCTATTCTCTAGTTGGCATTTGCCAGGGGATGTTCAGATACAGTGGTTGAATTAAACCATGGAGCAGCACTTGTAGCGTTGACTTTTGGAGTCTCATAGTGTGTGCTTGATGCGGTAGAACTGTCTTAATGGTCTGAGGAGCTCAGAAAATCAACCAATCAATCAATCATAGCATTTGAAAAGCGCACTACATACCTGTGTGGTTATCAAGGCGCTAAGGGGGGAACGCTGCTACTGTTCGAAGAGCCAGGTCTTGAGGAGTCTCCTGAAGGGTAGAAGGTCTTCTGTCTGCCGTAGGTGGATGGGGAGGGTGTTCCACGTCTTGGCAGTGAGGTGGGAGAATGATCTGCCGCCGGCGGTCACTCTACTGATGCAGGGGACAGTGGTGAGGGCGCGGTCTGCAGAGCGGAGCTGGCGAGATGAGGTGTAGAGGCTGAGTCGGCTGTTGAGGTACGCTGGTCCGGTGTCGTGGAGTGCCTTGTGTGCGTGGGTGAGGAACATGAAGGTTATGCTCTTGTTGATGGGGAGCCAGTGCAGGTCTCTCAGGTGTGGTTTGATGTGGCTGCGGTGCAGTATGTCGAGGATCAGGCGTGCGGAGGCATTCTGGATGCGTTGGAGTCGTTTCAGGAGTTTGGCCGGGGCTCCTGCGTAGAGTGCGTTGCCGTCGTCCAGTCTACTGCAAACGAGGACCTGGGTGACCGTCCTTCTGGTTGTGGTGGGGATCCACTTGAAGATCCTGCGAAGCATGTGGAGGGTGTTGAAGCCAGAGGAGGAGACGGCGTTGACCTGTTTTGTCATGGAGAGTGTGGAGTTGAGGATGACTCCCAGGTTACGTGGGTGTAGGGGGTGCTCCCAGCAGCGGTGCGTCCATTGCGGCATAGGGGCGTAGCCCCTCTAAGCCTGGACGCACCTGCGGCTGCTGCAGCAGAGAGCTAAACACTTAATAAATAAAATACACACAGCGGCGCTTCAATTCAATGGACTCGAGTGTTCGAGTGTTCCAACCGGGACAGACCCGATACAATAGGGAGTGCGCAGGGGGTGGGGCTGGTTTACAAGTCAACAACGTGAACGTGATGTCACAGTCTGTCTGACTCGACTGCGCATGAGGAATTCCGGTGGAAACTTGCCAGCGTATGCGCTTTAGCCAGGTTAGCGACCGTTAGCCGTCAGGGGGGGGGGGGGGAAGGGGGGGTGTATTTGGCTGGGCCCCGTTGTTTAAGAATGCGCCAGGGCGAGTAGACTGCGTGACCCCCTAGCCAATCCTGGCGCTTATGCTGCGCCAGGATTGGCTGGGCCACCGCGCCGAAATACAGGCAATCATTAATTGGATGCCGGCGCGTGGGTGGGTGGACTGATTGGCCCTGGATTTGGGGGACGTGCGCTGGTGCTCGCCGTGACGTTTACGTTTCCACTAATTGCGCGGCTGACCGTTTTTCTTCACTGGACTCGAGTCGTCTCTGATGTAATTGGACTTGGACATCGATCTATGTGAGTGAGAGAAAATCGTGTAAAATGTGACTTAATGCTGACGCGCACGGAAGGAGCAAGTGCGAGGAGGGGGGAGGAGTTACTTCAGGTGTGCCGCGCGCAACGAAGGGGAATTAGCTGAAACATTGCACCTGCTGGCCCCTTGGCCTGGAGAGGGATTTACCAATCGATAAAAGGAATCTCTCAAGGGAAATGGGGGCAGAGGGAGCGGCGGGGCCCTTAGTTAGGATTAATGTGCCTACTTTGCCCGAAGCGTACAAGAGATTAACTGCGTTCCGTTCATGAATCAGCTAGATGAATGCACGCATTAAATAATGTATTCTTGCAGGTATGTATTGCTGGTGGAAATATCAATCACACTTGCACTGGCGGCATTCATTGCGGCTCTGTGCTACCTGATTCTTGGTAATTTGACAGGTGCGCCGCCTAATCTCTCGCGCTCTGTGACGGTAAAGTCTGCATGTGCTAATTAACTTGTGACCTTCAAGCATGCAACACCTGTGCCGCAAGGTACGTCATCTGGCAAATGTCAGACGTGCGAGGAAGTCACAGGCTCTAAGTGTCTGTTTTTTTCTTAAAAGTCACAGGCCCGGGAGATCACATTTTCTCTATACCTCTGATGGGTCAGAGAGCTCTCACACTGCACGGTTCAAATGTACTGGGGCAGTCAGGGAAAGACTGGGACAGAAAATTGGTACTGGTAGCACCAAAATGAATGTGGTCCCCAATCCCCATTAGTGATATAAGTAGCTAACAAAGGTGCCCATGTTTGCAAATTAGGGCCGTTTTGAGCTTCTGAATACGCACTGTATAAGTATTTTGCAAGTTATGGAAGACCGCAAGGATTTGAACTGGCTGAGGTATGTTTTTATTTAAATTAGGGAAATTAACAGTAACCGGCCGACCAGACCATACAGCGGGCCCACAGACTGCCACAAAACTGGCGCACAGTATGCCAGCCCTTGGGGCACTGCCTGTCTGCCCTATAGGTCAATCCGACCCGGCAGTCAAGCTGTAAACTTCAGGTTTTGTTTGATCTTCTTTCCCAAGTGTTTTAAACCACGACTCGCTGACTCACAGTTGGGACTTTATGTTAATGTTACGTTGCCAGCAGCCTTGGCCACCCGGCCATCCTGCGGGCGGGCGGTGGGGGGAGACCAGCTACTTTACCTGCTTAGTCTTGCTGATTACGTGGCAGCCGGCGGAATCCCAGGTTTTCATGGATTTAATTTAAATACATTTTTACACATGCAGCTATAAAGACAGTACACAGTAAATGTGTATCCTTTTTGATCATTATGTAGTCAGGATGGTTCTGTTGGAGGCCCTCTAGATCATCCTTGTGTATTCAATAGTAAGAGCTTCTTAGTTACTTACAAGAAATGACTCCATCATGTTCAAAATAAAACATAAACACGTGGGTTTTGACCACTCTGTTGATGTGTAGTCAATATATATTGCAATCAGACAACAATGGTTGCCAATACTAATTGGTACAGTGCTCTAGGGGTGATGTGTGAAGAAAGTGCTTGTACAGTGCATCAAAATACTGACTGTGGTCCGTGCTTGTAATGCAGACAGGGGAGGTTTTCCACTGGGGGTTTCCTTCCCAATCGACATTTGGCGTGGGGCATGACTTAGGGGTGAGGCTTATATTCAAGGAGGTCCTCCATAGGGACCTTCCAACTTAATCTGTGTAAATGTGGAGCACCTAGTGGCTATCTGTGCTTGGTGGTTTGCAGGGGGTTCAGGTCTTAAGGCCCTCTGCCTACAAAATTTGAGCAGACATTCACCTGATGAAAGTTAGATTCTGACGGACCTCTTGTGTTGACCGATGGACTCTTCTGATGACAGTGCGTGGCTAGATCAAGTGACTGTACTGATGCAATGGGATCGAGTCTAGGTTTATTGATGGGTGTTTTGACATGTTTACCACTTAACAGTTTTTTCTGTAAGAAAGATGAGTAGGGGCAGAAATTGGCTTATAACAACTTTACTGCAACTCCTTTTGGAGTATGTTAGTCATCTGTTATTGTTTGGCACTTTTATAGTTGTCCATGAGCAGCATTTTATAGTCCGGAATTACTTTTCTGGGTGCTTCACTGTATGAAGGAGGGTATATGGCATGGAGGTAGAGCTCTATCCACTTTAGGTCCAAAGTTGTGGAACAAACTGCCACTGACCTTACGACAATGTAAAGAACATTTAACATTCCGTAAGCAACTAAAAACCATTCTATTCAAAAATCAAATCTAAACACCTCAGTATATCAGTATGTTCGTAGAGTTACCGGTCAAAAGCGCAGAGATACTCCTGGCGGAGTGATTCTAGCGCTATACAAAACCACAAATAAAAATAAATAAATATGCAGATTGCCTGGAGAAACCATGCCTTTCTCTGTGGTCTGGGAGGGATGTGTGCAGCACAAGAGAAGCAGATAATAAGATGTTGTGTGCAAGTGATGCAGGAATGCTGCATCAGGGAGTAGACGTCTAGCACAGGAGAGGCAGATCATGTGTGCATACAGCAGGCTATGCAGTATCGGCAGTGAAAGGGAAGGATGTGTGCAACACAACAGAGGCAAATAAGATGCTGTGCGCACGTGGTCCAGGAACGCTGCAACAGGGAGTAGACGTCTAGTTTTCATCCTCACAGATATAATTGCAGCACTTGCAACACACTTAATAAGCTGGCTTTCAAATACATATGCAACAGAAGCAATAACATTTCAGGCCATGGTGTGAATGCTTTTCCGGTCAACAGGAACCCACTTAGAGGGAGACAGAGTCCCGCCTGCACATCTGGTTAAGATGGATCACACAGATGCAATACATTATTACTTTTCTGAAGTGATTTCCCAGGATTGAAAGATGTAGTTTGTGACTACAGTTACTGAAGTAGTAGACTAGGTGCATGTGGCCCTGACACAGTGCACTGGATATCTCCTGGGAAGCAGTAGCCTGCTAGAGCGTATGGGTCACCCGATCCGTTTTGCATAATGTTTTATAACACATTATTTAAGCTTATTTTTTTAGGGCTAAGTCTGCGGCAATATAAATTAGTTGTGAAGGAGATTGTGATGTTGTATATTAGGTTATATTTATGAACAAGCAAACAATGGGATCAAGTGGATTCTCTTTAGAGGGAAGGTTGCGCACCTGCTCCTTAGTGTATATGTGATATGAGTGAGAATGGTATTGGTAATGACTGTATGGTTTGCCAAACCCTGCTTGCCCAATAGCAGGCATTGCTATAGCAGGCCTGGTGGGGAACGGAAAGACGATCATGTCTCCCTTACAAATAGGCTGTTGGGCTGTATGTGGGTGTGCCTAGTTTCGTCACATTGATGATGGTCTTCTGATTTGTCAAAAAGATGGGCTGAAAAACTCAAGAATCCACCTTTCTGAGAGGGGGTGATTCAGATTGGGCTGTTAATTGTTTTTTTTTTTTAATAGAAGTGTCTCCTTGCGTTAAGGTGCATTTCCATTTTCAGACCAGCATGCCAAAACACAGCCAGTAACTTTGAGTGGTGGGGCAACTACTTGTCTGCATATCTTCAAGTGTGTGTGTGTGTGTGTGTGTGTGTGTGTGTGTGTGTGTGTGTGTGTGTGTGTGTGTGTGTGTGTGTGTGTAGGCGTTTAGAGCTCCCAGAGGTTATTACTGTTAACCACATTATTAACAGGAAACAACTACACATTTGATGAATATCCCAATCTTTGACTATTTGCATATATCTTGTGCAAATACACCACACTTATGCATATTATGCCGGCATTACATCCTGCAAACACACACGTCAAACCCACTGTGCATGAATTTTAGGCAGCTAGGGATTGGTTGACCATCGCTATGTATCATATGGCTAAACAACCAATTTCTTTGTGTTGAGTGTTTCCATATCATGAGAGTATATGTGCTCGTATTCACTCAGATGGCCAGGGGTCAATGGCCAGCTGTGCATGCTCTCACTTACGTCACTACTCATCATGGAACATCTAGTTGGGGATCTTGCACTCACCTTTGTTGCTGGAGTCAGCTTTCTGGCTGCCAAACATCCTCAGAATTTATTTTGACCCCCACTTGGAGCAAATGACGTAAATAGGTCGGTGAGTGACTGCTTTTGTCAGAGAGATCAGCACCTGAGCATAATAGGACAGAATGTATGAAGCTCTGTGGTAATACTGAATAAGCAGCTACCTATGTTATGCCATCTATTAATGTAATAACTGCACTTTCACAATTGCTTTATTGACCTTCCTGCTTTATCAAATTTGCTTGAAAATGCACGATTTTTCTTCTTTTTTTCAAAACTTTCTTGTGGGGGGCAATCCCCCCCAAACCCCCCTTTTGGGGTTCGGGCTCGCTCGCTACGCTCGCTCGCTACGGTGCTGTATGCTAATTAGTTTGCGCCCCACCACTTTAAAATCTCACCCACCACTACTGGGTGCACCTAATGCCATCGGCCACCAGGAGTCGTCCCAGGCTGAGGGGGTGGAACCGAGGATGAGGACCTCCGTCTTGTCCGAGTTCAGTTTCAGACCGCTGTTCCTCATCCAGTTGGCTACAGCCTTTATTCCTTCGTGGAGGTTGGTTTTGGCAGTGCGGGGGTCCTTGGTGAGTGAGAGGATCAGCTGGGTGTCATCAGCGTAGACGATGCTTAGGTCGTGCCGTAGGGCGACATGGGCGAGTGGTGCCATGTATACGTTGAACAACGTTGGGCTGAGGGATCACCCTTGGGGTACGCCGCAGATGATCTTGGTGGATTTGGAACGGAAGGGAGGGAGGCGGACTCTCTGGGTTCTCCCGGAGAGGAAGGAGGTGGTCCAGTCCAAGGCCTTCTCTTGGATTCCGATGTCGTGGAGGCGTGCTTTTAGTGTGCAATGGCAGGCTGTGTCGAAGAAATTCCAGACTTTCAGAGCACGAGGTCTGTGGCTTGACCAGTGGAACTGCAATAAAGAAGATAACGTAGACCAGTTCTACCTCTCCCGACCTTTGAACTGTTCATTGAGGAAAGAAGCCCTTGTCTGGAAGGAAAATCTGCACAAGGCACAGCGGACAGAAGCCACAGCCTGAAAGGAAGGTATGCACAAGGCGCATCTGACAGAAGCTGCAGCCTGAAAGGAAGATCTGCACAAGGCGCATCTGACAAAAGCCGCAGCCTGAAAGGAAGATCTGCACATGGCGCAGCTGACAGAGGTCCTGACTGGAAGGAAGATCTGCATAAGGCACAGCTGACAGAAGTCCAGCCTAGAAAGGAAGATCTGCACAAGGCGCAGCTGACAGAAGCCCTATCTGGAAGGAAGATCTTCACAGGGCGCAGCTGACAGAAGTCCTGCCTGGAAGGACGATCTGCACAAGGCGCAGCTGACAGAATTCCTACCTGGAAGGACAATCTGCACAAGGAACAGCTGACAGAAGTACAGCCTAGAAAGGAAGATCTGCACAAGGCGCAGCTGACAGAAGTCCTGCCTGAAAGGAAGATCCGCACAGGGCGCAGCTGACAGAAGCACCTATATCGAAGGAAGATCTGCACACGGCCCAGCTGACAAAAGTCCTGCCTGAAAGGAAGATCTGCAGAACGCGCGGCTGACAAAATTCCTGCCTGGAAGGAAGATCTGCACAAGGAGCAGCTGACAGAAGTCCAGCCTAGAAAGGAAGATCTGCCCAATGCGCAGCTGACAAAAGTCCTGCCTGGAATGAAGATCTGCACAAGGCGCAGCTGACAGAAGTCCTGCCTGGAAGTACGATCTGCACAAGGCGCAGCTGACAGAATTCCTGCCTGGAAGGAAGATCTGCACAAGGCGCAGCTGACAGAAGTCCTGCCTGGAAGGAAGATCTGCACAAGGAGCAGCTGACAGAAGTCCAGCCTAGAAAGGAAGATCTGCCCAATGCGCAGCTGACAAAAGTCCTGCCTGGAATGAAGATCTGCACAAGGCGCAGCTGACAGAAGTCCTGCCTGGAAGTACGATCTGCACAAGGCGCAGCTGACAGAATTCCTTCCTTGAAGGACAATCTGCACAAGGAGTGGAGAAGTGTGGCTCACTGGTTAGAGCAGGCAGACCTTGAAGCAGAGGTCAGACCCGGGACCAGGGTTCAATTCCCGACGCAGCAGGGTCTTGAGCTCAAATGTCCACGGACTCGATAATTCTCGCTTCGGTGCCTGACCTAATCATGGGTTCACACTCTGCAACTCTGGGCATTAAGCTTGCTTAATCTCCACAACGGCCCCCCGCGGCGGGATGCCTGGCTTTCACCTTGGGGATGCCCTGTAGGGGCTATCTCACAGGGAAAAGCCAGGACGGGTTCCCAAGGCAAGCTCTTAGAGACCCCTGGGTGATAAGTGCTATATAAATCCAATATACAATACAATACAATACAATACAATACAATACAATACAATACAATACAAGGAGCAGCTGACAGAAGTCCAGCCTAGAAAGGAAGATCTGCACAAGGCGCAGCTGACCAAAGTCCTGCCTGGAATGAAGATCTGCACATGGCGCAGCTGACAGAAGTCCTGCCTGGAAGGACGATCTGCACAAGGAGCAGCTGACAGACGTCCAGCCTAGAAAGGAAGAGCTGCACAAAGCGCGGCTTACAGAAGTCCTGCCTGGAAGGAAGATCTGCACAAGGCGCGGATGACAGAAGTCCTGCCTGGCGGTGACCTCAAAGCAGTGAGAGACCAACAAACCACAAGATCCTTCAAGCCCAGCTAGCCACACTGGACACAATGACCACCAAAGGCCTGATTTAGATTTCAGCAAATGGTTTATTCCATCACAAATGTGACAGGTATCCTGCCCGCCCCATTAAAAATGCATTACATCCTGTGGCAATTATAATAAGACAGACAAGATATCTGTCACGTTTTGATTATGCCTTGGTGTAGTTCGCAGTGTTTTACTCCGCGGAACTCCACACATGCCAGGAAAACTCTGCCGTACTCCACGGACTTCCGCAAGTGGCAGAGTTTGTTAAGTTGCTCTTGGCTTTAATGCCAGGAGTTTGTCCCGCACTGTAAAATCAGCGCGAACAGCACTACATGTTGCTCCAGAAAGCGCTGCTGCTTTCTGCCGCTCGAATTGACATTCTAATCAGGTGGCAGCTTCATCAACGAGAATGGCAGATTTCTTCACATGAGTGGTTGTGACCTGCCTTGACCTCCTGCAATGAGAAATCTCACCAGGAGGAGGTCTAGCGTGTTATATTTTCTCACAAGTACTCACCACCTTACCGTTGGTGAACCGCTTGAGAAAAAAAACCTCAGTTCTGCATTACTTTGTGGAGTTCTTTGGAACTCCGCACACTGGGCAAAAATTTGCGAGCTACGCCGACAGAGATGAATTCTTCACCAACCCCTAGTTTTGTGGCAATAATCTGTTAGACAAACTCAAACTAGGCCATATGTGTGCAATAAGTATTGTAGAAGAAGTGAGAACCATGGCCTTGTGACTATCAGGCCGTTATCTGACTTCTGATGAACCCCACAGAGTGAGTGTGCAACCAGAGGGCAGAAGGGGGGCCGAAGGACAGGAAATTACATAAACTTGAAGATGACAAATATGGAAAGGTAGAAATGTCGCATCACCTGTGGATAATTTACACCTCCTCCTGTTCTACCAAATGCCCATCCGGTCACAACGTGGCATCCTGGGCCCCAAACAGACAAATACATGCCAGATGCCATGTAATGGTGGAAAAGGGGATAAAAAGAGTAATATGCACACATCTGCTCTGGGATATGTCAGGTAAATTATTGGTTGTGATGGATTCTCTATAAGTACTAAAGGACTGATATCGTTGAATATTAAATTATATGAATCAACATTTGTTTTCCTTATCTGCGCTTATAATGTAAAGGATGGGCCTTACAGTGAACCCCTTGTTCTGTTTGACACAAAAGCCCCGGAAGGAGCTGCAACTTACAGAACGTTATCTACTTTAGGAAGATCTAAAGACTTGCTTTTTAAAGTTGTCTTTCAGGGCCAGAACCGAGCGCTGTAAGTTCCACTAGTTTCAGGGAGATGGCCAGATGTTATGACGATAGGAAACCCCGCTCAACTCACAATAATGTTCCAATCTTCCAAGTTAGAAGAAACCAGAAATGCTTGAACCAAGGGAGCTGTTGAAAGTGTCAAAGGTTGCTTAAGAACAGCGAGGTAAAGACAGGAGTTGGCATTTGAGATGATCTTAAGTGAATAGGAAAGGAACGAGAAGTGTGTGAATGGAGTAACTTTTGTTGTATACCTCGTGAAAAAGTTACTGGAAATTTTGCAGCCCACCCTGATCCATCTCTTTTTCTAAACTCTATTGTTGTTTAAATGAAATCCTGACCATATGCGTCCATCTTAAGCTATACCTCGAGCACTTGGGTGCTCCAGGGGCACCCGTACTTTGCTAAGTTAGCCTGTAAACACTGGTAAATCACCTCTGTTTCAGACATTAATAAGATATCACCTGATCAACAGAACTTTTAGTTAAATATCTTTGTATGATGAACAATTCCTTGCTAAGTTTTAAAGGCGGTAAAGAAGGGGAAGATTTACTAATATTTTGCGCCGTATTTTCGTCACAAAAGTGGCACAAAACAGCGCAAAATCTTTTTTTCCTAATTCACTTGCCAGCCCTACTCTTGTTTTGCGGTACAAAATGGGGTGGTGATGGAGGGAGAATCTGAATCAATCAAACACTCACACCCAGTCAAAAGATTTGGGTTTAATCCATCACCGTTCTTTAGCCCACTCTGCCACCCCAGTTCAGACATGGCTATATGCAAATCAGTCTGACCATGCGCCTCATGGGAACAGTCCAGCCCGAACTGCCAAGCCATGTCTTCCCTGGACCGGAAACAAGCTTCTGTGGACCGCTTTCTTGCATTCCAGACGTCTTCAGCCCGGCTTGCTTGAATCCAGTGGCAAAGTGAGCAAGGGACTCACGTCTGAGCATACCCTGCCACGCTTATGGCGGCCAAAAGCGGTACAAAAGGGGGTGGTGATGGAGGGAGCATCTGAATCAATCAAACACTCACACCCAGTCAAAAGATCTGGGTTTAATCCATCCATTATTTAGCGCTGGAAATAACGTAAAAGTAATGTGAAGCAGTTCATATCACTGCTTCGCAATACTTCACACCTTGGGGGCCTGTCAAGGTGGGTGCATGGACGTTCCCGTGCAACCACCCAAGGTTTCTCACGCTAAAACCAATTTACCAAATACAGTAGCTTGGGTGTAGCGTGAAAAAATTGCACCCTTTTAAACTAGGCGCAAGGAAGGAGAAATGCTTTGATTTATCCTTCCTTTTCCGACTTTGCATGCATGAAGCTCTCTGCAACACGCATACAAAGTGGTAAAAGCTTTCCCTCGTGTCTAGGCATAGTATTTTGTACAGGAAGGGTGTCATCCTGTACAAAAATCTATGCTAGACTCACACACTCACACCCTAGTGCTCTGGTGCTAAGGAGTGTTTATGGCGCAGGGCCGCTGTAATCAGTGCTGGCGCAAGGGAAAGGGAAGGATAGAGACATATCTTTGAAAATATGGTGCTTTCCTGCTCCCTCCCTGTCGAGCATCGCAGCCTCGCGGGGGGGCTGCACTGCATTGCGTGGAGATTTGGTAAATCTCCCCCGAAATGTCTTTTACAAGCAGTTAACATTGTGAATTATAATTCCAATATGTTTCAATTTAGTAATTTTCAATATCTTTACATCCAACAGAAAACAAGCCTTGACTGTATGAAATGACCATCAATATTGAAGCGAATGCTGTAAATCTTCAATAATAGCAGAAATAATGAGCTACAGTATTCAGCGCAGTCGGCGACAGAGGAGCCTGCACACAAACTGACAGATCCTGGCTGAAGCATCAAGGGCAGTTCATTGATTATAAGAGTCTGAGCTGTGCACCTCCACGCCACAAGATAAAGAAATTACCTTAGGAAAATTAAGGCAACAACAATAACAAACCACCTCCTGTATAAACAAGTGTCCAATACCAACTTTGATCATGGGATCTGTATGGTGTGATTACCGCAGTGCTCTGTTTTCTAATATGATGACAAGCCATCATTCCCTGCTCTAGGTGAATTGTAAACTCTTTCTGGACAAACAATAGTAACCAGAGAAGAGCACAACAGAGCGGAGCCAGACAACTGACAGGTAAAGGAAAGACGAGTTCTTCTATCTACAATACAATAGACTGTCCTAAATTGCACCGGTCAGAAGGAAGATACATCTTTACCCTCAAGCGTGTATAGCCATAATCCAATCTAAAGGCACAATCACCTACTAAAATACCTTCTACGTATTAGGAGTGTGGCAAATATTTGGTGGCTATTGCATTTATTGTTAAAACAGAAATCAAATGTGCAAAATACTGCACATATAAAGTGTGTGAGAAAAACACGAGTGCTTTATCAGCCATGTTGGCCCATCAGGAAATACAGTCATGGGATGTAGACAAATATATACCCGACCCACAGACACTAACCAAGAAAGAAGAATCCTACACATGCAGCAAGAGCTTTGGTTTGTCATCACCACTCAAGCTTCATCAGCAAACGTACACAGGACAAAAACCATTCAAGTGCAGTGAATGTGTCAAGAGCTTTAGTAGGTTATCAGAACTACAAAGACACCAGCGAACACACACAGGAGAAAAGCCATTCAAGTGTAGTGAATGTGTCAAGAGCTTTAGTAGGCTATCAGAACTAAAAAGACACCAGCGAACACACACAGGGGAAAAGCCATACCATTGCATTGAATGTGGGAAGAGCTTTAGTCAGTTATCAAGCCTTCAAAGCCATCAGAGAACACACACAGGGGAAAAACCATTCAAGTGCAGTGAGTGTGTAAAGAGCTTTAGTCACTCATTAAATCTCCAAACACATCAGCGAATACACACAGGGGAAAAACCATTCAAGTGCAGTGAATGTGCAAAGAACTTTAGTCAGTTGTCACACCTTAAAAGACATAATCAGACACACCAAGAGGAAAAACCATTCAAGTGCAGTGAATGTGCAAAGTGCTTTCGTCAGTTATCAGAACTAAAAAGTCATCAGCGAACACACATGGGGGAAAAACCATTCAAGTGCAGTGATTGTGCAAAGTGCTTTATTGAGTTATCAAGCCTTCAAAGACATCAGCAAACCCACACAAGGGAAAAGCCATTGAAGAGCAGTGAATGTGCAAAAAGCTTTAGTCACTTATCAGACTTACAAAGACATCAACGAACACACACAGGGGAAAAACCATTCAAGTGCAGTGAATGTGTGAAGAGCTTTAGTCGATTATCACACCTTCAAAGTCATCAACGAACACACACGGGGGAAAAACCATTCAAGTGCAGTGAATGTGCAAAGTGCTTTAGTCAGTTATCAGACCTAAATAGTCATCAGCGAACACACACTGGGGAAAAACCTTATCATTGTAGTGAATGTGACAGTAGTTTTCGCAGCTCTTCAGCATTAAGGAATCATCAGCGAACTCACACCGGAGAAAAAGCATTCAAGTGCAAAGAATGTGGGAAGAGCTTTAGTCGGTTATCAAACCTCCAAGCACATCAGCGAACACACACAGGGGAAAAACCCTATCATTGCAGTGAATGTGACGGTAGTTTTCGCTTCTCTTCAGTATTAAGAAATCATCAGCGAACACACACAGGAGAAAAACCATTCAAGTGCAGTGAATGTGCAAAGTGCTTCAGAAAGTCATCACACCTACAAAATCATCAGCGAACACACACAGGAGAAAAGCCATTTAAATGCTGTGAATGTGGGAAGAGCTTTAGTAAATTAGAAAATCTAGAAACCCATAATCGAACACACACAGGGGAAAAACCATACCATTGCAATGAATGTGAACGCATTTTTAGTCGTTCCTCAACATTAAGGATTCATCAGCGAACACACACAGCAGAATAGTCATTCAAGTGCAGTGAATGTGCAAAGTGCTTTAGTCACTTATCAAACCTCTAAACATATCAGCGAATGCACACAGGTGAAAAACCCTATAATTGTAGTGAATGTGACAGTAGTTTTCACTTCTCTTCAGCATTAAGGTATTATCAACAAACTCACACAGGAGAAAAACCATTCAAGTGCAATAAATGTGGGAAGAGTTTTAGTCGATTATCAGAGCTACAAAGCCATCAGCGAACACACACGGGGGAAAACATAGAAGGGCACGGAAAGTGTGAAGGGCTTTTATCAATGTTCGATCCCACACAACCCTCTGTGAATACAGTGCTTCATTTAACTCAATGGAAATAATCCTAGAGATGCAGAGAATCCGAAAAGATTTTAAGAACATCAAAAATAATATTGACCCATCAGCGGACATAGACAAGAGCTGAACGGTGCAGTTATTATGAGAGGAATGAATTACGGAAAAGATTAAATTCAAGTTATGTGGAACATTGAAATACCAGATTATAGAAGACTGGACTAGCAGTAAAGAAGAAAAGCAGATAACAGTATTTGCAGAATTATAAAAGTGTTTGTGTTCAATGATTGTTCACTTCTGTACACATAGCAAAGCAACATGATGTATCAGGATACACAATGGGAGACGAGCACAATGTGGACTAAAAGAAAAGAAACATTGTTGAATTTTATTTGGTGAAGAAGAGATACAAAGAAAAACATTCAATTGCATCTGATCACACTACCTGAAAAAGCAACACAGAACAATACTGGGACTAACAACTGTACTTTCAGCTAACTTGTCAGATTAAAACTTGTAAACCCAACGCACCCAGAGTGGACATGTTGTCAGAGCTCTGGAGATGGAAGCTTCTTTGGTAAAATGTATGTATTACTATTAACAAATGCCACTGCAGTATATGTAATGAACTAAAGCGAAGCAACGGTGTTCAAGAAATAACCTATTTTTTAGATTTAAAAGAGCATATACCTTGTTAAGTAAGTTTTGCTGCACCTTTTACACACTGTTATCGGTTGATGGATCAGCTTGTGCCTCAGGCCTTATAACACCGTGTGACACGTGGCTCCTCTCAAGCTTGGCTCTCTCTATTCACTTGCCATACTTTTTACCAGAATTAAGCCACTGTAAGCAGCAGACTCTGAATAATGTGGTGAAATAGTGAAATCTCACATCAAAAGCATATATGTGCCAGGACAATCAATTGCACTCCCAGCAACTCGTCTTCCACACTGATTGTCCCTTGGTCTCAAATGTTCTGAAGGATTTGTTGTATGAATGCCAGAAGTGAAAGTGACATTCATGAAGCTAAAGCTAACAGGAGTGTGTGGGATATAGAGAAGGGGAGAGATAAAGAGAGCGAGAGAAATAAATAAAGGGGGAGAAAAAGAGAGAAATGGAAGGGGGGGAACAGCAAGTTATCTTTATTCACCTAAAAATAGAAGAAGCAGCCGAATAAATGTCAAAGTGTGACATCACCAGAAAAAACGGGCTGAATACCTGTGAATTTGTATATTTATTTTTAATAGCTATAGACCCATGTCATGCCGATAAACAGGGCACAAGTAAGGAAAATAGTGAAGGAGCCCATTATCATATGCAAATCACAATGACGTCACATGTAGTGCGTCACAAGAAGTGATGTCAGGCACTTATAATAGTTTTCACATGAAAAGTCGACGGCCTGATTTAAAAAACAAGAAACATAAAATAATGTAAAATGGTTTTGGTATCAGTTTTTATACATCATGTGTTTTTCCCACTATCAGTTTGTAACTAAACTCGAAAAAGGCTGAAAGTGTAAATATTTTTAAACAGATATGTGGAACTTGGAAATTACATTTTTAAACAGTTTTTAGTGAATACATAATATGTGCTTTTAATTTGCGTTTGTTTACTGACGTTGTTCTTTATCCAGCCCTTAAGCTCCAAAGTATTTCACATTTACTGTGTATTAAGCAATAGAAAGGCTCGTTTTGTCTAGATCTCTATTCCTCTCTTGTATCACTCACACTAAAAAATATTAGGGACTATTGGGCTATTTTCCGGTCTGTCATGCTTAAACCGGCATGCCGGACCAGAACAGAGCCCATTAGTAGGAGTTTTGCCGACGTCTGTCTGTGGTAATAAACACAGTGGAGCTGGTAAAGTTTTTTACGGATAGAACCTTGGCGAGAGGATGCGCAACATATACAGCCATTTGAGTCTACTCCTATTTGTGCAAAAGAAATGACACAAAAGGGCCTGGTATAGGATAATAATTTGCTTCCCTGAACAGACAGTACACTGTTCCAATATATGGAGGCATTGCTAAAGGCTGCACGAAGGCTGTTCGAATTGTCGTACTTGAAATGATTTCTCCACTGGCTTGGTAGCTACAGATTAACCCATTTTGGTTTGTTGTTTGAGATTCATTTTATAACAAGTATTGGTCCTGAAGAAGGTGGTGTTGCCACTGAAACGCGCGTAGACCAACACATCACCCATGAGGAACGGCCCCTGAGAGGCAGTGACATTATAAGCAACTGATGTTTAAGACCTTCCAGTAGTGAACTGTTTGCTCTTTAGGCATTTGTGGGACCCGTCATAGGGTTGAAACTCTTCTTCTTTTAACTATGAATGAGAGTGTATGAGTGTCTGCACTGCCACACCGGTATTGACTAACTCCTCCCTTCAACGTTAGTACTCTCACACGTATGGTGTAGGGACACATATGTTCGCGACTATCATTTTACATGGCTGGACTTCTGTCAGTTGCATCTATAGTAGTCTCCCCCTTCTGGGCTCATGTGCTTTAATTTCCTTTTAGAGCTATTGTGCATGACTTGTCTCTTCCCTATAAATTTTGGTTCCCATTACATCTGTTCCCCTACTCAGCTTGCCATTGATTATGTGTAATACTCAAGAGTCTCCTCTCATTTTCTCCATTGTACTACATATAGAATTTTGCACTTAGTGTGTTTGTGTTAAGAATTAACATGTAATTTTGCTCAAGTATATTTATTTACATTGCATTTCATGTTTCCACCTTTTGATGTCACCCCAACACCAATATTCACCACTTGTTAGTATTGTTTCTCATTATCATTCCACAATGGTTCTTTTGCTCGCTCCCTTGTGCAGTCACGATTTTTACGCCACGGGGCCTGTCTCCATACTAAGTCACATTTACATTTGTCTGTCCACTTTTCTTCCTAGGGTTATTGGGGGTCTCGATATATATTTCCCCTTTGTTGTGTTTATCTTGGTTTTTTGCAACAACTAATTCTATGATTTTCTATTACTTTACTATATGTTTTGTATCTTCCCCAGCCCTGAAGAAGTCAAGGGTTACTTCCCTTATGTGACGAAACACCTGTTGGCTGGTTGTGTTTCTTTGTTGCATTATTAAATACATTTGCATATTATACTGGTTTCGACCACAGATATTTGTACAATACGAGACATTTCAACCATTGTTATAACCTTATTACTTGTGCCCAGGACTGTGCTTTCAGTATGTGCATATACTCTGAGCAAACGAGATATGCGGTCGATTTTATTCTAGCTAAGAGCGGTGGTGCTTGCTCAATAATAGGAGAGCAGTGTGTGGTCGGTATCGCGAATAAAGGAAAGGAATATAACTCAGCATATTTTAGACATTTTGTAAAATGTTCGAGGAATGAAGAGCGGTAATTTGAGTTGGTCTTTATTTGGTGGTTGGGGTTGGGTTCTAGAAAAGGTGATATATTTCATTGTTCTTTTAATTTGTTGCTGTGTCTTGATTCACTGTCTTCCCTTAAGCTGTTCATACTGTGCTACATATTTCTCTCCCAAAAGGTTTTCAGTTCATGATAATAATTCAACTATAATGCTTCAAAAGGAGCTTGATACTATTATGCAAATAGATGAGTGTTTTTGGTTCAACTACTTCTCTTGCCGGTTCTGTTCCTGATGTTACTCGTACTACTGATATTTAGTGTCATTTTCTTCCACTCGTTTGCTATGCATATATACATATATTCATACTTGACATGTTATCACCTGTATTCATCTATTGTCTCAACTTGTAGAATTGTAACATCCTTTACCTGATAGCAAGAATAAAGATGTCTGTGTTAGCTAATAAATGCTAAAAGGAGGGTCTGTTAGTTGAAATGTATTACCCCCATATTACTCGTATTTTACCTGATATTATGTTAACATTTAAGTAGCTATTTCGTAATATATTCTTGCTGTATGCATATGCAATTAATAAGTACAGATGTTACGTTAGGTAGGTTGACATCTATTTCACCATTTTAGCTTTCGAAGACGCCATTTTAATCAAAACATTTACTTGAAACCTTTACCAAAAACGGTCCTTGGTAAGTTTTGTTTCTCAAAGGTTGAATCTTGCTCATTAATGCATGCCTTTTCTGTTACATAGAGGCCTGCTCCCACCTGTCTAGTGGGGAGGATAAGATAGACGACCTTGGGCAGTAGATAACTTGTGCCAGGCTGTGGAATATAAAGTTATGTTCTGTACCCCCCATTGTATTATGACGGCTACCAGTGTTTTTCCATAATAGGCGGGTCTTTGTGGGCTCCGCAACATACATAATGTAACTTTATGACTGTAAGAGTCAGTCCCTCGTCAGCCATCATAGGAGGATGGTCAGATTGATTTCCAGTGCAGGGTACTTTGTGAATAAACTAGTTTGCTTCTATTCTGTACTGTGTCATTAACTCTTCATTCTTTGAAGTTTAGAGGAGGTCGGGAGTGACCCGGGTGGCCCTAGTTGTGTCACTTTTCTTTTTACTGGTCTCCAGCTCCGTCCAAGGCATTCATTCTTCAAAGTGCAGAGCCATGTTTCTGATGCTATCAGGTTGCTGCCTCTATTGGCAGTGCTTTAAAGGGAACTACAGAACTGCAGGTACTCACTCTCCAGCGTACCTGCTTGCTGCTCAGAAGTGCCGTACTCTCCCATTACAGGTATCCTACCAGTACTGAGACGTGCAGGTGCTCTCCCTTGTGAATGGAAGCGGTGCAGGTGTCTCCCTTGTGAAGTAAGGAAGTGCAGATTCTGTCCCTTGTGAATGAATGAAGTGCTGGTGCTGTCCCTTGTGAAGGAATGAAGTGCAGGTGCTGTCCCTTGTGGATCACACAGATGCAATACATTATTACTTTTCTGAAGTGATTTCCCAGGATTGAAAGATGTAGTTTGTGACTACAGTTACTGAAGTAGTAGACTAGGTGCATGTGGCCCTGACACAGTGCACTGGATATCTCCTGGGAAGCAGTAGCCTGCTAGAGCGTATGGGTCACCCGATCCGTTTTGCATAATGTTTTATAACACATTATTTAAGCTTATTTTTTTAGGGCTAAGTCTGCGGCAATATAAATTAGTTGTGAAGGAGATTGTGATGTTGTATATTAGGTTATATTTATGAACAAGCAAACAATGGGATCAAGTGGATTCTCTTTAGAGGGAAGGTTGCGCACCTGCTCCTTAGTGTATATGTGATATGAGTGAGAATGGTATTGGTAATGACTGTATGGTTTGCCAAACCCTGCTTGCCCAATAGCAGGCATTGCTATAGCAGGCCTGGTGGGGAACGGAAAGACGATCATGTCTCCCTTACAAATAGGCTGTTGGGCTGTATGTGGGTGTGCCTAGTTTCGTCACATTGATGATGGTCTTCTGATTTGTCAAAAAGATGGGCTGAAAAACTCAAGAATCCACCTTTCTGAGAGGGGGTGATTCAGATTGGGCTGTTAATTGTTTTTTTTTTTAAATAGAAGTGTCTCCTTGCGTTAAGGTGCATTTCCATTTTCAGACCAGCATGCCAAAACACAGCCAGTAACTTTGAGCGGTGGGGCAACTACTTGTCTGCATATCTTCAAGTGTGTGTGTGTGTGTGTGTGTGTGCGTGTGTGTGTGTGTGTGTGTGTGTGTAGGCGTTTAGAGCTCCCAGGGGTTATTACTGTTAACCACATTATTAACAGGAAACAACTACACATTTGATGAATATCCCAATCTTTGACTATTTGCATATATCTTGTGCAAATACACCACACTTATGCATATTATGCCGGCATTACATCCTGCAAACACACACGTCAAACCCACTGTGCATGAATTGTAGGCAGCTAGGGATTGGTTGACCATCGCTATGTATCATATGGCTAAACAACCAATTTCTTTGTGTTGAGTGTTTCCATATCATGAGAGTATATGTGCTCGTATTCACTCAGATGGCCAGGGGTCAATGGCCAGCTGTGCATGCTCTCACTTACGTCACTACTCATCATGGAACATCTAGTTGGGGATCTTGCACTCACCTTTGTTGCTGGAGTCAGCTTTCTGGCTGCCAAACATCCTCAGAATTTATTTTGACCCCCACTTGGAGCAAATGACGTAAATAGGTCGGTGAGTGACTGCTTTTGTCAGAGAGATCAGCACCTGAGCATAATAGGACAGAATGTATGAAGCTCTGTGGTAATACTGAATAAGCAGCTACCTATGTTATGCCATCTATTAATGTAATAACTGCACTTTCACAATTGCTTTATTGACCTTCCTGCTTTATCAAATTTGCTTGAAAATGCACGATTTTTCTTCTTTTTTTCAAAACTTTCTTGTGGGGGGCAATCCCCCCCAAACCCCCCTTTTGGGGTTCGGGCTCGCTCGCTACGCTCGCTCGCTACGGTGCTGTATGCTAATTAGTTTGCGCCCCACCACTTTAAAATCTCACCCACCACTACTGGGTGCACCTAATGCCATCGGCCACCAGGAGTCGTCCCAGGCTGAGGGGGTGGAACCGAGGATGAGGACCTCCGTCTTGTCCGAGTTCTGTTTCAGACCGCTATTCCTCATCCAGTTGGCTACAGCCTTTATTCCTTCGTGGAGGTTGGTTTTGGCAGTGCGGGGGTCCTTGGTGAGTGAGAGGATCAGCTGGGTGTCATCAGCGTAGAAGATGCTTAGGTCGTGCCGTAGGGCGACATGGGCGAGTGGTGCCATGTATACGTTGAACAACGTTGGGCTGAGGGATCACCCTTGGGGTACGCCGCAGATGATCTTGGTGGATTTGGAACGGAAGGGAGGGAGGCGGACTCTCTGGGTTCTCCCGGAGAGGAAGGAGGTGGTCCAGTCCAAGGCCTTCTCTTGGATTCCGATGTCGTGGAGGCGTGCTTTTAGTGTGCAATGGCAGGCTGTGTCGAAGAAATTCCAGACTTTCAGAGCACGAGGTCTGTGGCTTGACCAGTGGAACTGCAATAAAGAAGATAACGTAGACCAGTTCTACCTCTCCCGACCTTTGAACTGTTCATTGAGGAAAGAAGCCCTTGTCTGGAAGGAAAATCTGCACAAGGCACAGCGGACAGAAGCCACAGCCTGAAAGGAAGGTATGCACAAGGCGCATCTGACAGAAGCTGCAGCCTGAAAGGAAGATCTGCACAAGGCGCATCTGACAAAAGCCGCAGCCTGAAAGGAAGATCTGCACATGGCGCAGCTGACAGAGGTCCTGACTGGAAGGAAGATCTGCATAAGGCACAGCTGACAGAAGTCCAGCCTAGAAAGGAAGATCTGCACAAGGCGCAGCTGACAGAAGCCCTATCTGGAAGGAAGATCTTCACAGGGCGCAGCTGACAGAAGTCCTGCCTGGAAGGACGATCTGCACAAGGCGCAGCTGACAGAATTCCTACCTGGAAGGACAATCTGCACAAGGAACAGCTGACAGAAGTACAGCCTAGAAAGGAAGATCTGCACAAGGCGCAGCTGACAGAAGTCCTGCCTGAAAGGAAGATCCGCACAGGGCGCAGCTGACAGAAGCACCTATATCGAAGGAAGATCTGCACACGGCCCAGCTGACAAAAGTCCTGCCTGAAAGGAAGATCTGCAGAACGCGCGGCTGACAAAATTCCTGCCTGGAAGGAAGATCTGCACAAGGAGCAGCTGACAGAAGTCCAGCCTAGAAAGGAAGATCTGCCCAATGCGCAGCTGACAAAAGTCCTGCCTGGAATGAAGATCTGCACAAGGCGCAGCTGACAGAAGTCCTGCCTGGAAGTACGATCTGCACAAGGCGCAGCTGACAGAATTCCTGCCTGGAAGGAAGATCTGCACAAGGCGCAGCTGACAGAAGTCCTGCCTGGAAGGAAGATCTGCACAAGGAGCAGCTGACAGAAGTCCAGCCTAGAAAGGAAGATCTGCCCAATGCGCAGCTGACAAAAGTCCTGCCTGGAATGAAGATCTGCACAAGGCGCAGCTGACAGAAGTCCTGCCTGGAAGTACGATCTGCACAAGGCGCAGCTGACAGAATTCCTTCCTTGAAGGACAATCTGCACAAGGAGTGGAGAAGTGTGGCTCACTGGTTAGAGCAGGCAGACCTTGAAGCAGAGGTCAGACCCGGGACCAGGGTTCAATTCCCGACGCAGCAGGGTCTTGAGCTCAAATGTCCACGGACTTGATAATTCTCGCTTCGGTGCCTGACCTAATCATGGGTTCACACTCTGCAACTCTGGGCATTAAGCTTGCTTAATCTCCACAACGGCCCCCCGCGGCGGGATGCCTGGCTTTCACCTTGGGGATGCCCTGTAGGGGCTATCTCACAGGGAAAAGCCAGGACGGGTTCCCAAGGCAAGCTCTTAGAGACCCCTGGGTGATAAGTGCTATATAAATCCAATATACAATACAATACAATACAATACAATACAATACAATACAATACAATACAATACAATACAAGGAGCAGCTGACAGAAGTCCAGCCTAGAAAGGAAGATCTGCACAAGGCGCAGCTGACCAAAGTCCTGCCTGGAATGAAGATCTGCACATGGCGCAGCTGACAGAAGTCCTGCCTGGAAGGACGATCTGCACAAGGAGCAGCTGACAGACGTCCAGCCTAGAAAGGAAGAGCTGCACAAAGCGCGGCTTACAGAAGTCCTGCCTGGAAGGAAGATCTGCACAAGGCGCGGATGACAGAAGTCCTGCCTGGCGGTGACCTCAAAGCAGTGAGAGACCAACAAACCACAAGATCCTTCAAGCCCAGCTAGCCACACTGGACACAATGACCACCAAAGGCCTGATTTAGATTTCAGCAAATGGTTTATTCCATCACAAATGTGACAGGTATCCTGCCCGCCCCATTAAAAATGCATTACATCCTGTGGCAATTATAATAAGACAGACAGGATATCTGTCACGTTTTGATTATGCCTTGGTGTAGTTCGCAGTGTTTTACTCCGCGGAACTCCACACATGCCAGGAAAACTCTGCCGTACTCCACGGACTTCCGCAAGTGGCAGAGTTTGTTAAGTTGCTCTTGGCTTTAATGCCAGGAGTTTGTCCCGCACTGTAAAATCAGCGCGAACAGCACTACATGTTGCTCCAGAAAGCGCTGCTGCTTTCTGCCGCTCGAATTGACATTCTAATCAGGTGGCAGCTTCATCAACGAGAATGGCAGATTTCTTCACATGAGTGGTTGTGACCTGCCTTGACCTCCTGCAATGAGAAATCTCACCAGGAGGAGGTCTAGCGTGTTATATTTTCTCACAAGTACTCACCACCTTACCGTTGGTGAACCGCTTGAGAAAAAAAACCTCAGTTCTGCATTACTTTGTGGAGTTCTTTGGAACTCCGCACACTGGGCAAAAATTTGCGAGCTACGCCGACAGAGATGAATTCTTCACCAACCCCTAGTTTTGTGGCAATAATCTGTTAGACAAACTCAAACTAGGCCATATGTGTGCAATAAGTATTGTAGAAGAAGTGAGAACCATGGCCTTGTGACTATCAGGCCGTTATCTGACTTCTGATGAACCCCACAGAGTGAGTGTGCAACCAGAGGGCAGAAGGGGGGCCGAAGGACAGGAAATTACATAAACTTGAAGATGACAAATATGGAAAGGTAGAAATGTCGCATCACCTGTGGATAATTTACACCTCCTCCTGTTCTACCAAATGCCCATCCGGTCACAACGTGGCATCCTGGGCCCCAAACAGACAAATACATGCCAGATGCCATGTAATGGTGGAAAAGGGGATAAAAAGAGTAATATGCACACATCTGCTCTGGGATATGTCAGGTAAATTATTGGTTGTGATGGATTCTCTATAAGTACTAAAGGACTGATATCGTTGAATATTAAATTATATGAATCAACATTTGTTTTCCTTATCTGCGCTTATAATGTAAAGGATGGGCCTTACAGTGAACCCCTTGTTCTGTTTGACACAAAAGCCCCGGAAGGAGCTGCAACTTACAGAACGTTATCTACTTTAGGAAGATCTAAAGACTTGCTTTTTAAAGTTGTCTTTCAGGGCCAGAACCGAGCGCTGTAAGTTCCACTAGTTTCAGGGAGATGGCCAGATGTTATGACGATAGGAAACCCCGCTCAACTCACAATAATGTTCCAATCTTCCAAGTTAGAAGAAACCAGAAATGCTTGAACCAAGGGAGCTGTTGAAAGTGTCAAAGGTTGCTTAAGAACAGCGAGGTAAAGACAGGAGTTGGCATTTGAGATGATCTTAAGTGAATAGGAAAGGAACGAGAAGTGTGTGAATGGAGTAACTTTTGTTGTATACCTCGTGAAAAAGTTACTGGAAATTTTGCAGCCCACCCTGATCCATCTCTTTTTCTAAACTCTATTGTTGTTTAAATGAAATCCTGACCATATGCGTCCATCTTAAGCTATACCTCGAGCACTTGGGTGCTCCAGGGGCACCCGTACTTTGCTAAGTTAGCCTGTAAACACTGGTAAATCACCTCTGTTTCAGACATTAATAAGATATCACCTGATCAACAGAACTTTTAGTTAAATATCTTTGTATGATGAACAATTCCTTGCTAAGTTTTAAAGGCGGTAAAGAAGGGGAAGATTTACTAATATTTTGCGCCGTATTTTCGTCACAAAAGTGGCACAAAACAGCGCAAAATCTTTTTTTCCTAATTCACTTGCCAGCCCTACTCTTGTTTTGCGGTACAAAATGGGGTGGTGATGGAGGGAGAATCTGAATCAATCAAACACTCACACCCAGTCAAAAGATTTGGGTTTAATCCATCACCGTTCTTTAGCCCACTCTGCCACCCCAGTTCAGACATGGCTATATGCAAATCAGTCTGACCATGCGCCTCATGGGAACAGTCCAGCCCGAACTGCCAAGCCATGTCTTCCCTGGACCGGAAACAAGCTTCTGTGGACCGCTTTCTTGCATTCCAGACGTCTTCAGCCCGGCTTGCTTGAATCCAGTGGCAAAGTGAGCAAGGGACTCACGTCTGAGCATACCCTGCCACGCTTATGGCGGCCAAAAGCGGTACAAAAGGGGGTGGTGATGGAGGGAGCATCTGAATCAATCAAACACTCACACCCAGTCAAAAGATCTGGGTTTAATCCATCCATTATTTAGCGCTGGAAATAACGTAAAAGTAATGTGAAGCAGTTCATATCACTGCTTCGCAATACTTCACACCTTGGGGGCCTGTCAAGGTTGGTGCATGGACGTTCCCGTGCAACCACCCAAGGTTTCTCACGCTAAAACCAATTTACCAAATACAGTAGCTTGGGTGTAGCGTGAAAAAATTGCACCCTTTTAAACTAGGCGCAAGGAAGGAGAAATGCTTTGATTTATCCTTCCTTTTCCGACTTTGCATGCATGAAGCTCTCTGCAACACGCATACAAAGTGGTAAAAGCTTTCCCTCGTGTCTAGGCATAGTATTTTGTACAGGAAGGGTGTCATCCTGTACAAAAATCTATGCTAGACTCACACACTCACACCCTAGTGCTCTGGTGCTAAGGAGTGTTTATGGCGCAGGGCCGCTGTAATCAGTGCTGGCGCAAGGGAAAGGGAAGGATAGAGACATATCTTTGAAAATATGGTGCTTTCCTGCTCCCTCCCTGTCGAGCATCGCAGCCTCGCGGGGGGGCTGCACTGCATTGCGTGGAGATTTGGTAAATCTCCCCCGAAATGTCTTTTACAAGCAGTTAACATTGTGAATTATAATTCCAATATGTTTCAATTTAGTAATTTTCAATATCTTTACATCCAACAGAAAACAAGCCTTGACTGTATGAAATGACCATCAATATTGAAGCGAATGCTGTAAATCTTCAATAATAGCAGAAATAATGAGCTACAGTATTCAGCGCAGTCGGCGACAGAGGAGCCTGCACACAAACTGACAGATCCTGGCTGAAGCATCAAGGGCAGTTCATTGATTATAAGAGTCTGAGCTGTGCACCTCCACGCCACAAGATAAAGAAATTACCTTAGGAAAATTAAGGCAACAACAATAACAAACCACCTCCTGTATAAACAAGTGTCCAATACCAACTTTGATCATGGGATCTGTATGGTGTGATTACCGCAGTGCTCTGTTTTCTAATATGATGACAAGCCATCATTCCCTGCTCTAGGTGAATTGTAAACTCTTTCTGGACAAACAATAGTAACCAGAGAAGAGCACAACAGAGCGGAGCCAGACAACTGACAGGTAAAGGAAAGACGAGTTCTTCTATCTACAATACAATAGACTGTCCTAAATTGCACCGGTCAGAAGGAAGATACATCTTTACCCTCAAGCGTGTATAGCCATAATCCAATCTAAAGGCACAATCACCTACTAAAATACCTTCTACGTATTAGGAGTGTGGCAAATATTTGGTGGCTATTGCATTTATTGTTAAAACAGAAATCAAATGTGCAAAATACTGCACATATAAAGTGTGTGAGAAAAACACGAGTGCTTTATCAGCCATGTTGGCCCATCAGGATATACAGTCATGGGATGTAGACAAATATATACCCGACCCACAGACACTAACCAAGAAAGAAGAATCCTACACATGCAGCAAGAGCTTTGGTTTGTCATCACCACTCAAGCTTCATCAGCAAACGTACACAGGACAAAAACCATTCAAGTGCAGTGAATGTGTCAAGAGCTTTAGTAGGTTATCAGAACTACAAAGACACCAGCGAACACACACAGGAGAAAAGCCATTCAAGTGTAGTGAATGTGTCAAGAGCTTTAGTAGGCTATCAGAACTAAAAAGACACCAGCGAACACACACAGGGGAAAAGCCATACCATTGCATTGAATGTGGGAAGAGCTTTAGTCAGTTATCAAGCCTTCAAAGCCATCAGAGAACACACACAGGGGAAAAACCATTCAAGTGCAGTGAGTGTGTAAAGAGCTTTAGTCACTCATTAAATCTCCAAACACATCAGCGAATACACACAGGGGAAAAACCATTCAAGTGCAGTGAATGTGCAAAGAACTTTAGTCAGTTGTCACACCTTAAAAGACATAATCAGACACACCAAGAGGAAAAACCATTCAAGTGCAGTGAATGTGCAAAGTGCTTTCGTCAGTTATCAGAACTAAAAAGTCATCAGCGAACACACATGGGGGAAAAACCATTCAAGTGCAGTGATTGTGCAAAGTGCTTTATTGAGTTATCAAGCCTTCAAAGACATCAGCAAACCCACGCAAGGGAAAAGCCATTGAAGTGCAGTGAATGTGCAAAAAGCTTTAGTCACTTATCAGACTTACAAAGACATCAACGAACACACACAGGGGAAAAACCATTCAAGTGCAGTGAATGTGTGAAGAGCTTTAGTCGATTATCACACCTTCAAAGTCATCAACGAACACACACGGGGGAAAAACCATTCAAGTGCAGTGAATGTGCAAAGTGCTTTAGTCAGTTATCAGACCTAAATAGTCATCAGCGAACACACACTGGGGAAAAACCTTATCATTGTAGTGAATGTGACAGTAGTTTTCGCAGCTCTTCAGCATTAAGGAATCATCAGCGAACTCACACCGGAGAAAAAGCATTCAAGTGCAAAGAATGTGGGAAGAGCTTTAGTCGGTTATCAAACCTCCAAGCACATCAGCGAACACACACAGGGGAAAAACCCTATCATTGCAGTGAATGTGACGGTAGTTTTCGCTTCTCTTCAGTATTAAGAAATCATCAGCGAACACACACAGGAGAAAAACCATTCAAGTGCAGTGAATGTGCAAAGTGCTTCAGAAAGTCATCACACCTACAAAATCATCAGCGAACACACACAGGAGAAAAGCCATTTAAATGCTGTGAATGTGGGAAGAGCTTTAGTAAATTAGAAAATCTAGAAACCCATAATCGAACACACACAGGGGAAAAACCATACCATTGCAATGAATGTGAACGCATTTTTAGTCGTTCCTCAACATTAAGGATTCATCAGCGAACACACACAGCAGAATAGTCATTCAAGTGCAGTGAATGTGCAAAGTGCTTTAGTCACTTATCAAACCTCTAAACATATCAGCGAATGCACACAGGTGAAAAACCCTATAATTGTAGTGAATGTGACAGTAGTTTTCACTTCTCTTCAGCATTAAGGTATTATCAACAAACTCACACAGGAGAAAAACCATTCAAGTGCAATAAATGTGGGAAGAGTTTTAGTCGATTATCAGAGCTACAAAGCCATCAGCGAACACACACGGGGGAAAACATAGAAGGGCACGGAAAGTGTGAAGGGCTTTTATCAATGTTCGATCCCACACAACCCTCTGTGAATACAGTGCTTCATTTAACTCAATGGAAATAATCCTAGAGATGCAGAGAATCCGAAAAGATTTTAAGAACATCAAAAATAATATTGACCCATCAGCGGACATAGACAAGAGCTGAACGGTGCAGTTATTATGAGAGGAATGAATTACGGAAAAGATTAAATTCAAGTTATGTGGAACATTGAAATACCAGATTATAGAAGACTGGACTAGCAGTAAAGAAGAAAAGCAGATAACAGTATTTGCAGAATTATAAAAGTGTTTGTGTTCAATGATTGTTCACTTCTGTACACATAGCAAAGCAACATGATGTATCAGGATACACAATGGGAGACGAGCACAATGTGGACTAAAAGAAAAGAAACATTGTTGAATTTTATTTGGTGAAGAAGAGATACAAAGAAAAACATTCAATTGCATCTGATCACACTACCTGAAAAAGCAACACAGAACAATACTGGGACTAACAACTGTACTTTCAGCTAACTTGTCAGATTAAAACTTGTAAACCCAACGCACCCAGAGTGGACATGTTGTCAGAGCTCTGGAGATGGAAGCTTCTTTGGTAAAATGTATGTATTACTATTAACAAATGCCACTGCAGTATATGTAATGAACTAAAGCGAAGCAACGGTGTTCAAGAAATAACCTATTTTTTAGATTTAAAAGAGCATATACCTTGTTAAGTAAGTTTTGCTGCACCTTTTACACACTGTTATCGGTTGATGGATCAGCTTGTGCCTCAGGCCTTATAACACCGTGTGACACGTGGCTCCTCTCAAGCTTGGCTCTCTCTATTCACTTGCCATACTTTTTACCAGAATTAAGCCACTGTAAGCAGCAGACTCTGAATAATGTGGTGAAATAGTGAAATCTCACATCAAAAGCATATATGTGCCAGGACAATCAATTGCACTCCCAGCAACTCGTCTTCCACACTGATTGTCCCTTGGTCTCAAATGTTCTGAAGGATTTGTTGTATGAATGCCAGAAGTGAAAGTGACATTCATGAAGCTAAAGCTAACAGGAGTGTGTGGGATATAGAGAAGGGGAGAGATAAAGAGAGCGAGAGAAATAAATAAAGGGGGAGAAAAAGAGAGAAATGGAAGGGGGGGAACAGCAAGTTATCTTTATTCACCTAAAAATAGAAGAAGCAGCCGAATAAATGTCAAAGTGTGACATCACCAGAAAAAACGGGCTGAATACCTGTGAATTTGTATATTTATTTTTAATAGCTATAGACCCATGTCATGCCGATAAACAGGGCACAAGTAAGGAAAATAGTGAAGGAGCCCATTATCATATGCAAATCACAATGACGTCACATGTAGTGCGTCACAAGAAGTGATGTCAGGCACTTATAATAGTTTTCACATGAAAAGTCGACGGCCTGATTTAAAAAACAAGAAACATAAAATAATGTAAAATGGTTTTGGTATCAGTTTTTATACATCATGTGTTTTTCCCACTATCAGTTTATAACTAAACTCGAAAAAGGCTGAAAGTGTAAATATTTTTAAACAGATATGTGGAACTTGGAAATTACATTTTTAAACAGTTTTTAGTGAATACATAATATGTGCTTTTAATTTGCGTTTGTTTACTGACGTTGTTCTTTATCCAGCCCTTAAGCTCCAAAGTATTTCACATTTACTGTGTATTAAGCAATAGAAAGGCTCGTTTTGTCTAGATCTCTATTCCTCTCTTGTATCACTCACACTAAAAAATATTAGGGACTATTGGGCTATTTTCCGGTCTGTCATGCTTAAACCGGCATGCCGGACCAGAACAGAGCCCATTAGTAGGAGTTTTGCCGACGTCTGTCTGTGGTAATAAACACAGTGGAGCTGGTAAAGTTTTTTACGGATAGAACCTTGGCGAGAGGATGCGCAACATATACAGCCATTTGAGTCTACTCCTATTTGTGCAAAAGAAATGACACAAAAGGGCCTGGTATAGGATAATAATTTGCTTCCCTGAACAGACAGTACACTGTTCCAATATATGGAGGCATTGCTAAAGGCTGCACGAAGGCTGTTCGAATTGTCGTACTTGAAATGATTTCTCCACTGGCTTGGTAGCTACAGATTAACCCATTTTGGTTTGTTGTTTGAGATTCATTTTATAACAAGTATTGGTCCTGAAGAAGGTGGTGTTGCCACTGAAACGCGCGTAGACCAACACATCACCCATGAGGAACGGCCCCTGAGAGGCAGTGACATTATAAGCAACTGATGTTTAAGACCTTCCAGTAGTGAACTGTTTGCTCTTTAGGCATTTGTGGGACCCGTCATAGGGTTGAAACTCTTCTTCTTTTAACTATGAATGAGAGTGTATGAGTGTCTGCACTGCCACACCGGTATTGACTAACTCCTCCCTTCAACGTTAGTACTCTCACACGTATGGTGTAGGGACACATATGTTCGCGACTATCATTTTACATGGCTGGACTTCTGTCAGTTGCATCTATAGTAGTCTCCCCCTTCTGGGCTCATGTGCTTTAATTTCCTTTTAGAGCTATTGTGCATGACTTGTCTCTTCCCTATAAATTTTGGTTCCCATTACATCTGTTCCCCTACTCAGCTTGCCATTGATTATGTGTAATACTCAAGAGTCTCCTCTCATTTTCTCCATTGTACTACATATAGAATTTTGCACTTAGTGTGTTTGTGTTAAGAATTAACATGTAATTTTGCTCAAGTATATTTATTTACATTGCATTTCATGTTTCCACCTTTTGATGTCACCCCAACACCAATATTCACCACTTGTTAGTATTGTTTCTCATTATCATTCCACAATGGTTCTTTTGCTCGCTCCCTTGTGCAGTCACGATTTTTACGCCACGGGGCCTGTCTCCATACTAAGTCACATTTACATTTGTCTGTCCACTTTTCTTCCTAGGGTTATTGGGGGTCTCGATATATATTTCCCCTTTGTTGTGTTTATCTTGGTTTTTTGCAACAACTAATTCTATGATTTTCTATTACTTTACTATATGTTTTGTATCTTCCCCAGCCCTGAAGAAGTCAAGGGTTACTTCCCTTATGTGACGAAACACCTGTTGGCTGGTTGTGTTTCTTTGTTGCATTATTAAATACATTTGCATATTATACTGGTTTCGACCACAGATATTTGTACAATACGAGACATTTCAACCATTGTTATAACCTTATTACTTGTGCCCAGGACTGTGCTTTCAGTATGTGCATATACTCTGAGCAAACGAGATATGCGGTCGATTTTATTCTAGCTAAGAGCGGTGGTGCTTGCTCAATAATAGGAGAGCAGTGTGTGGTCGGTATCGCGAATAAAGGAAAGGAATATAACTCAGCATATTTTAGACATTTTGTAAAATGTTCGAGGAATGAAGAGCGGTAATTTGAGTTGGTCTTTATTTGGTGGTTGGGGTTGGGTTCTAGAAAAGGTGATATATTTCATTGTTCTTTTAATTTGTTGCTGTGTCTTGATTCACTGTCTTCCCTTAAGCTGTTCATACTGTGCTACATATTTCTCTCCCAAAAGGTTTTCAGTTCATGATAATAATTCAACTATAATGCTTCAAAAGGAGCTTGATACTATTATGCAAATAGATGAGTGTTTTTGGTTCAACTACTTCTCTTGCCGGTTCTGTTCCTGATGTTACTCGTACTACTGATATTTAGTGTCATTTTCTTCCACTCGTTTGCTATGCATATATACATATATTCGTACTTGACATGTTATCACCTGTATTCATCTATTGTCTCAACTTGTAGAATTGTAACATCCTTTACCTGATAGCAAGAATAAAGATGTCTGTGTTAGCTAATAAATGCTAAAAGGAGGGTCTGTTAGTTGAAATGTATTACCCCCATATTACTCGTATTTTACCTGATATTATGTTAACATTTAAGTAGCTATTTCGTAATATATTCTTGCTGTATGCATATGCAATTAATAAGTACAGATGTTACGTTAGGTAGGTTGACATCTATTTCACCATTTTAGCTTTCGAAGACGCCATTTTAATCAAAACATTTACTTGAAACCTTTACCAAAAACGGTCCTTGGTAAGTTTTGTTTCTCAAAGGTTGAATCTTGCTCATTAATGCATGCCTTTTCTGTTACATAGAGGCCTGCTCCCACCTGTCTAGTGGGGAGGATAAGATAGACGACCTTGGGCAGTAGATAACTTGTGCCAGGCTGTGGAATATAAAGTTATGTTCTGTACCCCCCATTGTATTATGACGGCTACCAGTGTTTTTCCATAATAGGCGGGTCTTTGTGGGCTCCGCAACATACATAATGTAACTTTATGACTGTAAGAGTCAGTCCCTCGTCAGCCATCATAGGAGGATGGTCAGATTGATTTCCAGTGCAGGGTACTTTGTGAATAAACTAGTTTGCTTCTATTCTGTACTGTGTCATTAACTCTTCATTCTTTGAAGTTTAGAGGAGGTCGGGAGTGACCCGGGTGGCCCTAGTTGTGTCACTTTTCTTTTTACTGGTCTCCAGCTCCGTCCAAGGCATTCATTCTTCAAAGTGCAGAGCCATGTTTCTGATGCTATCAGGTTGCTGCCTCTATTGGCAGTGCTTTAAAGGGAACTACAGAACTGCAGGTACTCACTCTCCAGCGTACCTGCTTGCTGCTCAGAAGTGCCGTACTCTCCCATTACAGGTATCCTACCAGTACTGAGACGTGCAGGTGCTCTCCCTTGTGAATGGAAGCGGTGCAGGTGTCTCCCTTGTGAAGTAAGGAAGTGCAGATTCTGTCCCTTGTGAATGAATGAAGTGCTGGTGCTGTCCCTTGTGAAGGAATGAAGTGCAGGTGCTGTCCCTTGTGGATCACACAGATGCAATACATTATTACTTTTCTGAAGTGATTTCCCAGGATTGAAAGATGTAGTTTGTGACTACAGTTACTGAAGTAGTAGACTAGGTGCATGTGGCCCTGACACAGTGCACTGGATATCTCCTGGGAAGCAGTAGCCTGCTAGAGCGTATGGGTCACCCGATCCGTTTTGCATAATGTTTTATAACACATTATTTAAGCTTATTTTTTTAGGGCTAAGTCTGCGGCAATATAAATTAGTTGTGAAGGAGATTGTGATGTTGTATATTAGGTTATATTTATGAACAAGCAAACAATGGGATCAAGTGGATTCTCTTTAGAGGGAAGGTTGCGCACCTGCTCCTTAGTGTATATGTGATATGAGTGAGAATGGTATTGGTAATGACTGTATGGTTTGCCAAACCCTGCTTGCCCAATAGCAGGCATTGCTATAGCAGGCCTGGTGGGGAACGGAAAGACGATCATGTCTCCCTTACAAATAGGCTGTTGGGCTGTATGTGGGTGTGCCTAGTTTCGTCACATTGATGATGGTCTTCTGATTTGTCAAAAAGATGGGCTGAAAAACTCAAGAATCCACCTTTCTGAGAGGGGGTGATTCAGATTGGGCTGTTAATTGTTTTTTTTTTTAAATAGAAGTGTCTCCTTGCGTTAAGGTGCATTTCCATTTTCAGACCAGCATGCCAAAACACAGCCAGTAACTTTGAGCGGTGGGGCAACTACTTGTCTGCATATCTTCAAGTGTGTGTGTGTGTGTGTGTGTGTGTGTGTGTGTGTGTGTGTGTGTGTGTGTGTAGGCGTTTAGAGCTCCCAGGGGTTATTACTGTTAACCACATTATTAACAGGAAACAACTACACATTTGATGAATATCCCAATCTTTGACTATTTGCATATATCTTGTGCAAATACACCACACTTATGCATATTATGCCGGCATTACATCCTGCAAACACACACGTCAAACCCACTGTGCATGAATTGTAGGCAGCTAGGGATTGGTTGACCATCGCTATGTATCATATGGCTAAACAACCAATTTCTTTGTGTTGAGTGTTTCCATATCATGAGAGTATATGTGCTCGTATTCACTCAGATGGCCAGGGGTCAATGGCCAGCTGTGCATGCTCTCACTTACGTCACTACTCATCATGGAACATCTAGTTGGGGATCTTGCACTCACCTTTGTTGCTGGAGTCAGCTTTCTGGCTGCCAAACATCCTCAGAATTTATTTTGACCCCCACTTGGAGCAAATGACGTAAATAGGTCGGTGAGTGACTGCTTTTGTCAGAGAGATCAGCACCTGAGCATAATAGGACAGAATGTATGAAGCTCTGTGGTAATACTGAATAAGCAGCTACCTATGTTATGCCATCTATTAATGTAATAACTGCACTTTCACAATTGCTTTATTGACCTTCCTGCTTTATCAAATTTGCTTGAAAATGCACGATTTTTCTTCTTTTTTTCAAAACTTTCTTGTGGGGGGCAATCCCCCCCAAACCCCCCTTTTGGGGTTCGGGCTCGCTCGCTACGCTCGCTCGCTACGGTGCTGTATGCTAATTAGTTTGCGCCCCACCACTTTAAAATCTCACCCACCACTACTGGGTGCACCTAATGCCATCGGCCACCAGGAGTCGTCCCAGGCTGAGGGGGTGGAACCGAGGATGAGGACCTCCGTCTTGTCCGAGTTCTGTTTCAGACCGCTATTCCTCATCCAGTTGGCTACAGCCTTTATTCCTTCGTGGAGGTTGGTTTTGGCAGTGCGGGGGTCCTTGGTGAGTGAGAGGATCAGCTGGGTGTCATCAGCGTAGACGATGCTTAGGTCGTGCCGTAGGGCGACATGGGCGAGTGGTGCCATGTATACGTTGAACAACGTTGGGCTGAGGGATCACCCTTGGGGTACGCCGCAGATGATCTTGGTGGATTTGGAACGGAAGGGAGGGAGGCGGACTCTCTGGGTTCTCCCGGAGAGGAAGGAGGTGGTCCAGTCCAAGGCCTTCTCTTGGATTCCGATGTCGTGGAGGCGTGCTTTTAGTGTGCAATGGCAGGCTGTGTCGAAGAAATTCCAGACTTTCAGAGCACGAGGTCTGTGGCTTGACCAGTGGAACTGCAATAAAGAAGATAACGTAGACCAGTTCTACCTCTCCCGACCTTTGAACTGTTCATTGAGGAAAGAAGCCCTTGTCTGGAAGGAAAATCTGCACAAGGCACAGCGGACAGAAGCCACAGCCTGAAAGGAAGGTATGCACAAGGCGCATCTGACAGAAGCTGCAGCCTGAAAGGAAGATCTGCACAAGGCGCATCTGACAAAAGCCGCAGCCTGAAAGGAAGATCTGCACATGGCGCAGCTGACAGAGGTCCTGACTGGAAGGAAGATCTGCATAAGGCACAGCTGACAGAAGTCCAGCCTAGAAAGGAAGATCTGCACAAGGCGCAGCTGACAGAAGCCCTATCTGGAAGGAAGATCTTCACAGGGCGCAGCTGACAGAAGTCCTGCCTGGAAGGACGATCTGCACAAGGCGCAGCTGACAGAATTCCTACCTGGAAGGACAATCTGCACAAGGAACAGCTGACAGAAGTACAGCCTAGAAAGGAAGATCTGCACAAGGCGCAGCTGACAGAAGTCCTGCCTGAAAGGAAGATCCGCACAGGGCGCAGCTGACAGAAGCACCTATATCGAAGGAAGATCTGCACACGGCCCAGCTGACAAAAGTCCTGCCTGAAAGGAAGATCTGCAGAACGCGCGGCTGACAAAATTCCTGCCTGGAAGGAAGATCTGCACAAGGAGCAGCTGACAGAAGTCCAGCCTAGAAAGGAAGATCTGCCCAATGCGCAGCTGACAAAAGTCCTGCCTGGAATGAAGATCTGCACAAGGCGCAGCTGACAGAAGTCCTGCCTGGAAGTACGATCTGCACAAGGCGCAGCTGACAGAATTCCTGCCTGGAAGGAAGATCTGCACAAGGCGCAGCTGACAGAAGTCCTGCCTGGAAGGAAGATCTGCACAAGGAGCAGCTGACAGAAGTCCAGCCTAGAAAGGAAGATCTGCCCAATGCGCAGCTGACAAAAGTCCTGCCTGGAATGAAGATCTGCACAAGGCGCAGCTGACAGAAGTCCTGCCTGGAAGTACGATCTGCACAAGGCGCAGCTGACAGAATTCCTTCCTTGAAGGACAATCTGCACAAGGAGTGGAGAAGTGTGGCTCACTGGTTAGAGCAGGCAGACCTTGAAGCAGAGGTCAGACCCGGGACCAGGGTTCAATTCCCGACGCAGCAGGGTCTTGAGCTCAAATGTCCACGGACTCGATAATTCTCGCTTCGGTGCCTGACCTAATCATGGGTTCACACTCTGCAACTCTGGGCATTAAGCTTGCTTAATCTCCACAACGGCCCCCCGCGGCGGGATGCCTGGCTTTCACCTTGGGGATGCCCTGTAGGGGCTATCTCACAGGGAAAAGCCAGGACGGGTTCCCAAGGCAAGCTCTTAGAGACCCCTGGGTGATAAGTGCTATATAAATCCAATATACAATACAATACAATACAATACAATACAATACAATACAATACAATACAATACAATACAAGGAGCAGCTGACAGAAGTCCAGCCTAGAAAGGAAGATCTGCACAAGGCGCAGCTGACCAAAGTCCTGCCTGGAATGAAGATCTGCACATGGCGCAGCTGACAGAAGTCCTGCCTGGAAGGACGATCTGCACAAGGAGCAGCTGACAGACGTCCAGCCTAGAAAGGAAGAGCTGCACAAAGCGCGGCTTACAGAAGTCCTGCCTGGAAGGAAGATCTGCACAAGGCGCGGATGACAGAAGTCCTGCCTGGCGGTGACCTCAAAGCAGTGAGAGACCAACAAACCACAAGATCCTTCAAGCCCAGCTAGCCACACTGGACACAATGACCACCAAAGGCCTGATTTAGATTTCAGCAAATGGTTTGTTCCATCACAAATCTGACAGGTATCCTGCCCGCCCCATTAAAAATGCATTACATCCTGTGGCAATTATAATAAGACAGACAGGATATCTGTCACGTTTTGATTATGCCTTGGTGTAGTTCGCAGTGTTTTACTCCGCGGAACTCCACACATGCCAGGAAAACTCTGCCGTACTCCACGGACTTCCGCAAGTGGCAGAGTTTGTTAAGTTGCTCTTGGCTTTAATGCCAGGAGTTTGTCCCGCACTGTAAAATCAGCGCGAACAGCACTACATGTTGCTCCAGAAAGCGCTGCTGCTTTCTGCCGCTCGAATTGACATTCTAATCAGGTGGCAGCTTCATCAACGAGAATGGCAGATTTCTTCACATGAGTGGTTGTGACCTGCCTTGACCTCCTGCAATGAGAAATCTCACCAGGAGGAGGTCTAGCGTGTTATATTTTCTCACAAGTACTCACCACCTTACCGTTGGTGAACCGCTTGAGAAAAAAAACCTCAGTTCTGCATTACTTTGTGGAGTTCTTTGGAACTCCGCACACTGGGCAAAAATTTGCGAGCTACGCCGACAGAGATGAATTCTTCACCAACCCCTAGTTTTGTGGCAATAATCTGTTAGACAAACTCAAACTAGGCCATATGTGTGCAATAAGTATTGTAGAAGAAGTGAGAACCATGGCCTTGTGACTATCATGCCGTTATCTGACTTCTGATGAACCCCACAGAGTGAGTGTGCAACCAGAGGGCAGAAGGGGGGCCGAAGGACAGGAAATTACATAAACTTGAAGATGACAAATATGGAAAGGTAGAAATGTCGCATCACCTGTGGATAATTTACACCTCCTCCTGTTCTACCAAATGCCCATCCGGTCACAACGTGGCATCCTGGGCCCCAAACAGACAAATACATGCCAGATGCCATGTAATGGTGGAAAAGGGGATAAAAAGAGTAATATGCACACATCTGCTCTGGGATATGTCAGGTAAATTATTGGTTGTGATGGATTCTCTATAAGTACTAAAGGACTGATATCGTTGAATATTAAATTATATGAATCAACATTTGTTTTCCTTATCTGCGCTTATAATGTAAAGGATGGGCCTTACAGTGAACCCCTTGTTCTGTTTGACACAAAAGCCCCGGAAGGAGCTGCAACTTACAGAACGTTATCTACTTTAGGAAGATCTAAAGACTTGCTTTTTAAAGTTGTCTTTCAGGGCCAGAACCGAGCGCTGTAAGTTCCACTAGTTTCAGGGAGATGGCCAGATGTTATGACGATAGGAAACCCCGCTCAACTCACAATAATGTTCCAATCTTCCAAGTTAGAAGAAACCAGAAATGCTTGAACCAAGGGAGCTGTTGAAAGTGTCAAAGGTTGCTTAAGAACAGCGAGGTAAAGACAGGAGTTGGCATTTGAGATGATCTTAAGTGAATAGGAAAGGAACGAGAAGTGTGTGAATGGAGTAACTTTTGTTGTATACCTCGTGAAAAAGTTACTGGAAATTTTGCAGCCCACCCTGATCCATCTCTTTTTCTAAACTCTATTGTTGTTTAAATGAAATCCTGACCATATGCGTCCATCTTAAGCTATACCTCGAGCACTTGGGTGCTCCAGGGGCACCCGTACTTTGCTAAGTTAGCCTGTAAACACTGGTAAATCACCTCTGTTTCAGACATTAATAAGATATCACCTGATCAACAGAACTTTTAGTTAAATATCTTTGTATGATGAACAATTCCTTGCTAAGTTTTAAAGGCGGTAAAGAAGGGGAAGATTTACTAATATTTTGCGCCGTATTTTCGTCACAAAAGTGGCACAAAACAGCGCAAAATCTTTTTTTCCTAATTCACTTGCCAGCCCTACTCTTGTTTTGCGGTACAAAATGGGGTGGTGATGGAGGGAGAATCTGAATCAATCAAACACTCACACCCAGTCAAAAGATTTGGGTTTAATCCATCACCGTTCTTTAGCCCACTCTGCCACCCCAGTTCAGACATGGCTATATGCAAATCAGTCTGACCATGCGCCTCATGGGAACAGTCCAGCCCGAACTGCCAAGCCATGTCTTCCCTGGACCGGAAACAAGCTTCTGTGGACCGCTTTCTTGCATTCCAGACGTCTTCAGCCCGGCTTGCTTGAATCCAGTGGCAAAGTGAGCAAGGGACTCACGTCTGAGCATACCCTGCCACGCTTATGGCGGCCAAAAGCGGTACAAAAGGGGGTGGTGATGGAGGGAGCATCTGAATCAATCAAACACTCACACCCAGTCAAAAGATCTGGGTTTAATCCATCCATTATTTAGCGCTGGAAATAACGTAAAAGTAATGTGAAGCAGTTCATATCACTGCTTCGCAATACTTCACACCTTGGGGGCCTGTCAAGGTGGGTGCATGGACGTTCCCGTGCAACCACCCAAGGTTTCTCACGCTAAAACCAATTGACCAAATACAGTAGCTTGGGTGTAGCGTGAAAAAATTGCACCCTTTTAAACTAGGCGCAAGGAAGGAGAAATGCTTTGATTTATCCTTCCTTTTCCGACTTTGCATGCATGAAGCTCTCTGCAACACGCATACAAAGTGGTAAAAGCTTTCCCTCGTGTCTAGGCATAGTATTTTGTACAGGAAGGGTGTCATCCTGTACAAAAATCTATGCTAGACTCACACACTCACACCCTAGTGCTCTGGTGCTAAGGAGTGTTTATGGCGCAGGGCCGCTGTAATCAGTGCTGGCGCAAGGGAAAGGGAAGGATAGAGACATATCTTTGAAAATATGGTGCTTTCCTGCTCCCTCCCTGTCGAGCATCGCAGCCTCGCGGGGGGGCTGCACTGCATTGCGTGGAGATTTGGTAAATCTCCCCCGAAATGTCTTTTACAAGCAGTTAACATTGTGAATTATAATTCCAATATGTTTCAATTTAGTAATTTTCAATATCTTTACATCCAACAGAAAACAAGCCTTGACTGTATGAAATGACCATCAATATTGAAGCGAATGCTGTAAATCTTCAATAATAGCAGAAATAATGAGCTACAGTATTCAGCGCAGTCGGCGACAGAGGAGCCTGCACACAAACTGACAGATCCTGGCTGAAGCATCAAGGGCAGTTCATTGATTATAAGAGTCTGAGCTGTGCACCTCCACGCCACAAGATAAAGAAATTACCTTAGGAAAATTAAGGCAACAACAATAACAAACCACCTCCTGTATAAACAAGTGTCCAATACCAACTTTGATCATGGGATCTGTATGGTGTGATTACCGCAGTGCTCTGTTTTCTAATATGATGACAAGCCATCATTCCCTGCTCTAGGTGAATTGTAAACTCTTTCTGGACAAACAATAGTAACCAGAGAAGAGCACAACAGAGCGGAGCCAGACAACTGACAGGTAAAGGAAAGACGAGTTCTTCTATCTACAATACAATAGACTGTCCTAAATTGCACCGGTCAGAAGGAAGATACATCTTTACCCTCAAGCGTGTATAGCCATAATCCAATCTAAAGGCACAATCACCTACTAAAATACCTTCTACGTATTAGGAGTGTGGCAAATATTTGGTGGCTATTGCATTTATTGTTAAAACAGAAATCAAATGTGCAAAATACTGCACATATAAAGTGTGTGAGAAAAACACGAGTGCTTTATCAGCCATGTTGGCCCATCAGGAAATACAGTCATGGGATGTAGACAAATATATACCCGACCCACAGACACTAACCAAGAAAGAAGAATCCTACACATGCAGCAAGAGCTTTGGTTTGTCATCACCACTCAAGCTTCATCAGCAAACGTACACAGGACAAAAACCATTCAAGTGCAGTGAATGTGTCAAGAGCTTTAGTAGGTTATCAGAACTACAAAGACACCAGCGAACACACACAGGAGAAAAGCCATTCAAGTGTAGTGAATGTGTCAAGAGCTTTAGTAGGCTATCAGAACTAAAAAGACACCAGCGAACACACACAGGGGAAAAGCCATACCATTGCATTGAATGTGGGAAGAGCTTTAGTCAGTTATCAAGCCTTCAAAGTCATCAGAGAACACACACAGGGGAAAAACCATTCAAGTGCAGTGAGTGTGTAAAGAGCTTTAGTCACTCATTAAATCTCCAAACACATCAGCGAATACACACAGGGGAAAAACCATTCAAGTGCAGTGAATGTGCAAAGAACTTTAGTCAGTTGTCACACCTTAAAAGACATAATCAGACACACCAAGAGGAAAAACCATTCAAGTGCAGTGAATGTGCAAAGTGCTTTCGTCAGTTATCAGAACTAAAAAGTCATCAGCGAACACACATGGGGGAAAAACCATTCAAGTGCAGTGATTGTGCAAAGTGCTTTATTGAGTTATCAAGCCTTCAAAGACATCAGCAAACCCACGCAAGGGAAAAGCCATTGAAGTGCAGTGAATGTGCAAAAAGCTTTAGTCACTTATCAGACTTACAAAGACATCAACGAACACACACAGGGGAAAAACCATTCAAGTGCAGTGAATGTGTGAAGAGCTTTAGTCGATTATCACACCTTCAAAGTCATCAACGAACACACACGGGGGAAAAACCATTCAAGTGCAGTGAATGTGCAAAGTGCTTTAGTCAGTTATCAGACCTAAATAGTCATCAGCGAACACACACTGGGGAAAAACCTTATCATTGTAGTGAATGTGACAGTAGTTTTCGCAGCTCTTCAGCATTAAGGAATCATCAGCGAACTCACACCGGAGAAAAAGCATTCAAGTGCAAAGAATGTGGGAAGAGCTTTAGTCGGTTATCAAACCTCCAAGCACATCAGCGAACACACACAGGGGAAAAACCCTATCATTGCAGTGAATGTGACGGTAGTTTTCGCTTCTCTTCAGTATTAAGAAATCATCAGCGAACACACACAGGAGAAAAACCATTCAAGTGCAGTGAATGTGCAAAGTGCTTCAGAAAGTCATCACACCTACAAAATCATCAGCGAACACACACAGGAGAAAAGCCATTTAAATGCTGTGAATGTGGGAAGAGCTTTAGTAAATTAGAAAATCTAGAAACCCATAATCGAACACACACAGGGGAAAAACCATACCATTGCAATGAATGTGAACGCATTTTTAGTCGTTCCTCAACATTAAGGATTCATCAGCGAACACACACAGCAGAATAGTCATTCAAGTGCAGTGAATGTGCAAAGTGCTTTAGTCACTTATCAAACCTCTAAACATATCAGCGAATGCACACAGGTGAAAAACCCTATAATTGTAGTGAATGTGACAGTAGTTTTCACTTCTCTTCAGCATTAAGGTATTATCAACAAACTCACACAGGAGAAAAACCATTCAAGTGCAATAAATGTGGGAAGAGTTTTAGTCGATTATCAGAGCTACAAAGCCATCAGCGAACACACACGGGGGAAAACATAGAAGGGCACGGAAAGTGTGAAGGGCTTTTATCAATGTTCGATCCCACACAACCCTCTGTGAATACAGTGCTTCATTTAACTCAATGGAAATAATCCTAGAGATGCAGAGAATCCGAAAAGATTTTAAGAACATCAAAAATAATATTGACCCATCAGCGGACATAGACAAGAGCTGAACGGTGCAGTTATTATGAGAGGAATGAATTACGGAAAGGATTAAATTCAAGTTATGTGGAACATTGAAATACCAGATTATAGAAGACTGGACTAGCAGTAAAGAAGAAAAGCAGATAACAGTATTTGCAGAATTATAAAAGTGTTTGTGTTCAATGATTGTTCACTTCTGTACACATAGCAAAGCAACATGATGTATCAGGATACACAATGGGAGACGAGCACAATGTGGACTAAAAGAAAAGAAACATTGTTGAATTTTATTTGGTGAAGAAGAGATACAAAGAAAAACATTCAATTGCATCTGATCACACTACCTGAAAAAGCAACACAGAACAATACTGGGACTAACAACTGTACTTTCAGCTAACTTGTCAGATTAAAACTTGTAAACCCAACGCACCCAGAGTGGACATGTTGTCAGAGCTCTGGAGATGGAAACTTCTTTGGTAAAATGTATGTATTACTATTAACAAATGCCACTGCAGTATATGTAATGAACTAAAGCGAAGCAACGGTGTTCAAGAAATAACCTATTTTTTAGATTTAAAAGAGCATATACCTTGTTAAGTAAGTTTTGCTGCACCTTTTACACACTGTTATCGGTTGATGGATCAGCTTGTGCCTCAGGCCTTATAACACCGTGTGACACGTGGCTCCTCTCAAGCTTGGCTCTCTCTATTCACTTGCCATACTTTTTACCAGAATTAAGCCACTGTAAGCAGCAGACTCTGAATAATGTGGTGAAATAGTGAAATCTCACATCAAAAGCATATATGTGCCAGGACAATCAATTGCACTCCCAGCAACTCGTCTTCCACACTGATTGTCCCTTGGTCTCAAATGTTCTGAAGGATTTGTTGTATGAATGCCAGAAGTGAAAGTGACATTCATGAAGCTAAAGCTAACAGGAGTGTGTGGGATATAGAGAAGGGGAGAGATAAAGAGAGCGAGAGAAATAAATAAAGGGGGAGAAAAAGAGAGAAATGGAAGGGGGGGAACAGCAAGTTATCTTTATTCACCTAAAAATAGAAGAAGCAGCCGAATAAATGTCAAAGTGTGACATCACCAGAAAAAACGGGCTGAATACCTGTGAATTTGTATATTTATTTTTAATAGCTATAGACCCATGTCATGCCGATAAACAGGGCACAAGTAAGGAAAATAGTGAAGGAGCCCATTATCATATGCAAATCACAATGACGTCACATGTAGTGCGTCACAAGAAGTGATGTCAGGCACTTATAATAGTTTTCACATGAAAAGTCGACGGCCTGATTTAAAAAACAAGAAACATAAAATAATGTAAAATGGTTTTGGTATCAGTTTTTATACATCATGTGTTTTTCCCACTATCAGTTTGTAACTAAACTCGAAAAAGGCTGAAAGTGTAAATATTTTTAAACAGATATGTGGAACTTGGAAATTACATTTTTAAACAGTTTTTAGTGAATACATAATATGTGCTTTTAATTTGCGTTTGTTTACTGACGTTGTTCTTTATCCAGCCCTTAAGCTCCAAAGTATTTCACATTTACTGTGTATTAAGCAATAGAAAGGCTCGTTTTGTCTAGATCTCTATTCCTCTCTTGTATCACTCACACTAAAAAATATTAGGGACTATTGGGCTATTTTCCGGTCTGTCATGCTTAAACCGGCATGCCGGACCAGAACAGAGCCCATTAGTAGGAGTTTTGCCGACGTCTGTCTGTGGTAATAAACACAGTGGAGCTGGTAAAGTTTTTTACGGATAGAACCTTGGCGAGAGGATGCGCAACATATACAGCCATTTGAGTCTACTCCTATTTGTGCAAAAGAAATGACACAAAAGGGCCTGGTATAGGATAATAATTTGCTTCCCTGAACAGACAGTACACTGTTCCAATATATGGAGGCATTGCTAAAGGCTGCACGAAGGCTGTTCGAATTGTCGTACTTGAAATGATTTCTCCACTGGCTTGGTAGCTACAGATTAACCCATTTTGGTTTGTTGTTTGAGATTCATTTTATAACAAGTATTGGTCCTGAAGAAGGTGGTGTTGCCACTGAAACGCGCGTAGACCAACACATCACCCATGAGGAACGGCCCCTGAGAGGCAGTGACATTATAAGCAACTGATGTTTAAGACCTTCCAGTAGTGAACTGTTTGCTCTTTAGGCATTTGTGGGACCCGTCATAGGGTTGAAACTCTTCTTCTTTTAACTATGAATGAGAGTGTATGAGTGTCTGCACTGTCACACCGGTATTGACTAACTCCTCCCTTCAACGTTAGTACTCTCACACGTATGGTGTAGGGACACATATGTTCGCGACTATCATTTTACATGGCTGGACTTCTGTCAGTTGCATCTATAGTAGTCTCCCCCTTCTGGGCTCATGTGCTTTAATTTCCTTTTAGAGCTATTGTGCATGACTTGTCTCTTCCCTATAAATTTTGGTTCCCATTACATCTGTTCCCCTACTCAGCTTGCCATTGATTATGTGTAATACTCAAGAGTCTCCTCTCATTTTCTCCATTGTACTACATATAGAATTTTGCACTTAGTGTGTTTGTGTTAAGAATTAACATGTAATTTTGCTCAAGTATATTTATTTACATTGCATTTCATGTTCCACCTTTTGATGTCACCCCAACACCAATATTCACCACTTGTTAGTATTGTTTCTCATTATCATTCCACAATGGTTCTTTTGCTCGCTCCCTTGTGCAGTCACGATTTTTACGCCACGGGGCCTGTCTCCATACTAAGTCACATTTACATTTGTCTGTCCACTTTTCTTCCTAGGGTTATTGGGGGTCTCGATATATATTTCCCCTTTGTTGTGTTTATCTTGGTTTTTTGCAACAACTAATTCTATGATTTTCTATTACTTTACTATATGTTTTGTATCTTCCCCAGCCCTGAAGAAGTCAAGGGTTACTTCCCTTATGTGACGAAACACCTGTTGGCTGGTTGTGTTTCTTTGTTGCATTATTAAATACATTTGCATATTATACTGGTTTCGACCACAGATATTTGTACAATACGAGACATTTCAACCATTGTTATAACCTTATTACTTGTGCCCAGGACTGTGCTTTCAGTATGTGCATATACTCTGAGCAAACGAGATATGCGGTCGATTTTATTCTAGCTAAGAGCGGTGGTGCTTGCTCAATAATAGGAGAGCAGTGTGTGGTCGGTATCGCGAATAAAGGAAAGGAATATAACTCAGCATATTTTAGACATTTTGTAAAATGTTCGAGGAATGAAGAGCGGTAATTTGAGTTGGTCTTTATTTGGTGGTTGGGGTTGGGTTCTAGAAAAGGTGATATATTTCATTGTTCTTTTAATTTGTTGCTGTGTCTTGATTCACTGTCTTCCCTTAAGCTGTTCATACTGTGCTACATATTTCTCTCCCAAAAGGTTTTCAGTTCATGATAATAAATCAACTATAATGCTTCAAAAGGAGCTTGATACTATTATGCAAATAGATGAGTGTTTTTGGTTCAACTACTTCTCTTGCCGGTTCTGTTCCTGATGTTACTCGTACTACTGATATTTAGTGTCATTTTCTTCCACTCGTTTGCTATGCATATATACATATATTCGTACTTGACATGTTATCACCTGTATTCATCTATTGTCTCAACTTGTAGAATTGTAACATCCTTTACCTGATAGCAAGAATAAAGATGTCTGTGTTAGCTAATAAATGCTAAAAGGAGGGTCTGTTAGTTGAAATGTATTACCCCCATATTACTCGTATTTTACCTGATATTATGTTAACATTTAAGTAGCTATTTCGTAATATATTCTTGCTGTATGCATATGCAATTAATAAGTACAGATGTTACGTTAGGTAGGTTGACATCTATTTCACCATTTTAGCTTTCGAAGACGCCATTTTAATCAAAACATTTACTTGAAACCTTTACCAAAAACGGTCCTTGGTAAGTTTTGTTTCTCAAAGGTTGAATCTTGCTCATTAATGCATGCCTTTTCTGTTACATAGAGGCCTGCTCCCACCTGTCTAGTGGGGAGGATAAGATAGACGACCTTGGGCAGTAGATAACTTGTGCCAGGCTGTGGAATATAAAGTTATGTTCTGTACCCCCCATTGTATTATGACGGCTACCAGTGTTTTTCCATAATAGGCGGGTCTTTGTGGGCTCCGCAACATACATAATGTAACTTTATGACTGTAAGAGTCAGTCCCTCGTCAGCCATCATAGGAGGATGGTCAGATTGATTTCCAGTGCAGGGTACTTTGTGAATAAACTAGTTTGCTTCTATTCTGTACTGTGTCATTAACTCTTCATTCTTTGAAGTTTAGAGGAGGTCGGGAGTGACCCGGGTGGCCCTAGTTGTGTCACTTTTCTTTTTACTGGTCTCCAGCTCCGTCCAAGGCATTCATTCTTCAAAGTGCAGAGCCATGTTTCTGATGCTATCAGGTTGCTGCCTCTATTGGCAGTGCTTTAAAGGGAACTACAGAACTGCAGGTACTCACTCTCCAGCGTACCTGCTTGCTGCTCAGAAGTGCCGTACTCTCCCATTACAGGTATCCTACCAGTACTGAGACGTGCAGGTGCTCTCCCTTGTGAATGGAAGCGGTGCAGGTGTCTCCCTTGTGAAGTAAGGAAGTGCAGATTCTGTCCCTTGTGAATGAATGAAGTGCTGGTTCTGTCCCTTGTGAAGGAATGAAGTGCAGGTGCTGTCCCTTGTGAATACAAGAAGTGTGTAGGTGCTGTCCCTTGTGAATACAAGAAGTGTGTAGGTGCTATTGCTTGTGAATGAAAGAAGTGGAGGTGCTGTCCCTTGTGAATGAAAGAAGTGCAGGTACTGTCCCTTGTGAATGAAAGAAGTGTGCAGGTGCTATCCCTTATCAATGAAAGAAGTGCAGGTGCCGTCCCCTGTGAATGAAAGAAGTGCAGGTGCTGTCCCCTGTGAATCAAAGAAGTGCAGGTGCTGCCCCTTCTGAATGAAAGAAGTGCAAGTGCGGTCCTTTGTGAATGAAAGAAGTGCAGGTGCTGTCGCTTGTGAATGAAAGAAGTGCAGGTGCTGTCCCCTGTGAATGTAAGAAGTGCAGGTGCTGTCCCCTATGAATGAAAGAAGTGCAGGTGCTGTCCCTTGTGAATGAAAGAAGTGCAGGTGATGTCCCTTGTGAATGAAAGAAGTGCAGGTGCTGTACCTTGTGAATGAAAGAAGTGCAGGTGCTTTCCCTTGTGAATGTAAGAAGTGCTGGTGCTGTCCCTTGTGAATGAAAGAAGTACTGGTGCTGTCCCTTGTGAATGAAAGAAGTGCAGGTGCTTTCCCTTGTGAATGTAAGAAGTGCTGGTGCTGTCCCCTGTGAATGAAAAAAGTGCAGGTGCTGTCTCTTGTGAATGAAAGAAGTGCAGGCGCTCGTCCTTGTGAATGAAAGAAGTGCAGGTGCTATGAAAGAAGTGGAGGTGCTGTCACAAAGAAGTGCAGGTGCTGTCCCCTGTGAATGACAGAAGTGCAGGTGCTGGCCCCTGTAAATGAAAAATGTGCAGGTGTCTCCCTTGTGAATGAAAGAAGTGCAGGTGTCTCCATTGTGAATGAAAGAAGTGCAGGTTCTGACCCCTGTGAATGAAATATTTGCAGGTGTTGTCCACTGTGAATGACAGAAGTGCAGGTGCTGTCCCCTGTGAATGAAAGAAGTGCAGGTGTTGTCCCCTGTGAATGAAAGAAGTGCAGGTGCTGTCCCCTGTGAATGAAAGAAGTACAGGTGCTGTCCCCTGTGAATGAAAGAAGTGCAGGTGTTGTCCCCTGTGAATGAAAGAAGTGCAGGTGCTGTCCCTTGTGAATGAAAGAAGTGCAGGGGCTGTCCATTGTTAGGTTAAGGTTAGGTTAAGTATTAAGCGCTCAAATCACCCTGGTCCATCTCGGCGCTGACTAAAGACTGGACTTCTGCTAGAGTGGAGCCAGACCAGGGCATTCCTTAGAATAGGAAATTTTTCAGATGTTTCCTAAAAGTGCCATAACTCGAGGTGGCTCGTAGAGCCTGTGGGAGCTGGTTCCAATATCTGGAGGCCAGATAGGAAAAGGCTCTCCCTCCTGTCCGGGTGAGACAGATTCAAGCAACTTGTAACAGTCCCTGTGTACTGGATCTAAGCCACCTACAGGGGCAGTATTTAATCAGTTTAAGTTGCAAGCAGCGGGGGCCTTTATCGTTAAGAGCGTTGTGGGTTAGGCAGCAGATTTTGAAAAAAGATCTTTTTTTCACATTGAGCCAGTGCAGTTCTCTAAGCAGCAGGGTTGACGAAGAGCCTGCCGGGCGATTTAAGATCATCCTTGCGGCTGTGTTCTGAACAATCTGTAGTTTGGCCAGGATAGTCTCACCCACTTCTGCCAGCAGGGCATTGCCATAGTCTAAATGACTAGTTACCATTGTATGAACTAAAGTCCTACGATGGGAGGTAGGTATAAACGGAAGTATTTTCCAGAGGAGTCTGAGACCGTAATAGCATGTGCTAGTTGTGGTCGCAATATGGTCTTTCATGGACAGGGAGCGGTCAATTTTTATTCCTAAGTTCCTTACAGAAAGTTTGGGGGAGGGAGAAGAGCCCAATTGGTCTGGCCACCAGTCGTCTGACCAGATGTCCGGAGCTTTTCCCATTAACATGATCTCCATCTTCCCTGGATTCAATTGAAGGTAATTCCCAGTCATCCAGTCTGAGATCAGCTTCATACCATTGGCGAAGCGTGTTTTTTCTAACTCTGGACATTTCCCGATAGTGAACATAAGCTGAGTATCATATGCATATGAGATGATTTCAAAGCCCAGCTGTTCCACAATCTGAGCCAGAGGGGCCATGTATATATTAATGAGGGTAGGACTCAGTCAGGAACCCTGTGGTACCCCCTTCTCTAAGGGCATTTTGGCCAAGGAATAGGGACCTAAGGTAACCATTTGTGTTCTCTCCGACAAAAAGTGTTGTAGCCATTTTAAGGCTGTTCCTTTCTTACGGCAATCAGATAGTCTCTCCGCTACCTTAGTATGAGGTATAGTGTCAAAAGCTGGGGAGAGATCCAAAAGCATCAGTATCGCGGAACCGCCCGAGTCTATAGTCTGTCTTATTGAGTCGGTAACCTCCAGAACGGCGGTTTCTGTACTAAAGCCTGGGCGAAAGCCCGACTGTGAAGGATCCAGGATTTCATTCTGTTTTAAATAGGAACTAAGTTGATGGTTTATGATATTTTCCAGGAGTTTCCCCAAGAGAGGTAAAAGGGAAATAGGCCGATAATTGCTAAGGGTTGCGGGTCCGCTGTAGGTTTCATAAGAATAGGGCGGACCAGTGCTTCTTTCCAGGGGGATGGAAATATACCTGTAGATATAGAGCAATTGAAGATATAACAAATTGCTGGGGCACAGCACTTGGCTAGGAGAGCCATGATTTTTGGGGGGCATGAATCATTGGAAGACCCTGATTTTCCCAAGGCTAAGCCTTTTAGGACCTCCTCAAGGGTGACCAACTTAAAGCTCTATGGAGAGCAATTTGGTGTCTTCCGCTTCTCCTCCAGTTTGGCCAGAGTTGTGAATAAAAGAAGTGCCGGTGTCTCCCTTGTGAATGAAAGAAGTGCAGGTGCTGTCCCTTGTGAATTAAAGAAGTGCCGGTGTCTCCCTTGTGAATGAAAGAAGTGCAGGTGCTGTCCCTTGTGAATTAAAGAAGTGCAGGTGCTGTCCGTTGTGAATGAAAGAAGTGCAGGTGCTTTCCCTTGTGAATGTAAGAAGTTCAGGTGCTGTCCCCTGTGAATGAAAGAAGTGCAGGTACTGTCCCCTGTGAATTAAAGAAGTGAAGATGCTGTCCGTTGTGAATGAAAGAAGTGCAGGTGCTGTTCGTTGTGAATGAAAGAAGTGCAGGTACTGTCCCATGTGAATGAAAGAAGTGCAGGTGCTGTCCATTGTGAATGAAAGAAGTGCAGGTGCTGTTCGTTGTGAATGAAAGAAGTGCAGGTGCTGTCCCTTGTGAATTAAAGAAGTGCAGGTGCTTTCCCTTGTGAATGTAAGAAGTGCAGGTGCTTTCCCTTGTGAATGTATGAAGTGCTGGTGCTTTCCCCTGTGAATGAAAAAAGTGCAGGTGCTGTCTCTTGTGAATGAAAGAAGTGGAGACACTGGTCCTTGTGAATGAAAGAAGTGCAGGTGCTATGAAAGAAGTGGAGGTGCTGTCACAAATAAGTGCAGGTGCTGTCCCCTGTGAATGAAAGAAGTGCGGGTGCTGTCCCCTGTGAATGACAGAAGTGTAGGTGCTGTCCCCTGTGAATGAAAGATGTGCAGGTGCAGTCCGCTGTGAATGCCAGAAGTGCAGGTTCTGTTACAAAAAAGTGACGGGTGCTGTCCACTGTGAATGAAAGAAGTGCAGGTGTCATCCCCTGTGAATGCCAGAAGTGCAGGTGCAGTTACAAAAACGTGCAGGTTCTGTCCCTTCTGAATGATAGAAGTGCAGGTGCTGTCCCCTGTGAATGAAAGAAGTGCAGGTGCTGTCCACTGTGAATGAAAGAAGTGCAGGTGCTGTCCACTGTGAATGAAAGAAGTGCAGGTGCTGTTCATTGTGAATGAAAGGAGTGTAAGTGCTGTCCCCTGTGAATGAAAGAAGTGCTGGTGCTGTCCCCTGTGAATGAAAAAAGTACAGGTTCTGTCTCTTGTGAATGAAAGAAGTGCAGGTGCTATGAAAAAAGTGAAGGTACTGTCAAAAAGAAGTGCAGGTGCTGTTTCCTGTGAATGACAGAAATGCAGGTGCTGTCCCCTGTAAATGAAAGAAGTGCAGGTGTCGTCCCCTGTGAATGCCAGAAGTGCAGGTGCTGTTACAAAAAAGTGACGGGTGCTGCCCCCTGTGAATGTAAGAAGTGCACGTGTCGTCCCCTGTGAATGCCAGAAGTGCAGGTGCTGTTACAAAAAAGTGACGGGTGCTGTCCCCTGTGAATGAAAGAAGTGCAGGTGGTGTCCCCTGTGAATGAAAGAAGTGCAGGTGCTGTCCCCTGTGAATGAAAGAAGTGCAGGTGTTGTCCGTGTGAATGACAGAAGGGCAGGTGCTGCCCTTTGTGAATGACAGAAGTGTAGGTGCTGTCCCCTGTGAATGAAAGATGTGCAGGTGCTGTCCCCTGTGAATGAAAGAAGTGCAGGTGTCGTCCCCTGTGAATGACAGAAGTGCAGGTGCTGTCACAAAAAAAGTGCAGGTGCTGTCCCTTGTGAATGAAAGAAGTGCAGGTGCCGTCCCTTGTGAATGAAAGATGGGTAGGTGCTATCCCTTGTGAATGAAAGAAGTGCAGGTACTGTCCCCTGTGAATGAAAGAAGTGCAGGTGCTGTCCATTGTGAATGAAAGATGTGCAGGTGCTGTCCCTTGTGAATGAAAGAAGTGCAGGGGCTGTCACCAAAAAGTACAGGGGCTGTCCACTGTGAATGAAAGAAGTACCGGTGCTGTCCCTTGTGAATGAAAGAAGTGAAGGTGCTGTCAAAAAAGTGCAGGTACTGTCCCTTGTGAATGAAAGAAGTGCAGGGGCTGTCACAAAGAAGTGCAAGTGCTGTCCCCTGTAAATGAAAGAAGTGCAGGTGCTGTTCGTTGTGAATGAAAGAAGTGCAGGTTCTGTCCCTTGTGAATGAAAGAAGTGCGGGTGCTGTCCCTTGTGAATTTAGGAAGTGCAGGTGCTGTCCCCTGTGAATGAAAGATGTGCAGGTGCAGTCCGCTGTGAATGCCAGAAGTGCAGGTTCTGTTACAAAAAAGTGACGGGTGCTGTCCACTGTGAATGAAAGAAGTGTAGGTGTCGTCCCCTGTGAATGCCAGAAGTGCAGGTGCAGTTACAAAAAAGTGCAGGTTCTGTCCCTTCTGAATGATAGAAGTGCAGGTGCTGTCCCCTGTGAATGAAAGAAGTGCAGGTGCTGTCCCCTGTGAATGAAAGAAGTGCAGGTGCTGTCCACTGTGAATGAAAGAAGTGCAGGTGCTGTCCACTGTGAATGAAAGAAGTGCAGGTGCTGTTCATTGTGAATGAAAGGAGTGCAAGTGCTGTCCACTGTGAATGAAAGAAGTGCAGGTGCTTTCCCTTGTGAATGTAAGAAGTGCAGGTGCTTTCACTTGTGAATGTAAGAAGTGCTGGTGCTGTCCCCTGTGAATGAAAAAAGTACAGGTTCTGTCTCTTGTGAATGAAAGAAGTGCAGGCGCTGGTCCTTGTGTATGAAAGAAGTGCAGGTGCTATGAAAAAAGTGAAGGTACTGTCAAAAAGAAGTGCAGGTGCTGTTTCCTGTGAATGACAGAAATGCAGGTGCTGTCCCCTGTAAATGAAAGAAGTGCAGGTGTCGTCCCCTGTGAATGCCAGAAGTGCAGGTGCTGTTACAAAAAAGTGACGGGTGCTGTCCCCTGTGAATGAAAGAAGTGCAGGTGTTGTCCCCTGTGAATGAAAGAATTGCAGGTGCTGTCCCCTGTGAATGAAAGAATTGCAGGTGTTGTCCGTGTGTATGACAGAAGGGCAGGTGCTGCCCTTTGTGAATGATAGAAGTGCAGGTGTCGTCCCCTGTGAATGAAAGATGTGCAGGTGCAGTCCGCTGTGAATGAAAGAAGTGCAGGTGTCGTCTCCTGTGAATGACAGAAGTGCAGGTGCTGTCACAAAAAAGTGCAGGTGCTGTCCCTTGTGAATGAAAGAAGTGCAGGTGCTATCCCTTGTGAATGAAAGAAGTGCAGGTGCTGTCCATTGTGAATGAAAGATGTGCAGGTGCTGTCCCTTGTGAATGAAAGAAGTGCAGGGGCTGTCACCAAAAAGTACAGGTGCTGTCCCCTGTGAATGAAAGAAGTGCAGGTGCTGTTCCCTGTGAATGAAAGAAGTACCGGTGCTGTCCCTTGTGAATGAAAGAAGTGAAGGTGCTGTCAAAAAAGTGCAGGTACTGTCCCTTGTGAATGAAATAAGTGCAGGGGCTGTCACAAAGAAGTGCAAGTGCTGTCCCCTGTAAATGAAAGAAGTGCAGGTGCTGTTCGTTGTGAATGAAAGAAGTACAGGTGCTGTCCCTTGTGAGTGAAAGAAGTGCAGGTGTCTCCCTTGTGAATGAAAGAAGTGCAGGTGCTGTCCCTTGTGAATGAAAGAAGTGCAGTTGCTGTCCCTTGTGAATGTAAGAAGTGCAGGTGCTGTCCCTTGTGAATGATAGAAGAGCAGGTGTTGTCCCTTGTGAGAAATAGAAGAGCAGGTGCAGTCCCCTGTGAATGAAAGAAGTGCAGGTGTTGTCCCCTGTAAATTACAGAAGTGCAGGTGCTGTCCCTTGTGAATGATAGAAGTGCAGGTGTTGTCCCCTGTGAATGACAGAAGTGCAGGTGATGTCCCTTGTGAATGATAGAAGAGCAGGTGTTGTCCCTTGTGAGAAATAGAAGAGCAGGTGCTGTCCCCTGTGAATGAAAGAAGTGCAGGTGTTGTCCCCTGTAAATTACAGAAGTGCAGGTGCTGTCCCTTGTGAATGATAGAAGTGCAGGTGTTGTCCCCTGTGAATGACAAAAGTACAGGTGCTGTCACAAAGAAGTGCAGGTGCTGTCCCTTATGAATGATAGAAGTGCAGGTGCTGTCCCCCGTGGATGAAAGAAGTGCAGGTGTCGTCCCCTGTGAATGACAGAAGTGCAGGTGCTGTCACAAAGAACTGCAGGTGCTGTGCCCTGTGAATGAAAGAAGTACTTTCTTTGGAATTCCATACTCCAAGAGTGGATAGATGTAGTGTTACTGAGCTAGATGTCCGTGGCCCTCAGGACTGAGATGTTTGCATCACACGCCTTATTCTCCCTTGAAATCTGAAGATGTCCTCCTTAATGAAGCCTGTCCATTGAGGTTAAATACACTTCACACATTATCTTAGAGTCTAAACTCATGTTTTAGGATGTCAAATGCACAAATTGGCATATGAATTCAGTTGCACAAAAACCTGTATTTGTAGTGAAAGAATCTATGAATGAACTCATACTTGAATAAAATGTGGAGCACAGAAATGGGAAAACTGCAAAGCATATGATAGTGTTCTGAAAATGCGTTCCAGGTTTGAATGTTTGGCATTCGGCTGCTCGCTGCAGGTTTGTTGCCTGGAATCTAAGGAGTCACCCTCTCTAGTCAAGCTCCTCACATAGGTGAAAGATGTCAGCTTCAATGTAAGTGACCAGTACATTCTCTTCTCCACTGACTGTCTATTTAAACTCGTTGCCATCCTGTTAGAAATGGGGTTGTTGGTTGACTGGGGTGTAAACCTTAGTCAAACAGCATCCACAATCCTGGTTAGGGTAAATGTCAGGCAAACCCTAAATTAACCTTTGCCCACCCTCTGTTAGCTTGCCATAGAGCAGTCAGGCTTAAGATAAAGGCAATGTGTAAAGTATTAGTGCAACAATTCATACAGTAAACCAGTTGAAACACCACACAAAAAGATGCCACATCAGTTAATAAAGATAAATCTGAATTTAATAAATAGAACAAGACCAAATCGACAAAGATCCAATAAGTAGAAATATAGATATTCATTTGTAAAGAATAAACTTTAAAATAGTGCTTAAAAGTAAGAAGTGCCAACCTAGAATATCTGGTTGTGCCGGACTGGGACAAACTCAAAAGTTCAGGCCGACCGCGATTGTGCGCAGGCCAGCTACAAGGACCTAGTTAGGCCTGTGAACCAAAGTACCTTTAAATCCTGGTTGCAGAGCATTGCGTCAGTCTGAAAGACAGATGCGTTTTGTAGTTGAAGCGATGTGTAAGTTACGAGTTACAGTGATGTTGCGGTGCTAGGTTCTGTTGTGTTGTTGATTAGAAGAGGGCTTACAATAATAAGGGCAGTGTCAGGATGCGTTCGTTTCCGATGAGCGATGAGGCTGTGATGCTGTCCTGTAGCGTCGTCGAGGCTGCCGTCAACGAGGGATGCAAGGAGCTGGCATCAGGAAAAGCGATGCACAGTGGCGGTTTCGAAAGCGATGACTCACTAGTCCCAAGATGCAGCACCGCCAGTCTGCTGCATTGGTTCTAACTCACGCAGTAGTGGTCATTCGCCAGTTCTCTTCCATGCAACAGCGACACTGCGTTGGTTCTGCTCCCGCATAGAGGATGTTTGGCCGCTGGAACAAACACCTTATGCCCACTTCCTAAGGGTCCAGGACTGGGGTGGCAGCACTTGGCTGGGTAGGCTCTCAGATGGCAGATTCCAGGTGCAGTAGCATGGTGGATGGAAGTCTTTTTTGTCCAAGAAACTTCATTTCAGCAGGCCACCCAGCTAGACCTTGGAGTCACTCTGTGTTCAAGTGATGCAGGCCCAGTCCTTCTCACCCAGGCAGGAAAATAATAAGCAGCAGGACAGCACAGCAAGAAAGGAATCTATCATCAACGTATCAGTCCAGCAGTGTGGGAGCCCTTGAGCTGCACAGCAGGGTTTCTACTTGCCAGAGTATTCACAGGTCCCGAAGAGTACTGAGTTGGTGGTGTCAGAGGTCTAGTACTTATACCCAGTTGGGCCTTTGTAGTGGGAGGGACTTCCAAGCAAGCCTTTTGAGTGCACAAAGGTCCTGCCATTCGTTTCCTAGCTCCAGACTCACTACAGAGGATTATGCAGCCCTTTGTCTGGTGACAGGACCCTTCCTATTCAAGTTTAAGTGAAGCTTTGTGCAGCTCCACCCTCCCATCTCTCAGGATGGCCATCAAGTCACACCTAATGTATTTATTATTTATTTATTTATGCGATTTTCTATAGCGCAAACTTTACCCGAAGGTGTCAGAGCGCTTTACATAAGCACCAGTTGAAAAACATAAGGACTTAGGATTGCATGCGTTACAAAAAGGATACAAACGGAAGAAATTGCAAATGTACAAGATGTAAAGTCACACAGGGAGGAGATACACGTGGATATACTTTAAGAGTCACATAGGAATGGTAGATAGTATAAAGGTCAACTTCATATACTAGTGATTAGAGTTATCTCTATATACATAGGGAAGGGATACGAATGGATATACTCTAAGAGTCACATAGAAATTGAAGAGAGCACAACGGTCTACTGCATATACTATTGATTAGAGTTATCTCTATATACATAGGGAAGGGATATGACTGGATATACTCTAAGAGTCACATAGGAGCGGTAGATGGTACAAAGGTCTACTGCATATACTAGTGATTAGAGTTATCCCTATATACATATATATACACACATAGTAGATAACCTCAGGCAGAGTTCCCTTAAGGGGGGGCGTGGTCAAGGGAGGGTATCCAGGGTAAGGAGAGAAGGCAAAGCAGAAAAGGGAAGAAACATTTGAGGAATATCAAGGGGGAAACGAGGGAAAAGGGTAAAAGACGAAGGAATGGACAAGAAGACAGGCCGGGGACCAGAGGAAAACGGCCGAGAACGGCAGCAAAATGGCAGGCAGGACAGAAGGAAAAGTGAGGAAGTCCATGAGAGTCTGTGGTCCACAAATGCAGTGCCTCAAGTGTTTCCCGTACCGGGGTCTGTAACTATGGTCTTCCGACTCTCTGATGCATCTTATAGGAGAGTCCCTGGCCAAAATGAAGGTTCCCTGTCCGGCCTGAAGCCTGCTTGTAGATGTGCACTCTGGTGCTACATGGAGTCGAGCTCACCGTGTGGGGTGTCGGCCATTTTGGAATCAGGCAGACCTTGTGTCATCTGCCTTTGAGCCTCTGGTGTCCCCCTTAGTAGTGCTTTGTCAATCCTCAGGGCGACCACTGGCGCTGGCCCCGCGCTGCGCGTTGCATCCGCTTCAATCTGTAATCACTCAGCCCAAGGGTGCCTCCGCTGCGATGTCAGCCGCCGCCCGCCATCTCAAAGTCAGGCACTGTGTGGGGGCACTACTCCAGTGCCCTGGGCTGCGCCACAACTTCCCTCCAAGTCTGGCCCACCTCCACAGCTGGTGTGCGCTCCGCTCTAGCACCCGACGGGCGCTCTCCTCTCAGATCTCAACGGAGGATCGCCGCAGCCCGCCGGTGCACTCCCACACAGCACGCGCGTCGGGACACACACCGCTCCGTTGACCATGCCCTCCTGGCGACCCACACAGATCAGGGTCCCCCCTGTTCTCTGGCTAGTAACTGGCGAGGGCTGCTTGTCACGCCGACCACCTCAGGCGCGGTCCGCTGCAGCCATTCCCCGCCGCTGCTGCCAAGATGGCGGTCACTGTCCACAGCGTCAACAGAAATCGCCCTCCAGAGCAGCCACCACTGCTCCACCCGCCCTGCACCTCGAGCCAGGCATACTCCGAGGTGTCGGACAGCAGGTCCGCCGCCCCAGGCGCAGTCCGCAGATTGAACGACAGCGGCATCCCCCGAGTAGGAGACACAGGTCGGGAGCCGAGGCGGATCCTGTCCGCTCGGCTCCCGAGACACAGTCAGGACATCAACTATTGTGTGTGGCTGTCTAAGGGGAAATACACAAACCCCATCTGTCACCCACCCCAGACACATGAATAGAGACAGGCAGCAGGCACCAAATGGCTTAAGTAGGAAAATATCAGAACGAGAGGGAGACTGCACACCTTCCCTTCCATATGTTCAACTCTTTTCTGTGTGATGAGATGATGAGATTTTTGTCTTTATTTGCATGCAGGCTTGACGCATGCTCTGTCCCACTAGCACAAATATGAAAATCAAAAAGTGTCTGGTGCATCGTTGCTCCAGTTTCAAGCCGCACAGCTATGTAGGCAATAGTTGCAAAAAACAGTCCAATATTTATTCCTGTAATCCTTTTTATTATCCATTTTAATTCCAGTAGTTTTCCATGATACAAAGTTTACACAGAGGCAAAATGATTCCAAACTTTTAATGCTTAAGGATTGCCCATCCAGGCTTTTTCCAACAGCAGGTTAGATCACATTTCATCTCGGTTTACCATACAAATATTCTCCCAAAGCATTTCGGGCAACGAGCCCTTCGTCAGTGGTAACTTTAGATTAAAAACAACCCATCAGCAACCATAAATGATTCTTAAACATGTTGAGTGATAAAAATAAAACCATGTGCAGCGTACAGTATATCATGTGAATGCATCAACATCACACACAAATCATATTGAGACCAAAGATGTCACTACTTTTGTGCTCACTTTAAACCCCATTATCTGCTCGAAAAGACTAAACCGCAAAAAAGTACAGTACTAAAATGTACACTGTTGCACCGAAACTGAGTTAGACCATGTGCTTGACTAGCCCAATATCTGAAAACAAACATGAACCTAATACCCACCCCGAAATGCTGAAAATATGCTTTAATTCTCCAATTACTTGACACCCAGACAGGCAGCGAGACAGCTTGTTCTGAAATCAGTGACACCACCAAAGTTGTGCATGTGTTTAAGCTGATTGTTCAAAGGTACCCATTGTGAAAGCTACAGGTGGAACCATTTAAACCTCACACAAAATTAAAACAAGCCGTGAAATGTAAACGCACTGCATAGCCCTTCAAGCATGCTGTGAATGACGCACTGTGTTGTCTTTAAATGTTTCTCAAAAACAAACATGGAAAAATATATAAAAAATATGCATGAGCATTAAACCTACTGCCAAACAAAAGCACTAAAAAATTGTAATAATTGTGGGCCATCTGAGGCTAGAATCTCCTCGAGTATACCAACGTTCCAAATTATTAGCATGAAGTAAACAAAGAATAAACGTGGAATTCACTGCAACATTTTGTGTTGGCAAAAATGTTAAACAAAATAATGCTATATAAAAAAATATTAAATGTTTATTCAATATGAAGATGGCTCCTGTGGTGCAGAATGCTACACAGCATTCCCAAGTAGCCTCCGAGATGATATTTTGCTAATGGTTTAAAAGTAGGAAAATGCCTTCTTTCTAAAAGTGGCATGTCCAGAATTACAATTTAAAATCTAAGTAGACCATAAGTTCTGATTTTAAATTGTGGTCTCAGAGACACCAAACTCGAAATGTTAATCTCTTCCAGGGTGTAAATTACACTTACAAGAGGCACTAAGGTAATCCCAATGTTATCCTATGGTAGAGAAATGCATTCAGTAGTGAAAAACGACTTTGGGTGTTTTTCACTACCAGGACATGCAAAACTTAAAAAAGCATGCTCTGCCTTTTAAATACATAGCTCCCTGCCCTCTTGGTTGTCCATAGCCTACCTTAGGGGTAACATATGTGTAAAAAGCGAAGGTTTGGGCTGGCAAGGGTTGTTTTTTTGCAAGGTCCACATGGCAATGTAGAACTGCCCACACAGGTTCTGCAATGACAAGGCTACTTAAGTGTGTGGCCCAATCAGTGCTGCAGGCCCACTAGTAGAATTTAATTTACAGGCCTGGGCACATTTAGTGCACTTTACTAGGGACTTAGAAGTAAAATAAATGAGCCAATATCATCATGTTTAGGAGAGAGAGCACGCACACTTTGGCACTGGTTAGAAGTGGTAAACTGCACAGAGTCCTGATACCAGCAAAAACGAGATCATAAAAGATGGAGGAGGTGGACAAACTGTTGGAGGGAAGACCACCCTAAGGCTGCCGGTTTTAACACATCCCTTCAGGAAGGTTTGAGCTATCCAACAAGAACAGACCTCTGGGAAGTGAGTCGCTGTCTCAAGTCCCCTCATTTGACAAAGACATCAACCCTCGAAAGGTCCGTCTGTGGCATTGCCCTCACGATTTCAGAACTAGTTGCAGTTCATATCAGACCAGCTCCCTCCATGCAAGTGTTTAACTAAGAACTCAAAAGAAGCCCCATAACTAAGTTCAAGATTTTATCTTTTTCAAGGCTGATCCGTAGGAGATACTGGGTTTCTTTTCCCCTTATCTTCTTTCTGCATTTCCTCTTCTCCGCCTCCTTTCTTTTCTACTGTCTGATTATGTGCTTGACCCAGTATGCCCAGTATGCCCAGCCCATGACACATCTTGTATGAATGCTCTGAGTTTAGATTTTCCTGAGTGTGAAATGATGGAAAATGCCAACTTTATTAAAAGCACAGAGGCAAGTATTATACTTTACTTTATTTTCTTTGTCTGTACGGTAGTCAAGTTAAACGTTGTTACAAAAAGACTAAAGATCCCAGAAGCCATTGGAATTCATGATTACAAAAGACTAAACCAGATTCACCGTCAGTGGCTCTCTTGATGCAGCCAGTCTGCTTCTCTGTCGTCGCACATTGGAGACATAATTGAGAAAAATCAGTGCTGTAAAGAGTATCGATCACTGGAAACATCAGAGCGAACCAATAGTGAAATCAACTTTGGACAATTCATGACCATGAGAGACAAGAGCTAGAACAAGAAAGAGAAGAAACATGGCAAGGGAGGCATCTAATACAAAGAAGTAAGTGATGGCGTAATCGTATTGCACTTACTCCAAATGTGGTTACTGAATATTATGGGGTTCGGCTCCTGGGGCTATCAACTGACTCTAAACTCACAATTCACACAGGAATACAGCATAAAAGAGTTCCAATTTTCAAGCATTATTCCAGTTTACTATATGACAAGTATTACTCCTATAAAAGTGCCAGCACTCTCAATATCTCTTGCATTTAGTCTATCAACATTGAGCACTGCAAGTCCCAAGTGTTCCTTGTTTTAACAGATCACATGGGAGAGATGAACAGCGCATCAACATTTTCGAGACAGATGAATTCCCTGTCAGTCACCGGTTAGTGAAAAATACTTCTTCATTGTAAATCCAGTTTTTTTTTTTTTTTTTTTTTTAACAGATCTTTATTGACAGCCAAGCCATCGACAACACCAGCATTATCCCATGAGCATTAGTGAACAACGCATACAGCACCAGATGCACAAATTCAAGTAGATGTCACTAGTACACAGCCTTAGTGCCAGCATCCCGGAGGCCTGGCGGCAAAGTAGGAAGGAAGTAGTGCATCAGTGTCAAGCAAGTACTCCCAATGCAAGTAGTGTTCTGTGGTGGTGTGTCAACTGGCAATCCGTTTGTCCATTAGCTAGATCGCGATCCAACGTCCAGTTTACCCTAACAAAAAATGTAAACAGTCCCAACAAACCCCCCCCCGCCCGCGTGTGTGTGACTGTGCGCCTGTCTAATCCATCCCGACTATGCTACCTCCCAAGTGTCCCTACCCCGTGTCCCCACCTCGTCCCCTCCACAAACCTACTCTAGTATAGCTACCCATCAGCAGCTCGTCAACTTGTACTTACAGCTACCCTCAGTCAGCCAGGGACCTCCCCCTTCCCACCTCCCCCGTGTCCCCGATTTCAGTATGGGCTTCGATCTCAACTACCCTGTCTTGCAGTTCCACCTCCTCAGCGGAGTCAGAGTCTACCTCTTCACTTCTCTGCTTGTACTCTTTGTAGAGGTCCCAAAAATTCTTAGGCCTGCTCCTGGGCGGAAGGAGGTCGCTATACAGTTCCGTCTGGGTACAACAGTACTGCAGGTCTCTTAGCCATGCGGCTTTGGTGGGGAGGGGCCCCCTCATCCAGCATGTCGCCACCACTCGCCTGGCCAGGAGCAGCGCCAGGTCCACCAAACGACGCAGTCCCGGGGCCAGCGGTTTCGAGTAACCGAGTAGCGCCAAGGCAGGGGCTCGAGTCAATGGCTCCCCTAGTATTTGCTCAAGTTCCGTAAAGACCTCAGCCCAGAATGCCTGCACTCCAGGGCACAGCCATGCCAAATGGAAAAAATCAGCTGTCGGAGTCCGGCAGCGCTCGCACTCGGCCGATGTGCGAAGGCCATAGCGGTGTAGGCGAGCAGGGGTGTAATACACTCGTTGTAAATATTTGAAATGCACCAGGCGATGCCGACCGTTTAGAGAAATCTTGCGCGTGCTTGTGCAGCAGTAGCGCCACATTCCGTCGTCTATGGGAGTTTGTAGGTCTGCCTGCCAGGCCTCCCTGGCCTTCGACGGTTGCAGACGCTGCTGTGTCACACCAAGCTTGTTAAGCTGTGTGATGAGTTTCGCCGCGGAGGTGGACTTCAGTATATAAGTCAGTTCCGGGATCTCTTCAGGTTCCTCCAACCCTGGCCCCAGTAGTTCACGAAAGGCCGAGCGGAGCCTATGGTATTGGAATTTTTGTAAAAGAGTGTGTCCCGCCCCGGCGACTGGTAGCTGGTCCCAGGTTCTGAGTATGCCTCCCTCAAATAGGTGTTCCATCTTGGTAACGCCAAGAGAGCACAGCGCTTTGATTACTCCCTTCTCGCCGAGCGGATCGAGCCAAAGGGCCCACTCCACCGGTAACAGTGGGGAGTAAAGTAGTGTACAGCCCCGCGCGCGCATCAGGCAATTCCAGGCGTGGTTGGTCGCTTTCAGCGAGACCATTCGGCCAGTTGCGCGGTCCGTAGGCAAGCAGACAGTGGCAGGTAGAGGGAGCGGAGCTGCGAACAGCCGTTCCAGTAGAAGGTGCGGGATCCGCGAGTCACCGTGCACCCAGGAGTATAAGTGCGACGCCTGGGCGACTCTGTAATAACGTTCTAGGTCCGGTGCTCCCAGTCCCCCCATTTCGCAGGGTAGGGTCAGAGTCTTCCAACTAACCCGAGGCTGTTTCCCCCCCCAAGCCAGTTTCACCAATACCGAGGTGAGTTGTCGAAAGAAGGTCTTAGTTAAAACCACCGGCAAATTCAGAAAGAGGAATAAGAACCGGGGGAGCACCACCATTTTCATCAGTGCAATCCTACCCGAGAGGGAGAGTGGGAGACGAATCCACTGATCCACATCGTCCACTAGTGTGGTATAGGCAACTCCGTAATTATCTCGAACAAGGACTTCCGGGTCCGAGTGAAGTTGGATGCCCAGGTAGCGAACTGAGTCAGCGGACCATTGCAGTGGGTAGTCCATGTCGAATTGCCGCGTCACCGGAGTGAGCGGGAACGCGATCGACTTGTCCCAATTCACTTTCAGGCCCGATAGTGAGCCAAAACGGACCACTTCTCGGAGGACCGCAGGCAAATTGACTTCCGGTTCTCTAACATACAGCAGCGTGTCGTCTGCGTAGGTTGAAATCCCTATCTTATATGTGGGGAAGCTAACCCCCTCTAGGCTGTGGTACTCCCGCATGGCGCACGCCAGGGGTTCCGCCACCAGAGCGTAGAGTAGCGGCGACAAAGGGCAGCCCTGTCGGGTGCCTCTGCTTATGTTTATCGGGTCCGTTACCCTGTCTCCCAGGCGGAGCCTAGCGAAGGGACGATGGTACAGTGCACCAACCTGCTGAAGGAACTGTTCGCCCAGTCCTAACTTGCGCAACACCCGAACCATGAAGGGCCATTCGACCGAGTCGAACGCCTTCTCCATGTCTAAAAATATCGCCAATGCGCTATTTTCCTGCTTTATATGCTGCATCACGCCCAACACTGTTCTGATATTGTAGGTCAGATTCCTGCTTGGGACAAACCCGGACTGCTGCGGGGCGACCAGTCCAGGTACTAATAGGGCCAGACGAGTAGCTAGGACTTTTGCATAGATTTTGGCGTCTACATTTAGTAGACTAAGGGGTCTGTACGAGCCGCGGAGATCGGGGGGTTTACCGGGCTTGGGAATGGTGATAAGCAGCGCCTCGCGCATGGTGGTCGGCATTTCCCCGTTCTCGCAAATGGCATCAAACAGTGTGATTAAGTGTGGCAACAGTAGGTCCTTAAATGTCTTATAGAACTCGACCGTAAGACCGTCCGAACCCGGTGCGCTACACGAGCGCATGCTCGCCAGCGCCTCTAAAATCTCATCCTGGTGGAAGGGTGCCATTAAGAATTCCCTGTCCGAATTCTTGAGGAACGGCATGGCTAAATGGTCTAGGTAGTCCTCCATCTCACCCTCCACACCCCGTGTTTTCGTACGGTATAGTTCCTCATAGTAACTCCTGAATGTTTGGAGGATCTGCTCCTCGTCAGTCACCGTGACCCCTTCCGGAGTCTTCAGGCCCTCTACTACCAGTGGCCGTCTGGTGTTACGAGCCATACGTGCAAGGAGCGCCCCAGGCCTCTCACTCTCCCCATATTGTCTCGCCGTGGCGTATTTGCCCATATAAAGAACCTCTCTGTCCGCTAGCGCTTGAAACTCAGACAGGAGTTGGGACAGGGCTTCGGCTCCGGACGTGCTGCCCAGCCGTAGCTGTTCCGCCTCCAAATCAGCCATCTTCGTCTCCAGGGTGGTGAGGTCCCTACGTATGGATCTCAACACACCAGAATGTTTCGATATGGCCACCCCCCTGATGTATACCTTGAATGCCTCCCACACCGTGAAGAAGTCCTCCACTGTGCCTACATTTTCAGTAAAGAACTGTTCTATGGCCTCCGCCAGCTCCCCCCTGAAGGCCTCGTCTAGCAGTGCAAAAGGCGGGAACCGCCATGTGAAGGCCGGGATCCCCTTCCTGGGAGTTGTGAGGTGGAGGAGGATAGGAGCGTGGTCAGAAAGCGTGCGAGGGAGGACTGTGCATGTGTGTATATTATTAAGTACCAGGGGAGTTGCCAGCCAGTAGTCTATCCTGGTGTGAATGTCGTGAAATGCAGAGTAGTGCGTAAACCCACCCGCCCTCGGATGTTTTTCCCTCCAGACGTCTAGTAAGTCAGATTTGACCATCTCAGCTGCCATGTACGTAGCCGAGGCAACAGGCCTGCGGGCAGGGCCCGCAGAGCGGTCTAGCGACGGATCAAGCACAAAGTTAAAGTCCCCGCCCCAGAGTACCCAAGGTTGTGTGTGTGTTCTTGCAATAGCTGCCAGGGTCTTGTAGAATTCAGGGTGGTCATAGTTCGGGCCGTAGACGTTCACCAGCAGCATGTCCAACCCCTTACCCACACATCTCGCCAGTACATATCTACCGTCCGGATCCGAGTGTACCGGAGTGAGCTGCAGCTGTGACTTCGGATTAACCCAAATTAACACCCCTCGGGCATGTGTAGTGAAGCCCGCCGCCACAGTGTTCCCCGATAGCCCCCTGGACCTAAGCATTCTGCTGGAGAGTGGTAGGTGTGTCTCCTGCAGTAGAGCTATGTCAACGTGGTGCCTGTGAAGGTAGTGGAGAACTTGTCGTACTTTGCGGAAGTCGTTCAGTCCCCGCACATTCCACGTCATTAAATTCAGCCCATTGCGGGCATGTGCATGCAAAGTCGGTGTGGTATCAGCCATTGTCAGGTGAGATCAAAGCGTGGACCAAGTAATGGGATAAAGCAGGACACAGTAGGACACCCCCACCCATGATCGTCTTTCGGCGCTCGCAGACAAGGACAGCAAAGCATTTCAGTACACACACCTCACCGGCAAACCCCGCCACCAACCCCAACCAGACATCCCCCCTCCCCTCCCCAAGAACGTTACCCACCCCAAGAACAGCGACCCACCCACAGCCGACCTCCCCCAACCTGGCCAGACAGAACCCACACACCCCCCTCATGAATCCCCGATCAGTGTGGTGTCAAATAGTCCGACACCCACCTCACAGTGAACAAAAAACCAACCAAAAGCTCGAGGGCAGAGCGCACCAATGCAGTTCACCCCTAACTGTATCAAAAGTTCGCGAGTTCTGCTCCCCCTCAGCTCCATGCAAATGTCAGTGCTCAAGGCTGGATTAAAAGTGTCACTCAGCACCCCTGTGTCCAGCTACCCCGGCTCAGTGTACATTGCCGCGAGGTACATTCCCCCTTACCAGCACCATAGGGTAACCAGGCTGTCCGTCCCAACTGCGTGGATCAGGTGCTATCTCTAGGTCGGGGTGTCCCCAATGTCCGGGACCGTGACCTGGTTCACGTGTTTAGGGTCGATCCCATCCTCGGCCGCCATTCAGTCCTGTTCCTCCAGGGATACCTCCTCCTCGTCCTCCCGGCTACTCCGGTTCTCTTTCCTCTCCCGCATCCAGGTTTTAAGGGACTTGTGCAGTTCCTTCGGGTCCGTGAAGAAGTATGACTTCCCTCCAGTGTTGATCCGAAGCTTGGCTGGGTACAACATGGCGTAGTCCAGGCCTAGCGCTCTGAGTTGCTTCTTGTACGGCGCGAACTGTCGCCGTTCCTCTTGCACTTTGGCTGTAAAGTCCGGGTAGAGGGAGATATTCATGCCCTCATGCTGGAGGTTGCCCTTCTCTCGCGCCACTCTCAGGGCCGTGTCCCGGTCGCGGTAATTGAGCAATTTCGCGATTATGGGGCGAGGTGGCAAGCCAGGCTGGGGCTGCGGGCCTAGCGTGCGGTGGGCGCGTTCCACAATGAACATGGGGGAAAAAACTTCCTCTCCCAGGAGTGCTTTCAGGAGTTTCTCCACATACAGTTCCATTTTCCCCGTTTGCGTGGACTCCGCCACTCCCGTAATTCGTAGGTTGGATCTGCGGGAACGTGCTTCCAGGTCCTCCGTCTTGTCCCTGATGACGGTCAGGAGTCTGTCGAATTGCTTGCGCTCCTTGTCCCATTCCATCTGGGCTTCCTCGGCCTCCGTGAGCCGGCGCTCCGCCATGTCAAGGCGCTCCGCATGTTTGTCCACGCGCTCTGCCATACGGTCCATTCTGTACGACAGAGCGTCTATTTTGGTGCCCACCGCCGCAATACTTTCCTGGATACCTTTCTCCATGGCAGCCAACATGTCCCGGAGCTCCGTCGGAGCCTGGGCCGGCGCCGCTGCCGCGCCCTTCGGTGATGAGTCCGGTGCCGGAACCTCCGAACCTTTCGGACGGCGCCGTTCAAAGGAGAGCTTCCCCTGGTTCGCGTCGTTTTTCCCCATCTTATGCACAGCTCGTGGCAAGACCGTGCCAGGGAGTGCGCCGCACAGGCCGAACAAGAATCCACCACCGCTCCCGGTACCTCGGCGCTTGCGGTCAGGTGGCCGGGGCGAAGAAAATGGCGGCTACAATGGCCGGCAGCGCCTCTCCGCCAGTAGTCCCCAGAGCGGCTCAGTGCCAATTGGGAGCCGGTCCTGTTCAGTCGTCCCAGATGCTCAGTCTCTCCGCAGAAGGCGAAATCTCCCGCGCTCCGTGCGGGCGAGCAAGGCAGCTACGCTGGGTCCGATGTCGCCGTACCACGTGGCGAGGCTCCGCAGTGCAGGTGCTCCGCTGCTCCGCTGCTTCTCCAGTCCCCTCACCCACCTGGGCAGTGCCGTGCAGGAAGGTAGAGGGCTTCACCAACCAGTGCCCGTGCCAGATATGTCTCTGCTTGCACAGCGTGCGGTGGTCGCCGACGTTATGGCCGCACGTAAAGTGACGTCGCCCGGCCTCCTCACTAGGATAGTCCGCTGCTCACGGCCTAGTCCGCTCCGAGCAAGTCCCCAGGCACAACGCACCAGGATGTATAGGAATTTGCGCTCCGCACCCAGCCGACGGGATCTTCAAAAGTCGCCCGGGGTGCCAGCAGATAGTCCCTTGCCAGCTATAGCCAAATCGAGCTTATTAAGGATATTTAAGCAGGATAATTCTGGAGCTTTGCGAGGAGCCGAGGGCTCACGCGTCCGCCATCGACGCCGGCTAGCTCCGCCCCGTAAATCCAGTTTAAAGGACACAGCCAGAGCGTTTGCATGGTCACCCCACCCCCCCAAACCTTTGGACGGATGCTGCTGGTTTATTGACTCTTAAGGTGCGCTGAGTCCTGCCAATCAGACCTCAGTGCCAGAGCTTTGACCCTTAAAATGTGTATGTCTAACAGGTTTACCCACAATTGGCATAAGTTCATCTACTCATATGCCCCATGTATGTGGTACCAAGGGTATCTAGTCCCTATAACTTAACTGCCCCCGTGGACTGCAGAAGTTATTGTGCCACCACCAAGTAAAGCATGATTCCCAGTCCACCACTGCTGGCTGGCAGAGCGTTTTTAACTTACTAACCTGAGTTTGCCATTCAACCCAATGGCAAAGCCTAAAACCTTCCCTTTTCTGAAGGTGGGATATATTATACTAAAAAGAAGGACTTCTGTTTTATTGACATCTCATGTCCTGACAGTAAAGCTCCACATTCTTGTTTTTGCTGTGGAAAGGTTAGTAGCCCATTTGGGCTACTAGCTCTAACTCTAGCAACTCAGCAGAGCTACCTTCCGGATGGGACTACTAAATACGTTACTTCAAGTGATCAAACAAATTATTGCATTAAACTGATTTGTTGTTCAAGTAGAATTTAATGTAATCGTTGCCCAAAGTTTTCCAGTAGCCGTTCACGTTGTACAAAAGCTGCCATCCTCTAGGTAGTCTTCTGCCCTCCTGGGGAGATGTGAGAACCACTCAACAAACAAAGGACCTGCAGAGGGAAGAGAGGTGGCTTCTTCCTGAAATGATGGCCAGAGTAGTTGTGCACCCAAAAGCGAGCTTCAAAGGTGAAGCTGCCTTTGAAGAGCAAATGGTAATCACACATGGACGGGGCTGCTCTTTTGTACTGTCATATAGATATGCTTTGCCTACACACTGTGTTAAGTTAGCATGAGCTTATTAGGAGTTTAAACGCAATTATACCTTTCTGCTGCTCGTGCACATGGCACATAATTGTTACTTTAGCTTTGAGCCTAGTAGAATGTTTTGCTTCACACGAGAATAATTTGTTGTTGCTCTGATATCAGTTTTGCTTGGTGAGCTGTGTCTGTACAGTGAGTGCCGAGGCCTTCAAGGATATCTCAACACAGTGGTTGTTGTAAAGTCTGATCTTCGCATGTTCTAGACATAACAAACATGCAGCTGCGGCCAAATTCTGGCTTTAGGCGCGTTTAATATTGCAACGCACAGAGAATACACACACTTGATGGTGCTTCGCATGCAGAAGCACCATCATGAAATTATTATAAAAAATGAAGATAAAACTTCAAATCTACAAAAATCAGTCCCCAACAATGAGCTCCGGTATTCAAGAAAATATCAGTGCAGTCTGCGTCAGAGGAACCTGCACCTAAACTGACAGATCCTGGATGAAGCAGTCAAGGGCAGTTCAGTGGATGTTAGAGTCTGACCTGTGTACCTCTATGCCACAAGACTGATAAATTAACTCTAGAAAATAAAGGCAACAACATTCACAAACCGCCTCATGTGTCAACAGGCGTCCAACACCAGCTGTGATCATATGAATGGTATTATGTGGTTACAGCCGTGCTCTGCTTTCTAAAGTGATAAGGAACCATCAGTCAGTGCTCTGGGTGTGTTGTAAACTCTTTGTATCCAAACGGCAGCAACCAGTGAAAGCACAAAGGAGTGGAGACAAACAACCAAAGGGTAAAGGAAAGAGGAGCTCTGCTATCTACAACACAGCAGACTGTCCCAATTTGTACCAACCAGAAGGAAGAATAATCTTTACCCACAAGCATGCAAAACCATCATTCAATCTGAAGGCACAATCGCCTTCAAAGGAACCTTATATATATTATGAGTGTGGCAAATATTTAATGGCTATTGCAAGTTATTGTTAAATCAGAAATCAAACGTGCAAAATACCACAAACATACTGGGTTTGAGAATAACACAAGTGCGTTATCAACCATGTTGGCCCATCAGGAAACGCAGTCATGGGATGTAGACAAATATATCCCCGACCCACAGACACTAACCAAGAAAGAAGAACCAGACACATGTAATGAGCGCTTTAGTTTGTCATCGCTACTAAAGCTTCATCAGCGAACGCACACAGGAGAAAAACCATTCAAGTGCAGTGAATGTGTGAAGAGTTTCTGTAGGTTATCAGAACTACAAAGACACCAGCGAACACACACAGGAGAAAAACCATTCAAGTGTAGCAAATCTGAAAAGTGCTTTAGTCAGTCATCAAACCTACAAAGTCATCAGCGAACACACACAGGGGAAAAGCCATACCATTGTACTGAATGTACAATGTGCTTTAGACAGTTATCACAGCTACAAAGACATCAGCTAAAACATTATGGGGAAAAACCATACAATTGCAATGAATGTGGAAGTATTTTTAGTGATTCCACAACATTAAGGTATAATCAGCGAACACACACAGGGGAAAAACCATTCAAGTGCAGTGTATGTGTGAAGAGATTTAGGTGGTTATCAGAACTACGAAGACATCAGCAATCATACACAGGGGTTCAGTGAATATCCTTTGTGCATCACCCAGTAAAACTGTCTTGATTTGTTTTGATCCTTTTAAAATCTTTGTTCCAATCACTCTTCAGAATTGCAAAATAATGGATTTTATTTTGCTTTCCAAACTGCTGATATATTCTGTAATAAATCAGCAGTTAAGAAAGGTTAAATAGTGTGTGTTAGAAAAAATGACACCCTACAGCCTTTCCTTTCACACTCTATTCACACCAGCGAGATTTAAACAAAGTTCACTTTAAAAACACCAATCGCTTTGGAATCAGAGTAAGAAAAGTAAACACCAATCCCCATGTTAACAGCGTAAGCAGGAATTTGTCAGAAGACATAGCCGTGATTTTAACCTATGCCTGTAAAGCACAGCAGATGTGATGAGATAAATACAAAATGTAAAGGCACCGTCATTTGTTACTCTTTCACGATACCCCAAAAATTAACTGGCAGCCCACAGTTAGGGGAACGCTGTTCTATGATATTGATTGATCGACTTATTGAAGTATACATGAATTCTAAAATAAATGTTAATTGATTAATTTACTCAAATTCTGTCAACTCTTCTGTGATTGTCTTGCTTTTGGAGAGAGAGTGCTTGAAATATATGTCTACGTTCCTCCTCATCAGGAACGTGTGAGGGACCCGATGTAACACTGTTGGTCCATCAAAGCTTAAAGCGGTGGGCACAGAGACTCAGCTGGAGGGTTTCAGAATCATACCTGTTTATCAATACTACTCATCCTCACTGATTGAAATAAGTGCCTGGATCGGATTCCCTCCTCCCTGGTCCACTAGCTGGGGGGGGGGGGGGGGAGGTCAGTATCATACCTGTTTATCAATACTACTCATCCTCACTGATTGAAATAAGTGACTGATCTGGTTCCCTCCTCCCTTGTCCACTATCGGGGGAGGGGGTCAGTCTCATAACTGTTTATCAATACTACTCATCCTCACTGATTGAAATAAGTGACTGGATCTGGTCACCTCCTCCCTGTTCCACTAGCTGGGAGGGTTCAGTATCATACCTGTTTATCAATACTACTCATCCTCACTGATTGAAATAAGGGACTGGATCTGGTTCCCTCCTCCTTTGTCCACTAGCTGGGGGTGGGGGGGTCAGTATCATACCCGTTTATCAATACTAGTCATCCTCACTGGTTGAAATAAGTGACTGGATCTGGTCACCTCCTCCCTGGTCCACTAGCTGGGGGTGGGGGGGGTCAGTCTCATACCTGTTTATCAATACTAGTCATCCTCACTGGTTGAAATAAGTGACTGGATCTGGTCACCTCCTCCCTGGTCCACTAGCTGGGGGGGGGTGTTCGATCTCATACCTGTTTATCAATACTACTCATCCTCACTGATTGAAATAAGTGACTGATCTGGTTCCCTCCTCCCTTGTCCACTAGCTGCGGGGGTTCAGTATCATACCTGTTTGTCAATACTACTTATCCTCACTGATTGAAATAAGTGACTGGATCTGGTTCCTTCCTCCCTTGTCCACTAGCTGGGGGGTGGATTCAGTATCATACCTGTTTATCAATACTACTCATCCTCACTGATTGAAATAAGTGACTGGATCTGGTTCCCTCCTCCCTTGTCCACTAGCGGGGGGGGTTCAGTATCATACGTGTTTTATCAATACTACTCATCCTCACTGATTGAAATAAGTGACTGGATCTGGTCACCTCCTCCTTGGTCCACTAGCTGGGGGGTGGATTCAGTATCATACCTGTTTGTCAATACTACTCATCCTCACTGATTGAAATACGTGACTGGATCTGGTTCCCTCCTCCCTTGTCCACTAGCTGGCTGGGATCAGCATACATTGTAAAATCCAGTTTTCATGATGTAAACAATAAAGGCAAGGGAATTACACAGGTTTTATGATCAAAGGATAGAGAGAGGAACCAGAGACGCTAGTTCTTTTACCCTAGGGTATCGTAGCTAAACAACAAGAACTAGCTCTGTCAGTGTGCTATGTGTCTGTGTGGGAAACAATTTGTTTTTTTTATGACGGTCCTCACCCACCAACCTAGTTGGTGGCATGCTTCATCATCGGGCCCCACCCGAGGCACCGAGTGTGCCTCAGGTGTGCTGCGACGCCAGATTTCTGCGGAGCTAGTTTTATTGAGTCGTGAGTGTGCTAGGAATTTAAAAGAGAGACAGACAAAAAACACATAATGTATAGGCACATAGTATTCGGCCATATACACCAAGTGAGTCAGCGCCAGGTACCTAAGCGTGTCAGCGAATAAGGCGGTAGTGTTGGCGCTGGTGGCGGAACGTGGCATGCAGCGATCTCATTATATATGCGATATGGGTGCTAGTGCCTAAATGCGGTCAAACATTGCTGTGAAGGATTTATGAAGCACTGCTTACACCTATACTCAGGGGACAAAGCTCCATGGACCTCTGCCAGGGGCCGGGACCTTTTTGCACTCTGGAATTAGTGGAGAGAAAATGAAAATTCATTGTGTGGGGGAGGCTTCGGCCATTTACTACAACCGGTAAAGGAATGCACACCCAGTCACGGCCGAAGGCAGCATGACTGGCGGCTGTACCGCGAGCGGGGCCGGCCTCTGTTACTTACTTCGCATGGTCTTCAGACCCGAAAGGAACCTGTTGTCTGGTTGTGAGCTCCGATGGAAATGAGCTCCTGGAGTTGCGGCATTTAAATACCTTAGTGGTATCACAGGTGTAGCTCATTGCTGGCAAACAGGGACTGAGTGAGTAGTGTTCTCCCGATCTCGCGCTGCTCACAGGAGGCGTGTCAGGCGGGGTCTGTGTGAGTAGCGTCCTCCTGCTACTCGCAGAGGCGTGTTTTCCGGTAGGAATAGACAAAAAAGAGATACACATGCTCATGCCCTGATGAATGATCCTGATATATACTATGGTAAATTGAATAGTATATTAGGGCACGAGCATGTGCATTTTTTTCCTGTCCATTCCCGCAGGAAGATACGCCCCAGTGAGTAGCGCTAATTCCAGGAGAACACTACTGACGCAGACCCCGCCTGATCTACTTCACATTTTTCTTGAGACATTATTAACACTGACCACTTTGGAACCCACAGTCCTTTATATACTATTCAATTTACCATAGTATATATCGGGATCATTCATCAGAGCATGAGCATGTGCATCTCTTAGGTGAACAGTTGACACTCTCTCAGTCATACACCACCTATTCTACAACCTCCGGAGCAGCGCCTGTAGGAGACTGCTGGGGTGAGTGTGAGACGCTTCCTAATAAACCCAACCTATTCTACAATGTCCCCCATAGCACCTGTAGGAGACTGTTGGGTGAGCGTCAGATACTCTCTAATAAAGCCAAACCCCTTTTACACACTTTCCTGCAGCACCTTGTGGTTCTGAAAATTATGGACCCTGCTATAATGTGGTACCGAAGCCCAATACCCGTGTCAGAAAATATCATCGTACCATGACGAATTTGGTATCGGCAGACCAGTAATGATTTGGACATTATACCTGTGCATTTGCGTCATGATCGAGCAATGCAATCACCTTAAAATAATAGTTTCTGTCTTGAACCCTCGAGGTTCCATTTTGTGAGCGGCATCCATCTTGTGGTTGCCCTTACATAGTCAATTGACCAAGGCCGAATTCGAGCTGAAAGGACACGTCCACCTTTCCTGACTCCTCTCTGACCTGGGCGAGCTGCCTTCACTGCCTTCACTGCCTCCAGCCAAACCTGTTCGGGCAGTCCCCAACCCACTGGCCGAGCGAGATTAGCATCAAGGCACAACATGTCATAAACCATTCACTGCATACAAACCACGCTTTATCATACACACACCTGTCTCTGTTTCTGCTTTATGGCTAGTTTTACAAGGAGGAGGTGCCCGATTTTATTGGGGTTTCATCGATATCTGATGGAAGTTCTGGGCCTGGCTGGGTAATCTATCACAAACTGGACATACGAAAATGTAGGCTGGCCATCATGACTTTGCTTTTTCATTGTTGTGAAAATATGTATATGACCATACTGTAAACTAAAGAATTCTTGCCCGAAGCTAGTATTTTTGTATAAAAGGAGAAGGCTGGTTCTGTAAAAACGAACAGTCTCCTGAGAATATACACACCGTGCTGTTGTACTTCTAGGACGCTCGTTACTTGGTTGCAGCCAATAAAACTCGATCCTTGACATCACCTAGAAGACTCTGTGTTTCTGTGGTCCAGAACAGGAAGAACTCAAGAGGTCTCTGGGTGTTCCCCCTGGCACCGCCGGGTTCCTAAAAACCCGGTACCTCAGTTTGGCGCCCAACTCGGGGCGGTATCAAGCGGTGTTGGTCCAAGCCAGATGTTCGTGAGGAGCTTCGTGTGAAAATTCCAGAGGACGGCCAGCCACTTCAGTGACCCCTGTATGTCGACGTGGTTCCGAAGGTCTTTGCTGCGAGGTTCCCCGCGTCCCGACGACTACGAAGGACTGCTGCCCTGACTATCCGATTGGAACTCCAACATATGAGCTCTATGTAAAGCACGGCGTAGGCCCTATCACATATAATGAAGTGTGGATAAAATACAGCAGAAAAGATGGTGTCTTAAAATGGTCCCAATATGGTAGCTTTGACACAGAAATATTAGATAATCTAGAAGTGAAACTGTTCAAAAAGAAAGCCCGGCCGGCGATGTTTGACTCTTTTCGCCTATGGCGCAAGGAAGCCAAACAGAAAGAAATGAAATTAGCAAAGAAAAATAAAAGAGGTATGTCAATGGTGCAAGCCGCCGTTGCATACAGGGATAATGAGGAAGAGCAAGAGAGTGAACAAATGCTTAGAAGCAAGAAGTTAACAGTATACAAATGCTACCCAATGTTGCCACGTGAAGGACAAGGATAAAAAGGGACATCTGAGAAGGATCCTTTAATGTCCCATTTACTGAGTTCTCCACCCCCCTATGCACAAAATGCTACTGCACCCCAGCAGCGCTTTGTTATACCGCGCCCGGGCGCACAAACTCCAGTTCTTACACAAGCACCAGCTCCTCTTCAGCTGGTTTCTACTCCTCCGGCGCAGCCCTCTCAAGGGCCGCCGCCTTTGCTACACACTCCATCTGCTTTCTCTACGATTTCACCAACTGCTCCAATTGCTTATCCTGATACTCTTTCTGCTACTGCCTCGACTTCTACTTTTCATCAGCCTGTCTTTTCTGGCGTATCTGCCTTTCCGCCTGCTTCTCCTTCTGTTCGACAGAGAGTGACAAACACTGTCACTGGTCTTTTCTCACCTTTCTTTGGGTCGCCTAAGACGACCCCTAATACGGAACGTAGACAGTTGCGAAGTCGACTGCCTGATTATCAGGAAAGAGAAGTGCTGAATGAGTTAGCACGTAAATGGGTTATTGATACTGTAAAGTATGATGTTCAGTCCGTAATGGAAGTTTTCCGTCAGTGGGAAGCATCTACACAGAGATATGTATTTGAGCAGATGTGTCTATATCTCCGTGAAGATGTGAGGGGAAATGATCAGGAATATGACATAACTGAATTACTTTGTGTGCGATTCAAGTTCGCAGAAGGCATGATTGTAGGTGCCGATGTTGAACAAGCAATTGAGATGTTATTGTCATATAGAAACAAGGGAAGCAATCCCAATCGCTATCTGAGTGTGACATGCCAGGTAGGAAGAAAGCGCGACAGTACCCCATGAGAGAGGTTCCTCCAGTTCGGAGGGAAGGTGATGCGAATGCGAATACAGCAATTCCGCCGCATTTCCAGCGTGTATGGGTACATGTTCCCTGGAAAAGATCTGAAGTTTTGGCTCTAAAGCAGACATTGCCTGATCCTCTCAAAAATCCTGCAGGGTATTATAAGGAGTTATCACAGGCTGCCAGTTCATGTATCATGAATTTAGCCGATGTAGACATGTTGTTTGGAAATGTTGTTCCACAGCCTTTATGGGGAAAGATTCGTCATGCAGATCATGACCAAGAGTTAGGCGATACATGGGTTAATATTGCTGCTGCTGATGCTAGACAAGTTGGTGGCTCTAAGCCCGAGCCTTTGGTAGCAGACCTTCCAGGTAGAATTATCACATATGTGAAGACTTTAATGCCTGAATTGCGTGTAAATTGGGACAAGTTGTCTGCGTGCAAGCAGAAGAAAGATGAAAATGTGTCTGACTTTTTCACGAGGTTTGAAGAGACTTTCGTCGATCATAGTGGTCAGGATATGGCTACCGAAGGTGGCCAAAGATTGTTTGTAGACAAGTTTGTGCATAATCTGCTTCCTGAACTATGTAATAAATTGAAAGATTCAGAGAGTGCTTGGGCTGTTTCCACATCAGCGCAGATTTTAGCCACAGCCCAGTACTACGAGAATAGGCGCAAAGACGAGCTAGAGAAGGCAGACAAAAAGACTAAAGACTTGAAAACTAAAGTCCTTCTCCAGCAAGCTTATCCGCTTCGTACTGCTAGTCAGCGCGATTATCAGCAACCTCAGCAGTATTCGAGAAACTCGCAAAGAAACGAGTCTTCTCAACAGCGTTTACAATATGGTCCCAATCAGTGTGCGTATTGCAAGGAAGAGGGTCATTTCAAGAATAGTTGTCCAGCTCTGTTGCGACGTTTGAATGGTGTTTCTGGTGCAAGAGGTAGAGGTGTTCAACAGGCTCCTAGAGGTAGGGGCCGTGGAAACTTCCCCCAGAATGCTAGTTCTTTTCCGCCTCAGAATTCCATGAATAGCTTTGATCAACAAAATAATACGTCTTCTAGGACAGCTCAGTACTATGCTGATGACTATTATGCAGAAAACGAGAATGAGGGTAACGATTGCTAGGACAGCCATGGACAAAGAGAGGGAGTTGTTTCAGTTCCAGTAGATCAGAATGGACCTTATGTTGAGGTGATTACATCAGGTGTGTCAGAACCTTTTCTGTTAGATACTGGTGCTACAAAGAGTTCTATTATGCACTCAAAACTTCCTGGCGACCTTTGTCTGGCGAAATGAATGTTTCAGTAGGTTTTTCTGGCGCCCCTGTTAGGAACCCGATCTCTAGTCCTATGTCCCTTTCTGTTGGGCCATGTGAATTAGAAGCACCCCTCATTCTTACAACAGGTTGTGGTGAAAACTTGTTGGGACTGGATCTGTTAAAGAGATTATATGCGACTTTGTACTGTTGTCCTCCGGGAGTACAACTCAACCTAGGTAAGAAAGTGGTTTCTCCAATGTATTTGTCAAGGGAAGATATTCCAACAGAATTATCTTCTCTTCCAGATGTACTTTGAGCCACTGGTTCTAATGATGTGGGTCTTTTGGAGATAGCGCCATGTGAAGAGACAACAGGTAACGTTTGTAACAGTCCTGTTCTGCCAGTTTTAAAGCGTACTGATCCTTTCCAGCCACCTGTCTATAGATTTGTGATTGACCTTAGAGAAGTGAACAAGATCGTTGTGCCCCAGTTTCCAGTTGTTCCCGATATAACTGCCCTATTGACTATGGTTCCAGCTTCAGCCACTTGGTTCTCGGTGATTGACTTGAAGAATGCTTTCTTCAGCATCCCGATTGCTGAGGAGAGCAGAGATATTTTTGGCTTCAATTTAGGAGGTCGAAGCTTCCGCTTCAAACGCGCTCCTCAGGGCTACTGTGAAAGTCCCTCTATATTCAGTCAGGCTCTGAAATCACAGCTTGACACAATTGTTCTACCTGATGGTGCGACACTTATTCAGTACGTAGACGATTTGCTACTCGCTGCAGGTACTGAGGAGATTTGCAAACAAGCCACTTTGTCATTGTTGCGTCATTTATGTGACATGAAGCACAAAGTCTCTCTTTCGAAATTGCAATTTTGTCGACAAGAAGTGACCTTAGATCACATCTTATCGAAGGAGGGAAGGAAACTGACCCCAGAGAAAATACAGGCAATTGCAAAGTTGGGTGTCCCAAGGACACAGAAAGAAGTGCGTGCGTTCTTGGGCATTACATCATATTGCAGGCAATGGATACCAAATTTCTCATTGGTGGCCAAACCTTTGGTGGCATTAACTTGCAAGGATACACCGAAACCCATCCGCGGTCTGAAGATTGTCAGAAAAGTTTTCACGAATTGCGTGATGCATTATGTTCGGCTCCTGTGTTGGGTAACCCCGACTACAGTAAGCCTTTCACGCTGTATGTCCACGAGAAGGAAGGTTGCACATTATCAGTCCTGACACAATCCTTTGGGGACAAACAGCGTCCATGCGCGTACTTTTCAGCAACTCTAGATCCCGTAGCTAAGGCATTGCCAAGTTGCTTGAAGGCCACTGCGGCAGCAGCTGTCTGTATTCGACAGTCTGCTGGGTTAGTAATGAATAATACATTAATAGTTATGGTTCCACATGCAGTAGACATTTTGCTAAACAGAACAAGGACACAGCACTTAACTAGTGCTCGACTGTCAAGTTATGAGCTGACACTGTTAGCGAGTCACATACACATAAAGAGGTGTGATACATTGAACCCAGCCACGTTATTGCCCATTCCAGCAGAGACAGATGAGGTCGAACAACATGATTGCTGTTTTAGGACAGAAGAAGAGACAAAAGGGAGAGTAGACTTACAGGACACTGTGTGTGAATGTAATGATGCTTTATGGGTTGATGGTTCATGTTTCAAGTTGCCAAATGGTGATACGACTGCAGCATATGCTGTGACAACGTTGCATACGATTGTAGAAACTGCACATATCCCACACAATTCTGCGCAAGCAGCAGAGTTGATTGCACTTACAAGAGCGTGTGTGTTGGCAAAAGGAAAACGAGTGAACGTGTACACAGACAGCCAATACGCCTTTGGCGTGGCTCACAGTTTTGGACGATTGTGGCGTGAACGTGGGTTCTTGACATCGCATGGCACAAAAATCCAACATGGTCAGTTAGTGAATGAGCTTCTCGAGTCACTGACCTTGCCACTACAAGTTGCGATTGTGAAATGCAGTGCACACAGAAAGATTCAAGATGATGTTGGTCGTGGGAATGCATTTGCAGATGAAGTTGCGAAAGAGACTGCAAGGAATGTAATGAGTCGAATGTATGTTGCAGGTCCCGCGAGATGGATAGGTGATGTTGGCATGTGTGAAGACACAATTGAGAGTGTGAAGTCTATACAATCCGAGGCCACTGAGAAAGAGGTGAATGGATGGAGAGAAAGCAAGGGTAGATTGGATGCGAATGGTTGTTGGGTCGAATTGTCAGAGCATCAGAGATGGCTGCTACCCAACGCGTATGTGCTTGCAGTGGTGACAATGGCTCATGGAATGGCCCACATTAGTGTGAAAGGAATCTGCAAGTTGTTGGCTCCAGTATGGCAGAATAGTGGAATACCTAAATGTGCAGAGAATGTGGTCAAGAACTGTATGGTGTGTTTGAAGTACAATCCTGGTAAGGGAACCCCAACTCCAGCTGGTCATTTTGCGCCTCCAACGTATCCGTTCGAGGTTTTGCAGCTAGACTTCATCCACATGGAAAGGTGCAACAATCTGAAATACGTACTCGTTGTTGTTTGTGCCTTTTCCAGGTGGGTGGAAGCGTATCCCCTTAAGGACAATACTGCCTTGTCCACAGCCAAAGCCCTTGTCAAAGAATTCTTCCCTAGATTCGGAATGCCGAGAATGATCTGGAGTGATAATGGGAGTGAATTTGTGGGACGAGTGATGAAGAGAGTGTGTGAGAGTCTAGCCATACATCAGAAGTTTCACGCTGCAAATCACCCCCAATCAGCTGGATTAGTAGAGTGCTATAACGGCACTCTAAAGTTGAAATTAGCCAAGATCCAAGCCAGCACAGGCCTTAAATGGCCTGACGCCCTGCCTTTGGCACTCCTATCTACCAGAATGACTGTCCATTCTAGAATGGGCCTTAGCCCTCATGAAATAGTGTTTGGCCGCCCGGCCAACATATGGGGAGTGCCAAGGCCCAAAAAGCTCAGTGAGATAGAGCATCCTGTACTGCTTGACTATCTGTACGAATTGACAGCTAAATTGTGTGTTTTATACCAACAGGTCCATGACTCTCTGCCTCCGGTCTCTGAAGCTCCAGGACATCAAATCGATCCTGGATCCTGGGTGTTGGTGAAAAACTTTCAGCGAACAAAGAATGAACAGCCCAGGTGGACTGGCCCACACCTCGTCCTTCTTTCCACAAGATCAGCCATTCGGGTGGAGGGAAAGAAGAACTGGATCCACGGGATCCATTGCAAACGGATCCCTCTGCCTCTGCCCTATGACCGGTGGGTCCAGGAGGGTATCGCCGACTCAGAGACTGAATCTGTGCCTCGTTTCTTACCCTTCAGTGATGCATGTTTGAAAGGGACTACTACAGAAAAGGAGAGCGATAACATTCTATAAGGATTTGTGCCACCGTCAATGCAGTTGGACACTACAGAACCTGAAGTCCTGTTTCAAGACCATACCGTCCCAGGAAAACAACGGTATAATCTGAGGCCAAGAAAAACGAACTAATAAAAATGAACTAATAAAGTTTTCCTTTCCCCCAAGAACTATTTTTGATTGTGCAGCTCTCTCATCCAGGAAACTTGCTTATTTTTGATTTTCGAACCGCCATCCGGTTCTGCTGCTAGGGTCACGGTTGCCACAGTCTTTGGAGTGCAGCTGGAGATGGTTAGGTCGACAGTTCTGGTTGGTCTAAGGGAGTTACCCTGGACTGAACAGAAGCACTCCTTAGCAGAATCAATCTCCCACCACGGGTAGCAACTTAGAGGAAGGAGTTTCCAAAGATGGAGAGACCTGCCAGATCTACGAATTTTGAAAAGACAATATGCACTTTGATGGCAAGAAAACAATTTTTAATAATATGCATTTTAATGTTGTGTAGCATAATGATGTTTTTGGTGGGCTATGCTCTGTTCACCTTTCGAGTCACATTTGTACACGACACTCAGCCCACACCTCCTCCTACTGTTTCCCCGCGTTCTTTTCACCCTCTGCCTGAACACGAGTCTGCCAGAAGATTAGAATTTGTAAATAACTCATTCGTCCAGCTCCTACACCAGCACCAGTCTGTAATGAACACAACAAATTGTTGGGTATGTGGACTTATGCCACACACAACAGATAAGGGTATCCCGTATTTTGTCCTGCCATTTAGTTACCATGGTTCTCTGTGGGCTTTTCAGACAATGTTCCTGTTTGCCATAGAACCGTATCCCCCGCGTCCCACAGGAAAAAATTCAAGCAACAAGGCACTAGTGGCAGGAATCAGAAATATGAGCAGGGATATCGACACGGTTAGAACAATTCCCAGAGATGAGTTGACGCCTTACAGTAGATGGAATGTAACTAAGTATGGGATTTCCTTAGCTGAGAGCCAGAAAGCAAAGAAATCCTCCCCAATCTGGATAGTACCCCATCAAGGTCACCTATGTCTGCAGGGAAATGGCAAAAACCCCAGAGCTCAGTTAGGGAAGAGTGTCTGTACTGAGACTTACGTTTTCTCATCTCAGACCTCTCCTTCATTCCTAGCAGCTAAGGGTACCTACTTCGTCTGCCACGATAGAGCGTATACATGGTTGCCCCCTGACTTCTCGGGCACATGTTTCATCTCGTTTCTGCTGCCACCCACCTACACGGCCGAGGCAGATTACCATCAGACAAGGACAGTTAGGGGTGTCGTGAGTAAAGACAACACTACGGAACAGGAGTTTGAAGATTTCGCAAAAGGTTTTCTGCCAATTTGGGGGCCTATGGTGAACAGCAGGAACATTCGCCAATTGACGAGGGTAGTTGAATCCGCCGTGATTGAAACGGCTGGTGCCCTTAGTAACTTGACTGCAGAGCTCCAGTCGGACACCCTTATGACTCTTCAGAACAGGGTTGCCCTAGATGTCATACTCGCAGACCGTGGTGGGGTATGTAAAGTGATCCAATCCAGTTGCTGAGTTTTCATCCCTGACAATGCTCCGACAGTGTACCAGGCCATCTCCAAACTGCACAAGATCTCTGACTCCATTCATGTGGACAAAGGAGACTGGTCCTTGCTGGGGTGGTTCTGGGAACTGATATCTGCCTGGGGATGGAAAATTCTGATTTTCATTGAAATGATCTTAGCCATTCCGTTTATGTTCTGCCTGTGTGTGCAGTGCGCTCCTGCAATATGTGGCCTCTGTAATACATCATGTGTAAGGAAGCCTGTGTCCAGGGACGAACTGAGCAACAGGATGATGCTACAGCAGCATCTCCATGACTTCATGAATACAGATTTGGAATCAAATTAGCTTGAGTTATTGCCTATATAAGGGCAAAAGGAGGGTCTGTGGTTCTGAAAATTATGAACCCTGCTATAATGTGGTACCGAAGCCCAATACCCGTGTCAGAAAATATCATCGTACCATGACGAATTTGGTATCGGCAGACCGGTAATGATTTGAACATTATACCGGGGTAGGAAATTGCAAGCACCGCCATCAGCGAGCGAGCCTGCTCACAGGCCACGCCCACGTCCCCAGGCCACGCCCCCTTTGATTATATAAAGTGAGCCTGCCCACAGGCCACGCCCACTTCTCCAGGCCACGCCCCCTTTGATTATATAAAGCGAGCCTGCCCACAGGCCACGCCCACTTCTCCAGGCCAAGCCCCCTTTGATTATATAAAGCGCCGACGCCCAGCCCTTCCCAGAATCTGTACTCCTGTGGCACAGCCGGGAGCTCTGTTTGAAATTGTGTCATTTTTAAAAATATTGTGTGTGAATTGATTTTAAAAATTTACGCTTCTTTCCCTCACCTGCCAGGCTGGTTGGGGCACTCATCCTGTTACTAATTACCCGTGCAGCCGATCTGAACGCTGCCACGGGGTAGGAAATTGCAAGCACCGCCATTAGCGAGCGAGCCTGCTCACAGGCCACACCCACTTCTCCAGGCCACACCTCCCTACGTCCTTTTCTCTGGATAAAACTATGCGTAACACCAGGACGCGCAGCGGACGGGTGCAGCGGGCGCGCCGTCAGCGCGCCAACGGCGCGCCAAAGGCAAGCCCGTCTGGGCCCGTCCGGGCCCAGCCGGCCCCAGGCCCAGGAACTCTGCCGGATCCGCTGCAGAAACGTGTGGTGTATACAAGTGACATGCTTCGAGCCCTTCGCAAGGAAAAAAAGCAGGACTGTCACTACGTCCACGCTGAAGGTAAACCCTTCGCCAACTGTGTACGATGTAACCCAGCCGAGCAAGGCTTGGGAAAGCCGGGGCTACAGATTGGCCTCCTTAACTGCCGCTCCCTCCCTAAGCATGCGCACGAAATCAACTTGTTGATACAGGATCATGGCCTGGACGCGCTGTTTCTCACAGAAACTTGGCTCTCTGCTAGCACGGACTCGGATATTGTCATTGCCCTTCCCCCAGGCTACCTCATTCAAACTTTACATAGACCTAAAGGGAGAGGAGGGGGGCTGGCAATTATCCACAGAGAACATCTCGCCTGTAGGACTAGCACCGCCAACATTGCAGACTGCGAAAGCTGCCATTTCGCCCTTCAAATCTCCCCGACACACTCCATCTCAGGACTGTTGATTTATCGCCCTCCGGGGACAACAGGGAATTTCCTCAATGCCCTCATTGACATGGTATCACAATCAGCCTCCTCTGCCTCGAACTTCCTCCTCGTGGGCGATCTCAACCTTCACCTTAACAACCCCACCGATCCCTTAGTTTTGGATCTCCTGCAGGACCTTAGGTCATTTAACATCCGACTTGTCAACAACGAACCCACCCACGACAAAGGACACCTTCTGGACCCCGTCCTGACCAATATTGGGGATATCACCTCAGATCCCCCCATCCCCCTTCCGTGGTCAGACCACTTTCTTGTTCCCTTCTCCTGGGACCTTGCCACAGCACTCCCCCAACCCCCCAAAATCCGAGTGACGGACGGAGTTGGCACAAGCTTGAACCGGCAGAGTGGGCCAGCTTACTCTCAGACTCAACACCTGCCCTCTGCATGGATCCGGTCACGGCCGACGAACAATTCAATTCCTGGCTCACATCTTCACTAGACCAACTCCTCCCGAAAACCACCACTCTTAAACACATAAAAAGAGTGGCTCCCGCTCCCGGATATACTCCGGCGCTCAAATCTCTGAGACAGGAATGCAAGAGATCAGAACGCTTTTGGAGGAAGGACAAATCTAACAAAAATAAGGAAGCCTATCACACCGCCTCACAAATTTACAAAACCGCCCTCCGCAAAACCAAAAGTCTATTCTTCCAAGAGAGAATAGAACACTCCGCTAGCTCCAGTAAAGAATCTTTTACCATTTTAAAAGAACTCCTCAAAGTCCCTGACTCGGGACCGAGAGACCCACCAGACCCCAAAGCTGATGAGGAAAAGTGCCACAAGCTGGCTAATTTCTTCAAGGAGAAAATCCAAAAAATCCTCGACTCTATTCCACCTACTAGTTCGAGCGAGGAGAGAGAAGCCAGCAACTCTCCTACCCTCCCATGCATCACTTCCTGGGGACAAGTGACAGTAGAAGAAGTCGAAGATACGCTGCAAGTTATTAAAAGCGGATCTCCCAGGGACCCTGCCCCTTTACGTATTCTCAAAAAGGTAGCACCCTCGATCGCCCCTTCTCTCACCCACCTCATCAACGCCTCCCTTCAACAAGGAGTCGTCCCCCCTAGCTGGAAGGCGGCAGTCGTCAAGGCACTTCTAAAAAAACCCTCCCTTGACCCTGTCGACCTGGCAAACTATAGACCAATCTCCCTCCTCCCGGGAACCAGCAAGATCGCGGAAAAAATGGTGAACAGAAAGCTGTCACAATTTTTGGAGAACAACAACCGTCTTAAAAACTCGCAGACGGGTTTCCGCCCCGGGCAGGGCACCGACATTGCCCTTCTCATGGCGGTGGAGGAGGCCAGAGCACTCTTAGACGAAGGAGGATCAGTGGCAGTGATCCTCCTCGACCTCAGTGCGGCCTTCGACACCGTCAACCATCAGCTCCTCATCCAACGACTCCTGAGCGTCGGTGTGGAAGGAACTGCTCTGTCCTGGATATCGTCCTTTTTGAGTCAACGCTCCTTTCAAATCTGGGAGAACAACACCTGCTCCTCCGACACTCCCCTCCAATGTGGCGTGCCTCAGGGCTCCTCCCTGAGCCCCACATTATTTAACATCTACATGTCCCCATTGGAGGAGGTTGTTATCCCGTTCGGAGTGAGCATCGTCAGCTATGCCGACGACACTCAGTTAGTGGTGTCCATTTCTCATCCGAAACAACAACCTGCGGACCTTTACAACTGTCTGACGCAGATACAAGGATGGATGAATAGATTGTCTCTGAAACTCAACAGCTCAAAGACTGACATTCTCCTCCTTGGCCAGAAGGGACCCACTTCACTTCATAACATCTGGCCACCCTGTTTAGGCCCGATCCCAGATCCGAAACCAGAGGTAAAAAGCCTGGGTGTCTGGCTTGATAAGGAATTATCTTTTGCAACACAGGCAAAAAAGGTAGCCGGTACGTGTTTTGGACTGCTCAGGTCAATTCGAAAGATCCTGCCCCTACTCCCCCACAACTCTCAAAAACTGCTGATCCAAGGACTGATTCTTTCTAGACTCGATTTTAGTAATTCCATCTACTTAGGGGCCCCAGAGGCAACCCTGAATAAACTACAAAGGGTCCAAAATGCAGCTGCCCGGATCCTTACTAACACCCCGGCCAGAGCCTCAGCCAAACAAGCGCTGAAGTGTCTCCATTGGCTTCCGGTTAGAGAACGTGTGATGTTCAAGGCCCTCTGCCTAGCACACAGACTGCTCCAAAACAATGGTCCCCCAAGCCTAAAAAAATTTATCAAACCATACAAAGCCCCTAGATCCCTCCGCTCCGACCAGGAACACCTCATTGTCACCCCCAGAATTAAGAAGGCCCGAACAGGAGGAAGACGTTTCTCGGGTCACACCGCACGTCTCTGGAACGCCTTACAGCACTACCTGAGAACCGAATCCAACTACCTACGGTTCAGGAAGCAATTGAAAACCCACCTCTTCCCTTAAACTGTCTCTCCCCTTCCCTTGCTGACTCCTAGTTGTACTGATTTTAGCGCTGGGATACTTACGGGTGACTACGCGCTCTATAAAATCAAATAATAATAATAATAATAATAATACCTGTGTATTTGCGTCATGATCGAGCAATGCAATCACCTTAAAATAATAGTTACTGTCTTGAACCCTCGAGGTTCCATTTTGTGAGCGGCATCCATCTTGTGGTTGCCCTTACATAGTCAATTGACAAAGGTCGAATTCGAGCTGAAAGGACACGTCTACCTTTCCTGACTCCTCTCTGACCTGGGCGAGCTGCCATCACTGCCTCCAGCCAAACCTGTTCGGGCAGTCCCCAACCCACTGGCCGAGCGAGATTAACATCAAGGCACAACATGTCATAAACCATTCACTGCATACAAACCACGCTTTATCATACACACACCTGTCTCTGTTTCTTCTTTATGGCTAGTTTTACAAGGAGGAGGTGCCCGATTTTATTGGGGTTTCATCGATATCTGATGGAAGTTCTGGGCCTGGCTGGGTAATCTATCACAAACTGGACAGACGAATATTTAGGCTGGCCATCATGACTTTGCTTTTTCATTGTTGTGAAAATATGTATATGACCATACTGTAAACTAAAGAATTCTTGCCCGAAGCTAGTATTTTTGTATAAAAGGAGAAGGCTGGTTCTGTAAAAACGAACAGTCTCCTGAGAATATACACACCATGCTGTTGTACTTCTAGGACGCTTGTTACTTGGTTGCAGCCAATAAAACTCGATCCTTGACATCACCTAGAAGACTCTGTGTTTCTGTGGTCCAGAACAGGAAGAACTCAAGAGGTCTCTGGGTGTTCCCCCTGGCACCGCTGGGTTCCTAAAAACCCGGTACCTCAACCTGTAGGAGACTGCCAGCTGAGGGTGAGGCACTCATTTAAACTCAACCACATTTACACGCTCTTCAGCATCACCTGTAGGAGACTGACAAGTGAGCATGAGGCGCTTTCTAATAATCCCAACTACTTTTACACCCCCTGAAGCATCTGGAGGAGACTGCTGGGTGAGTGTGAGGCGCTCTCTAATAATCCCAACCTCATTTACACTCTCCTCAGCAGCACATATAGGAGACTGATGGGTGAACGTGAGGCACTCTCCAATAAACCCAACCTCATTTACACTCTCCTCAGCAGCACATGTAGGAGACTGCTGGGTGGGGAAAATAAATTTCTGAGGGGGCTTCTTTCAGTCCCCCAGTCTCCTCCCACATTTACAACACACACGGAAGTGGGGATCGGATATATCTCAGACCATATCCAAATAGCACCCCTTCTGTATTGGCTAAAAATCTGGCTTAATAAAGAAATTACTTTAAACCACTCCATTATTAAAGACTGCCTTCATCTAGAGAGGGCTGATAAAATTGTATGGCTGAATTATATTAAAAATGGTCTGCAAAAAATAGGTCGCTCAGACATGTTCTATTCTCCCGAATTAATAACTAAAAAGGATATTTTGCCAAAAAAAAAGGCCCTAGAGGACCTTTTTAAATTAGATCGGGAGGAGACGGAGCTGAGAAAGCCTCTTGTTAGACAAAATTATGGACTGGTTAGCTGTCCAGGACCGGAACCATATTTAATAGTGGTGAATAATCGACACCACAGATTTCTTCTGACAAGATTCCGCCTAAACCTGATTCATTACTCTTTAGGAGTTTTCCGCACCTGGTGCGCACCTGACAAGGCGGATCCCTGCACTTGTGATTGCTTCTCATTACAAGACACACTCCATTTTGTCATGTTTTGCACTCACTATGAAGTATGTAGACGGAAATATTTGTTACCACTCCTGAAGAAGGCGGGCTTTATTCAGGTGAGGCCCGCTCTAATATACCTAATGCAATTGGGTAACCCTTATATTATGTTCTGTGTGGCCAGTTTTTTGACGGCAGCCACTCGCATAAGGAAAAATACCATCAGCCTACCGCAGATCCAAAGCTGTTTTGAGTAATGTTTCTCTTGTGTAAATATGTATTCCACTTTACCAAGGCAGTAGTACTGATAGTTTTTAAATGGTATATATTTTCTTTTTTTTAAACTTTTAATATTAGAAATTTCTCTTTTTAATATGTATTGTATTTTTAACACTGATGGAAAAAATGTACTGTACTGAAATTTGTTAGATTGTAACTTTTTGTATAATTGTACCTTGTCTTTTATGATATTAATTTTATCGAATAAAGAATATTTGACTGACTGACTGCTGGGTGAGTGTGAGGCACTCTCCAATAAACCCAACCTCATTTACACGCTCCAGCAGCACATGTAGGAGACTGATGGGTAAGTGTGAGGCGCTCTCTAATAAACCCAACCTCATTTACACTCTCCTCAGCAACACATGTAGGAGACTGCTGGGTAAGCGTGAGGCACTCTATTAAACCCAACCTCATTAACACTCTCCTCAGCAGCACATGTAGGAGACTGCTGGGTAAGCGTGAGGCACTCTATTAAACCCAACCTCATTTACACTCTCCTCAGCAACACATGTAGGAGACTGCTGGGTAAGCGTGAGGCACTCTATTAAACCCAACCTCATTAACACTCTCCTCAGCAGCACATGTAGGAGATTGCTGGGTTAGCGTGAGGCATTCTCTAATAAACCCAACCTCATTTACACGCTCCAGCAGCACATGTAGGAGACTGATGGGTAAGTGTGAGGCGCTCTCTAATAAACCCAACCTCATTTACACTCTCCTCAGCAACACATGTAGGAGACTGCTGGGTAAGCGTGAGGCACTCTATTAAACCCAACCTCATTAACACTCTCCTCAGCAGCACATGTAGGAGATTGCTGGGTTAGCGTGAGGCATTCTCTAATAAACCCAACCTCATTTACACGCTCCAGCAGCACATGTAGGAGACTGATGGGTAAGTGTGAGGCGCTCTCTAATAAACCCAACCTCATTTACACTCTCCTCAGCAACACATGTAGGAGACTGCTGGGTAAGCGTGAGGCACTCTATTAAACCCAACCTCATTAACACTCTCCTCAGCAGCACATGTAGGAGACTGCTGGGTTAGCGTGAGGCATTCTCTAATAAACCCAACCTCATTTACACGCTCCAGCAGCACATGTAGGAGACTGATGGGTAAGTGTGAGGCGCTCTCTAATAAACCCAACCTCATTTACACTCTCCTCAGCAACACATGTAGGAGACTGCTGGGTAAGCGTGAGGCACTCTATTAAACCCAACCTCATTAACACTCTCCTCAGCAGCACATGTAGGAGACTGCTGGGTTAGCGTGAGGCATTCTCTAATAAACCCAACCTCATTTACACGCTCCAGCAGCACATGTAGGAGACTGATGGGTAAGTGTGAGGCGCTCACTAATAAACCCAACCTCATTTACACTCTCCTCAGCAGCACATGTAGGAGACTGCTGGATGAGTGTGAGGCACTCTCCAATAAACCCAACCTCATTTACACTCTCCTCAGCAGCACATGTAGGAGACTGCTGGGTAAGCGTGAGGCACTCTCTAATAAACCCAACCTCAGTTACACTCTCCTCAGCAACACATGTAGGAGACTGCTGGGTAAGCGTGAGGCACTCTATTAAACCCAACCTCATTAACACTCTCCTCAGCAGCACATGTAGGAGACTGCTGGGTTAGCGTGAGGCATTCTCTAATAAACCCAACCTCATTTACACGCTCCAGCAGCACATGTAGGAGACTGATGGGTAAGTGTGAGGCGCTCTCTAATAAACCCAACCTCCACACCAAGGGCTTTGACAAGTGGGACCTCATTGGCATCAGCAGGGTTGAGGATATGCTTGCTAGGGGCGTGATTAAGACCTTCTCCCAGTTACAGGCTGAATATCAGCTGGGCGCGGCGGAGTTCTACCGCTACGCACAGTTGAGACATGCGCTGATCTCGGCCTCCCCGCCGGACGGCGCCATTCCGGAAAGTTCCCCGCTGGAAGATAGGATCCTGGATGGGCATGTGCCAGACAGTGCGATTTCCCTCTCGTACAAGAAACTGATAAATGCACGCGCAGATCTCCTCCTTGACCTGAGAGAGCGGTGGGTGGCGGATGGCCTTGAGCTGGACGACGAGGATTGGCAGTGTGCGGTTTCCTCTCCTAAGGAGGTTGCCATCTCTTCCCGTCTCCGCCTTGTGCAGTTTAAGATTCTCCACCGAGTGTACGTGACTGGGCCCCGATTGATGCGCATGGGTTTCTCCTCAGATGGGCTTTGCCGCAGGGGGTGTGGGGCTCCTGCCACCTTCCTACATATCCTCTGGGATTGCCCGGTGATCGCCTCCTATTGGAGGAGGATCCACCGCGTGATGGCGGAAGTTACTGGCGTGGCCGCCCATGCGGAGGCCCGTCGGTGCCTCCTAAATGTCTGGGAACCGTCCGATCATAATGTTGCACAGACTAGGTGGGTCACCCTTGGGAACATGGTGGCGAAGAGGGACATAGCCCAGCGATGGGGTGCGACAGCGGCCCCGCTACTGGTGCAGTGGAAGGCCAACATGGACTGGTGTATGGTTCGGGAGAAGACGGTCTATGTAGCCAGGGGGAGACCGCAGAACTGGACGAAGATCTGGGGAGCATGGAACGAATATAGGGGGGATATTTGCCAACCACCTGCACCAATTGACCAACAGGAGGCTGCGTTCCCCTGACCTGTGACGCCAACTGAACTTCGAAGTGCTTCTTTCTCCTGATGCCCTTCCCCTCCTCCCTCCCTCCCGTCCTGAACTCTTCCCTTATTGATCGTATTCCTGCCCTATTCCCTACCCATCCCCGACACACAGCGTCATGCTTTACGTATTGCCACTTTCGCGCCCACGGGCGCCAGTTGTTGTTTTCTATAAAAAAATAAAATTAACCTTTGATGAGTATGTTCCTAATGTTGGACGCTAATGCCCTCCTGCTTATGCTGCCTTGCCTCCGGGATGTTAGGCTAAATAGCTGTGTGTCCTGATATCGAATAAAGGTTTTCAAAAATTTAAAAAAAAAAAAAAATAAACCCAACCTCATTTACACTCTCCTCAGCAACACATGTAGGAGACTGCTGGGTAAGCGTGAGGCACTCTATTAAACCCAACCTCATTAACACTCTCCTCAGCAGCACATGTAGGAGACTGCTGGGTTAGCGTGAGGCATTCTCTAATAAACCCAACCTCATTTACACTCTCCTCAGCAGCACATGTAGGAGACTGCTGGATGAGCGTGAGCACTCTCTAATAAACCCAACCTCATTTACACTCTCCTCAGCAGCACATGTAGGAGACTGCTGGGTGAGCGTGAGGCACTCTAATAATCCCAACCACATTTACACACTCTTCAGCATCACCTGTAGGAGACTGACAAGTGAGCATGAGGCGCTTTCTAATAATCCCAACTACTTTTACACCCCCTGGAGCATCTGGAGGAGACTGCTGGGTGAGTGAGAGGCGCTCTCTAATAATCCCAACCTCATTTACACTCTCCTCAGCAGCACATATAGGAGACTGATGGGTGAACGTGAGGCACTCTCCAATAAACCCAACCTCATTTACACTCTCCTCAGCAGCACATGTAGGAGACTGCTGGGTGAGTGTGAGGCACTCTCCAATAAGCCCAACCTCATTTACACGCTCCAGCAGCACATGTAGGAGACTGATGGGTAAGTGTGAGGCGCTCTCTAATAAACCCAACCTCATTTACACTCTCCTAAGCAGCACATGTAGGAGGCTCCTGGGTAAGCGTGAGGCGCTCTCTAATAAACCCAACCTCATTTACACTCTCCTCAGCAACACATGTAGGAGACTGTTGGGTAAGCGTGAGGCACTCTAATAAACCCAACCTCATTAACACTCTCCTCAGCAGCACATGTAGGACACTGCTGGGTGAACGTGAGACACTCTAATAAACCCAACCTCATTAACACTCTCCTCAGCAGCACATGTAGGAGACTGCTGGGTGAGCATGAGGCACTCTAATAAACCCAACCTCATTAACACTCTCCTCAGCAGCACATGTAGGAGACTGCTGGGTGAGCGTGAGGCGCTCTCTAATAAATCCAACCTCATTTACACTCTCCTCAGCAGCACATGTAGGAGACTGCTGGGTGAGCGTGAGGCACTCTCTAATAAACCCAACCTCATTAACACTCTCCTCAGCAGCACATGTAGGAGACTGCTGGGTTAGCGTGAGGCATTCTCTAATAAACCCAACCTCATTTACACTCTCCTCAGCAGCACATGTAGGAGACTGCTGGATGAGCGTGAGGCACTCTCTAATAAACCCAACCTCATTTACACTCTCCTCAGTAGCACATGTAGGAGACTGCTGGGTGAGCGTGAGGCACTCTAATAATCCCAACCTCATTTACACTCTCCTCAGCAGCACCTGTAGCAGACTGCTGAGTAAGAGTGAGGCACTCTCTAATAAACCCAACCTCATTTACACTCTCCTCAGCAGCACATGTAGGAGACTGCTGGGTCAGCGTGAGGCGCTCTCTAATAAACCCAACCTCATTTACACTCTCCTCACCAGCACATGTAGGAGACTGCTGGGTGAGTGTGAGGCGCTCTCTAATAAACCCAACCTCAGTTACACTCTCCTCAGCAGCACATGTAGGAGACTGCTGGATGAGTGTGAGGCACTCTCCAATAAACCCAACCTCATTTACACTCTCCTCAGCAGCACATGTAGGAGACTGCTGGGTAAGCGTGAGGCACTCTCTAATAAACCCAACCTCAGTTACACTCTCCTCAGCAGCACATGTAGGAGACTGCTGGGTAAGCGTGAGGCACTCTCTAATAAACCCAACCTCATTTACACTCTCCTCAGCAGCACATGTAGGAGACTGCTGGGAGAGTGTGAGGCACTCTCTAATAAACCCAACCTCATTTACACTCTCCTCAGCAGCACATGTAGGAGACTGCTGGGTGAGCGTGAGGCACTCTCTAATAAACCCAACCTCATTTACACTCTCCTCAGCAGCACATGTAGGAGACTGCTGGGTGAGCATGAGGGACTCTCTAATAAACCCAACCTCATTTACACTCTCCTCACCAGCACATGTAGGAGACTGCTAGGTGAGCGTGAGGCGCTCTCTAATAAACCCAACCTCATTTACACTCTCCTCACCAGCCCATGTAGGAGACTGCTGGGTGAGCGTGAGGCGCTCTCTAATAAACCCAACCTCATTTACACTCTCCTCATCAGCACATGTAGGAGACTGCTGGGTGAGTGTGAGGCACTCTCTAATAAACCCAACCTCATTTACACTCTCCTCAGCAGCACATGTAGGAGACTGCTGGGTGAGCGTGAGGCGCTCTCTAATAAACCCAACCTCATTTACACTCTCCTCACCAGCACATGTAGGAGACTGCTGGGTGAGCGTGAGGCGCTCTCTAATAAACCCAACCTCATTTACACTCTCCTCAGCAGCACATGTAGGAGACTGCTGGGTGAGCGTGAGGCGCTCTCTAATAAACCCAACCTCATTTACACTCTCCTCAGCAGCACATGTAGGAGACTGCTGGGTGACAGCAGCACATGTAGGAGACTGCTGGGTGAGTGTGAGGCGCTCTCTAATAATCCCAACCTCTTTCACATTGTATCTAATTGCATTAATACAGCGCTTGCTTACCTAACGAGGCCTCAAAGCACTTTTTGGCAAGTAGCACGCTACTCTGGAACTCCAAAAGGATTAGCGTTGGTTTAGAATAGTGAAAATGGAGTTAATTTGAGCGGTAGACATTTGAGTCTGTTAGTTGGATTGAAAAGGATAATGGGGGGATCGAAGAGGGAAGGGTGTAGAAAGTGTTTCTTAGGAGATCATAGTAGTAAGATGAGGTTTGGGACTAGTATAAGGAGAGATGGAGGACGGAAGAATCTCTAGAAATGGATTAGGTAGATCATAGTAGTAAAACAAATTTTGGGATGACTCAAAGGAGGGATATGGGAGGGAAGAATTTAGAAGGGTTGTTTTGGAGATCATAATATTCAAATGAGCTTTAGGGTGATCCAAGAAGGGATAGAGGAGGGAAGAGTCGAGAAAGAGTTATTTTGGAGATCACAGTAGTAGAATGAGGTTTCGGATGAGTCACAGAGTGGAGGCAGGTAATATATTGAGAGAAGTATAGGGTGAAATATAGGTTAATGCATTGGATATACCATGGCTAAAACACTTTCCCATGGCAATATCTCGTTGATTGGTCAGACCTATTGGCTTTGCCAAAGCTTGTTTTAATTTAACTTTATGGTCCACTTGTATTACGGCAAGAGCATCGGCCATTATCACTTCACTCCCAATGTCCATCCATCCACGCCCTATTTTTGACAGGTAGCAGTGAGAAGCACGCTAAAGGTAAGCCTTTCTCCGTCCCTCTATGCCCAGACCATGGCAGGGCCCAGGGACACTGCCCAGTCTTCTTTCCGCAGTCGATAAGCAAAGACTCAATACTACTGTTAAATGATTTGCATCTGTGCAGCATTGAACCTATTAATTTGAAGTTCCTCACTAGTGCAACTGAGCAGCTAAGGCGCAACACACACATTTCATCTTTACCCTCTCTCCACGTATCTTCTAGAATTTCTAATCGAACTGTACATCATACTTGTCAGAATCTCAATATAACATGAATTCTAATCGATGTCTGATGGTTAAACCTGTGCCTGAGGGGAGGAGCCTGGACGACTCATTTTGATTCTGCATGAATAGCAGAAACCGGCTTAAAGCGGGCTCGGACCCTGATCTTGCATTCTTCCTGGTTATTGTTTCAAATTAGCCAAAGGACCCATATGATTATTTACAAAAATAAATGTTTAGTCTCCTCATTCACTATTGAGGCATTTTTATTTACAGAATATATTCTCAATATTTCTCATTCAAAATGTCATTTAATATAAATGAATCCAATAAAATGGCACATGCTCTCTGGCCCCGTGAAGAACGTTATTACTTCAATACTGGAGTCGATCTCTCTAGTCTAGAAACTAACAGTTTTATCTTGCTTTAAGATTTTAATCTCCATGTGGACAGGGAGTCTGACAGGGAACTCATAGAAATGCTATTTATTCAGCCTTTGATTTGCTGTAACTTGTACAAGGATCAACTCACTGAGCAGGCCATATTCTTGCCCTTGTCTCGTACTCCAAGCTTTCGTCAACAGGCTTTCTACTTTAGAACTGACATAGACGGACGACAAAGCAATATTGTTGTCAATCAAGGAGAGAGAACAAAACATAAGCCAATGAGTCGTACAGCATTGCTTATCACCCATTGTCTAAATTGGGCCCTCTAAAATTGATCCCCTGCTTAGAGCATACTGTCCCGAGCCTCCTGTAGCATCGACAACTATGTAGATTGGTTTAATGAAAGGATCACTGTTAGAAATGGAGTCTCTAATTGGCAAGTGCTTGCACCTTTGTCCAAGTAGGGACCCTTCTTCCTAGTTAGGGTAAGGGAGTTACACTCCTAAAGTGACCCCTGCTCACCCCCTTGGTTGCTTGGCACGAGCAGTTAGACTTATTCTACAGGCAGTGTGTAAAGCATTTACACATAAACAACAGTAATAAAGTGTAAGTACTACAAAAGGACACCACACCAGTTTAGAAAAATATCCAATATAGACCAAAAACGATAAAAATCCACATTACAGTACTTAGAAATCTTCAATATCAAAATAACCTTGAAAAACAGTTCCTTGAAGTCTATAGCTCCGCCCGGGGCTATCGCGGCGTCATGAACAAACAAATCCAAATAGTTCTAGCTGACCTTGGCATTGCAGGTCAACTACCTTTTAGAAAGGCAGGGCGTCAGCGACCTCTCTTGAGCTTCCGAAAGTACGGCGTCCACAGGCGTCAGTTCCGTAGGTCGGTTCACGAGTCCTCGGGCCCCACCAGCCCCTCTGTGCCCGTCACTGTGTCCCCTCGCCTGTGTGTCTCTCACCGTGATCCCAAGCTCTCGTGTGCTCATTGTTATGACCCCGTGCCTTGTTAATGAACAGTGACCCGCTCCAGCCCCTCTGTGCCCATCACTGTGTCTCCTCGCCCCGTGTCTCTCACCGTGATCCCAAGCCCTCGTGTGCTCATCGTTATGACCCACGCCTCGTTAATGAACAGTGACCCCCTCCAGCCCCTCTCTGCCCGTCACTGCGTCCCCTCACCTCGTGTGTATCTCACTGTGATCCCAAGCCCCTGTGTGCTCATCATTATGACCCCGAACCTCGTTAATGAACAGTGACCCCCTCTGTGCCCGTCACTGTGTCCCCTCACCCCGTGTGTCTCTCACCGTGATCCCAAGCCCCGGTAGGCTCATCATTATGGTCTGGTGTGCCTGGTGTGTTCTTGAGGAGCCTCAGATTCAGCCCCTCATGCCGTCACTGTGTCCCCTCACCCCGTGTGTCTCTCACCGTGATCCCAAGCCCCGGTAGGCTCATCATTATGGTCTGGTGTGCCTGGTGTGTTCTTGAGGAGCCTCAGATTCAGCCCCTCATGCCAGCTCTGCCTCCCTCCTTCTGTGAAATACCAGCAATTTGTTCATTTTTTAAACTTCTGCAAAGGAACAGACATGACATTCAGGAGTGAATTTAACACCTTGGCTGCTAAGCTGATTCCTCTCCTGTGCTGATATTTATAGAATCCCATGGTTCATGACGAGCTCAGCTCGTCATGAGCACACGACCAGTGTACTGCATGACGAGCTGAGCTTGTCATGAGCAGCGAAGGGGTTAAATGAGGACTTGTATTTCATTCAATGTGTGAAATGTAGACACAGCTGCTGCAATGACACTGGGCAGCGTCTTCTAATGTTCCTGTTCCTGGGGGTGATTCTTTATATTTGACAGGGCCGTGAATCCCCATAGCTGCAAAGGTTTCAGATTGCTGGGCGTGACATTTTCATAATTTCAGTGAAATTATGAGTGACATTTCAATGACTATGAGTGACACTGTCTTGCGGCGGACAAAATCAAGTAATGTAGATTAGGGAAATAGATAAATATCAGAAATGACCCCCATTTGAGCAACAAGAAACTCTAATAAGGTCTTAAAACTGAAGCAAAGCAGCAGAAATGGAAGGAAGGGCACTAACCGGAGACAGCAGCATGACTGCAGCTCTCAGAGACAGACTGCATGACTGCAGCTCTAAGAGACAGACTGCATGACTGCAGCTCTCAGAGACAGACTGCATGACTGCAGCTCCCAGAGACAGACTGCATGACTGAAGCTCTCAGAGACAGACTGCATGACTGCATCTCTCAGAGACAGACTGCATGACTGCAGCTCCCAGAGACAGACTGCATGACTGCAGCTCTCAGAGACAGACTGCATGACTGCATCTCTCAGAGACAGACTGCATGACTGCAGCTCTCAGAGACAGACTGCATGACTGCAGCTGTCAGAGACAGACTGCATGACTGCAGCTGTCAGAGACAGAGACAGCATGACTGCAGCTCTCAGAGACAGACTGCATGACTGCAGCTCTCAGAGACAGACTGCATGACTGCAGCTCCCAGAGACAGACTGCATGACTGCAGCTCTCAGAGACAGACTGCATGACTGCAGCTCTCAGAGACAGACTGCATGACTGCAGCTGTCAGAGACAGACTGCATGACTGCAGCTCTCAGAGACAGACTGCATGACTGCAGCTGTCAGAGACAGACTGCATGACTGCAGCTCTCAGAGACAGACTGCATGACTGCAGCTCTCAGAGACAGACTGCATGACTGCAGCTCTCAGAGACAGAGACATTTTCCCCCTGAAATAAAACCAAACATGTAGGCCCACGGAAAAAGCTAAATATCAGAAATTACGCCCTTTAAAACAGCAGTAAGCTTTGGAAAGACGTTCAAGCTTTTGCATAGCCCCTGAATTGCAAACTTACTAACCTACTGCCCCTTTCTAAGATGAATGTTACAGAAAGGGGACCCGTTTTAAAACTTCATGGGATATAAATTGCACACAAATGATCAATCATGGTAATTAAGAAATAATTTTTAGAACCATTAAATGTGAACTGTAACTCGTCCAAGTTATTATTTTTTTCAAGGGACCATTTCTCCCTTTTCCGTCTTCATAATGCTTTGCAAAAAGGTTTTTGTTTTGGCATTTATAAAAACAGAAGAGTTCAGGTCTTACAAGCAATATTCTGCATTGGCCGCATGTGGAGAGCAGGGCACGTGCACACTCCAGTACGGATGACAGCGCTAGGTCAGGTGTAACATGAAAACTAAGTACAGAACTCCCATGATCGCTTTTAGGTGACCTCAAGACACCACAATGTACTAAAATGCAATTGTTTTGACAAAAACGCAGTCATGTAGCTAAGAACCGGAGTATGTGCAAAACAAGAGTCGTTCGGTATTAAAACACTCGTATCACTGCTAAACAATTCCCAAGCAGGCCCCTGCAAAAGGTTATGAAATAATTGCATAACAATATAATGTGAATGCAGAGCCCGCACACTGCCAAGGTGAACAGAAGGGCCCTGCACACATTTGTTTTCAGAGGTTGATGTCACGGAGAGCTACTACAGAGATACTGAGCACGTGAGCCGCGCTGAATTAAGTTCGCTAGAAGAAACAAAGAGAACCCGTTTACTAAATAGATTAATTCAGTCTAAAAACAAAGCTACATTGGCACAACTTAGCTGAATAGCTTAGACAATTGTGACAAATGAGGCCTCTGTCTTTACAACAATGGAATAAGACACCTACAATGTATTCGCATGTCTTGTAAAAAGAAAAAACTCTGCCACACCCGCTAGTTACATGATGATAGAGAGCGCACGACGGGACAACGTACCACACATAAATCAAGGACAATTTGCAATTAAAACATTTTAACTTTTTAAGGAACGCTACAAATTGAAGATATTTTCCATTCTTATTGAACAATGCCACTCCAGTAAGCAAAAACATATCCGGGACTGCATAGAAGAGGGTTTCGCTGTGAATAAGCAGCACAACCTTTTACTATTTAGTACAAACAACTCAGGTCACAAACTGGCACTGAAAGTATTTGGAACGGCAGCACTGGCAGCGCGCTAGCGCTATTAATAAAATGTAAAGTACACTTCGAAGAAAACCGATACCTCTCGAGGAGCAGAAATTGTACGGGCTCCTTCAGTCTCTCCCTCAGTGGATGGGGTCTAATGGAGGGGGTATTTCACCCACACAGGGGTCTCTCACTCAGTGGATGGGATCTGAGGACGGAGAGGGTATTTCACCCACACAGGGGTCTCTCACTCAGTGGATGGGGTCTGTGGACGGAGGGGGTATTTCACCCACACAGGGACAGTGGCGAGGGCGAGGTCAGCGTGTAGAAGGTGAGTCATTTGTTGAGGTATGCTGGTCCGGTGTTGTGGAGTGCTTTGTGAGCGTGAGTGAGGAGCTTGAAGGAGATCCTCTTGTTGACGGGGAGCGAGTGCAGGTCTCTCAGGTGGGATGTGATGTGGCTGTGGCGGGGGATGTCAAGAATGAGGTGTGCAGAGCCATTCTGTATGCGTTGTAGTCGCTTCTGGAGTTTGGCCGAGGTTCCTGCGTACAGAGCGTTGCCGTAGTCCTGCCTGCTGGTGATAAGGGCATGGGTGACATGGGTCATTCTGGTCCCGGTGGGGATCCATCTGTAGATCTTGCAGAGCATGCAGAGGGTGTTGAAGCAGGAGGAGGATACAGCGTTGACTTTCTGGGTCATTGACAGCGATGAGTCCAGGATGGACCCCAGATTGCATGCGTGGACAGTGGGAGTCGGTGCACTCCCTGTGTGGCTGGCCATAAGGAGTCGTCCTAGGTGGATGGGGTGTAGCCGTCTTGTCCGAGTTCAGTTTCAGGCGGCTGTTCTTCATCCATTCGGCGACGGCCTTCATTCCTTCATGGAGGTTGGTTTTGACAGTGGTGGGGGCCATGGTGAGGGAGGGGATCAGCTGGGTGTCGTCGGCATATGAAATGGTGTTGAGGTCATGCGATCAGGCTTTGTGGGTGAGCGGTACCATATAGACGTTGTAGAGTGTTGGGCTGAGGGATGATCCTTGGGGTACACCGCAGATGATCTTGGTAGCTTTAGATAGGAACGGAACTATGGACAGGGGCTGGGTGGCTGGTGTTGCAACATTGTTTGGGGACCCAGCCTGCTCCTGGCAACTAGGGTGCTACACTAAAAAGACCACGCTGCTGTAGTAGGGGCCAGTGGCAGCCATGTTGGAAGTAGAGAGCACCTGCACCCTAACACAGATTAGCTATGAAAAGGTGCCCGAAGACCTAAGGGCCAACAAAAAGTAGGTGGAAAAAATTAGGCAAGGGAAAAAAATCACAGGGAAAGACCACCCTAGGGCTGACAGGTCTAACACCCAGCCTTCATGGGGTGGACATAGCGTGGTGTTCAGCGGCTCGCGAAAACGTCGGTAGGAGCTTGTCAAGGCAGAGGCCGAGGTGGTGTCTCTTGAGCATCACAGTCAAGAGGCGAGCGGGGGTCTGGTGGTGTGTCAGCTGTTACACGCTCAGCAGTCGTACGTCTCTCTACTGTTAGACGAGACCCACCAGGTCTGGCTGGTGACACGGAGCAGAATCTGCCAATGGGGGGACAAGTCGAGTAAAATGCTACATCGGCTCTGCCAGGGGGTTTTTCATCCACAGGTCCTTCCAAGGGTGCTGGATGCAAATGGGGCGCTGTTAACGGATCCCCGGGTCATAGGGGAGAGCTTCGCCACTTATTACGTGGATCTTTATGCTTCACGGGAATGCCTCCCCGAGGAGACAGTCGAGAAGTTTATCGCGGATCTCCCGCCAAAAGCAGTGTCCGACGATACGCGCCAGCGGCTTGAGCTCCCTTTATCAGTGGAGGAGTTGAGTACCGCCCTGGGAGAGCTCAATGCAGAGAAGGCCCCAGGCCCTAACGGGTTTCCCGCCGAGTTTCTTCATCGCTATAGTCTACAGTTGGCCTCTTACTATCAGGCGGCGGTGGAGGAGGCTAGGGAGATTGGCCGTCTCCCTCCACACTGGCACCATGCAGAAGTGGTGGTATTTCATAAGCCGGGCCGGCCTCCGGGGTAACATGCCTCCTACCCCCCATTTTTCTCCTTAATGTGGAGGCGAAGGTTCTGGCCAAGGCCCTGGCTAACCGCCTTCTGCCGTATATCCCTGAGTTGGTTCACCCGGATCAGGCCGGGTTTATGCCCCAATGGGTGACGAGACATAATATACAGCGGGCCCACGTGGCCCTAGCAGCTGTCCGGCAAATAGGGGTACAAGCGATGCTCCTAGTGGCAGATATTTACAGGGCGTTCGACTCCCTGAGCTGGGTCTATCTGTTCGCCCTCCTTCGTCGGCTTAATCTTGGCCCCCGGTTTTTGTTATATGTTAATGTTAATGTTAATGTTAATGTTAATGGGACTTCTAGAGCGCGCTGCTACCCTGAGGTGTCCTGGCACTATGCACTACCTACTAGAGAAGCTGTGGCAACCGCTGTGGGCGGGATTCAGTTAACTAAAAGCCAGGTTTTTAATCCTTTCCCGAACGACAGCAACTCTGTCGAGTTCCTTAGGGTGAAAGGAAGGCAGTTCCAGGCTTTGGCGGCGCAATGCCAGAAACTCCTACCGCCCAATTTCTGTTTATTGAAGCGGGGGAGTACGACTTGTTTCGCCTGCATGGAGCACAGAGCTCTTCCGGGGACATACCATTGAATGGATTGCTTAAGGAAGTCAGGGCCAAGGCCATTAAGAGCCTTAAAAACTAAGCACATGGTCTTGAACTGGATCTGAGATTTTATAGGGAGCCAGTGGAGAGCTTTAAGTCCTGCCCTAACTGAAGCAAACTTAGGAGTCCCCAATAGCAGTCTGGCTGCCGCATTCTGCATGGTCTGGAGCAAGGCCAGCTGTCTCGTCTGGATGTTAATGAAGAGGCCGTTGCAATAGTCCAGACGTGATGAAATGAGCGCTGTGACGGCTGTTTTCATGCTTTCAGGTGGAAGAAGGTATTTTATTTTGCGCAAAATACGCAAGATGAAAAAGCAGGAGAGACAACCTTACTGACCTGATCACAGTATGTCAGTTTAGAGTCCACAATCACTCCGAGATTTTTCGCCCCGGCGACCGGCGTGGGAAGTGCGCCCATTGTGTCTAGCCACCAATCAGGGGTCCACAAGTGTGCTGTGTTTCCAAAGAGGATAACCTCAGTTTTCCCTGCGTTAAGTTTCGGGCAGTTTGACGCCATCCAGGCAGCAACTGCCTGCATGCAGTTGTGACATTTTAAGCTGGTCTCGGCCTCATCGCCTTTTTGAATAGATAACACAATTTGTGTATCGTCGTCGTATGAGATTAGCCGAAAGGCAAAGGATCTAATCAGTAGAGCCAGCGGGACAACATACACATTAAATACGGTCAAAGAACTAGCAGGCGCTCAAACTACAGCAACTGCCCGGCCTTTAAATAAGCAACAATGTCAGGACCTTGCTCTTTTTTTCAATGATAAAATTGATAACCTAATTCTAGAGATTAATAATAATAAGAGCGATGCCGCCACCCAAGGAGGGTCTGATAACACCGTGATAGCCAAGGCCACCCTAGAGTGCTGGCCTCCCATTACAATGGAGGGTCTAAAGTCCATCATAAACACCATTAAATCAGGATCCCCCAGTGACCCAATCTCCATAAACGTATTAAAACAACTGAATACACCTTTTCTGGTAATAATACTAGACACTCTGAATACCTCCTTTGAGCAATCAACGGTTCCCACACTGTGGAAACATGCTAAGGTGAACCCGCTACTAAAAAAGCCAACAGCAAATCCTGAAATTTTGTCTAATTATAGACCCATCTCGCTCCTATCAGTATTTTCTAAAATGCTTGAGAGACATGTCCACTCAGCCTTGACTCAATTCATTGAAGGAAACAATCTTCTTCACCCCTCTCAGTCAGGCTTCCGAGCTGGTTTCTCGACGGAAACAGCACTGCTGGGAGTCACAGAAAAGATCCGGAAACTCCTTGACGAAGGTCAAACGGTAGACCTCATTTTATTAGACCTCAGTACGGCCTTCGATACTATATCACACAAAAGGCTGCTAACCACTCTGGAAAGCACTGGGATATGTGGGGAAGCATTGAAGTGGATTAGCTCCTTCTTGGAAAAACGGACTTTCCAAATCATATCATCCTCAGCATGCTCAGGAAACTTTGCTTCACCGCACGGAGTACCCCAAGGCTCAATTCTGAGCCCACTGTTTTTCAATCTGTATGTAAAGCCACTGGCAGATCTAGCGGATAAAGCAGGTCAAACTCTTATGACCTATGCGGATGATTCACAAATCATCTTCTCCCTTTCAGAATCTAGTACATTGTCCCCTTCACATCTCAAATAAGGTCTCAGTGACATATTCAACTGGATGACTAGCAACCAATGGAAATTAAACAGAGATAAGACAGAGGTTATTTTACTGGGAAAACAGAAGGATCTGTGGAATGTCTACCATTGGCCTATTCAGATGGGAAATCTCCCTACACCGACCACCCAAGTGCGTAACCTGGGGGTTATGGTGGACAGCACTCTTTCCATGAAGCCACAGGCAGGCAAAGTGGTGGCTCTATGTTTCACCATATTAAAATGGCTCAGGAAAATCCTCTGGATGCTGCCCATCTCTACCCAAAAGACCGGAGTCAACGCCCTCATTACATCTCGGCTTGACTATGGAAACATCCTTTACCTCGACGCAAATAAAGCAGTAGTGCGGAGACTACAGCTGGTTCAAAACTCGGCTGCCAGGTTGCTTTGTAGAGTCCCAAAAACCGCCAGTATCTCTGGCCACCTACGAGATCTACATTGGCTCAGGGTCGAAAACCGCATCAAGTTTAAAGCCCTGAGCTACATGTTCAGAATAAAAGCGGGTACAGCGCCTAAATATCTTCAAGTCCATCCTTACACACCTAAACGCAACCTACGATCTCAATCCGCAGCAAATTTCTGTGTACCCAGATTCAAGTTGGCAAGAATGGGTGGTAGATCCTTTTCATACTTGGGTCCATCCCTTTGGAATACGCTACCTTCCCATATCCAAAAGGAGGAAAGCTACTTAAGGTTTCGTAAAAACATCAAAACCTGGTTGTTTGAACAATAACTTCTTACTAGGTGACCTGTATTCTGATGTGCTCCGTCGTGGCGCCGGGAAACCCTTGTTGGGTAGCTGTGCGCCTTATAAGTTTGACATATAAAAAATAAATAAATAAATAGAGTTGGGCTAAGCGAGGAACCCTGTGGGACTCCATATGTGTGGCTGCTGTACACTGACTTGACGGCGTCGGTCCGCGTGGCGGGTGCAGTGTCATCTGGGTTCTCCATCCACTGTGGCATCAGGCAGGGGTGTCCCCTGTTGCCCTAATTATTCGCTCGCGGCCTGGGTGCGCATTGATGCACAACTGAAGGGATTTGAGTGGGCGGCGGGTCCTTCGGATAGGATCGCGCTCTATGCGGATGACGTCCTCTTCTTTTTAAGGGCCTTGAATAAGTCGGGCCGCGGATTCTGGAGATCATGCGGATCGTTGGGGAGACGTCTGGGCTCTACATGAACCCTCGTAAATCTATGCTATGGGTACTGGGAGCGTGAGATGGGGTGGGTGCCTGGGCGTCCACGCTGCAGGTGGTGGTAGGAGGCATCAGATACCTGGGCGTTTCCTCTCTGATGTACCAGCGGTATCCTGGGAGCGGAATGTGGTGCCAGTCTGGGAGCGCGTTCAGGCGGATCTCAAAATTTGGTCCTGCATGCCACTGATGATCTATGGCCGATCTGACATACTCAAAATGGTCGCACTCCCACACCTGCTCTATCAACTGAAGAATCACCCATACCCGATCACGTCCAAATGGTTCAGACTGGTCAACTCTGCTTTGGGGCAGTTCCTCTGGTGGGAGGGAGCGGTGCGTGTTGTATTGTGGACGTGCATCCATTCTACATACTGTGGAGGGCTAGTGACCTTGGATATCCTTTCCTACTATCAAGCCTGCCACCTGTTGGTCCTCAATGAGTGGTGGTACAGGGACAGAGGAGACTCGGTCTATGCAGTGGAGCGACACCTGATGGGGCATTCCACTCTCCATACAATTCTCTATTCCGCTGAGCTGCGTGGCGCATTGCCGCTGGCGACAAAAGTAGTATTCCAAATTTGGCGACAAGCCCTGAGGCATATGGGGTGGTGGAACACTCTCACGGATAAGAGCCCCCTATGGCACAATGGACGCCTACCAGCCTTGGCAGCTCTTCAGGGTTTCCGGGGCTGGGACGCCATTGGCGTCTCCACCCTGGGGGATGTTGTGTGTGATGGTTCCCTCAGGTCGTTTCATGACCTTCAGGTGGAATTCGGCATGCCTCAGTCGCAATTCTTCCAGTACCTCCAGCTCCGGCCGCGGTCGCCCCCAGCCTGGAGGGCCTCGACTCAATTCCTGAGTTTAGTCCACGGGATGCGAAAGTTTTCATGGGTGACCTAGAAACCAAAAAGATATCAAGAATTTACCAGACCTTGGTCACTCACAGCGCGACTCAACTGGGGAAACTGTGGAGGCATGGGAGGGAACTGTGGGGGCTATGGAGGAAGAAGACTGGAGGGAAGCCCTTGCCGCACCACGAGGGGCGGATATAGCGGTTCGCCTCTACCTCATCCAATTTAAATATCTTCACTGTGTCTACTTTACTCGGGTGCGGTTGTGGCGGGCGATGTTGGTTGCGTCCCCAGAGTGCCTTCGGTGTCGCGGGGTTGAGGGCACCTTTTTACATACTGGTGGTGGAGGAGTGTGGCTCAATGGTTAGAGCGGCAGACCCTGATGCAGAGTTCTGGCCAGGGACCAGGGTTCGATTCCCGCCTCGGCGGGGCCTCGGGCTCAATTTCCTCGGACCTGTTAATTCTCGCCTCAGTGCCTATTCTAATCACGGGCCCCACGCTGCAACTCTGGGCAATAGCTTGCTTAGCCTCCACACCAGCCCCAACAGCGCTAAGGATGCCTGGCTTCACCCTGGGGGTGCCCAGGAGTGGACACTTCACGGGGAAAGCCAGGAGGGGTTCCACAGCGGTATGAGTATCAGTGCCAGGAAGCCGAATAGGTGACACCGCAAGGTGACCGTCTAGTGACAGTGCACTCTATAAGTAACCATGACATTTACATTTACATCCTGTCTGGCAATGCCTATCATTAGACCGGTTCTGGAGAAATATCTTTGCTTGCCTTTCTGAAGTTCTGGGGTGGTCGCTCCCACGTACGCCTCAGCTTGCTCTATTACATGTGATGGAGGGATGGGGGGTAACATTTATAAACGGCACCTTCTCCAGCTGGGCCTCACATTGGCGAAACGTGACATTGCCCAGATGTGGAAAGATGCACAAGCGCGTTCTGTGGCTGCCTGGAAAAACAGTTTGGACTTCAACATGGAGCTGGAGCGGCCGATCTTTGTGGCGCGGGGACGCCCGCGTAAGCATTACAAAATTTGGAAGCGGTGGGCTGACTATAGGGGCCTGTGGCTGGAGGCGCCGATTGAACTAGACGATGTTACGGTGGATCGAGGGAGTGGATGGGGGGGATGGGTCTGGCTCGGGGGGAGGGTGGTCGGGGGAGTGTTTGTGCTCGGTGTGCATGGGTCTCGGTGGTGGTGGCACAACCTGGGAGGTGGGAGGGGGAACAGTTGGGGTTCAGGGGGATGTTATTCTTTGTAATACTCATGGTATTGCTTGTTTTGTTTTCGCCACAAAAAGGTCAATTGCTGCCATTAAACTATGTGATGTGATACTGCAGTAGATTCTGGTGTGCAGAGTTGTGTTCTTGGTGCAACTTAATAAATAATTTTTTTTTTTAAAGACACTCCGGCGTACCGGGAGAGACCCAGACTGGAGCACAATCACTATAATCGGAAAGTTCTAAGCAATCTTGGCAGTCAGGCCACAATTTATCCGCCATAAGTAGGGTCTTTAAAAAAAAATTTTTGAAGAATTTAGGAGAGCTGAATTTATACATGAAACCTGGCTCCCCTACCCCTACAAGCATAGCTTTGAACATTCGGCCTATCAAAGAGTCATCTGGGGAAAGCAATAACATCCAAGAGTTCTTTAATTAGTAGGCCCAACAGTACAACGGAAGATCTGGTAGGCCCATTCCCCCTCGCTGAAATTCTCGTGAGAAATGCGCATGCGCGGGCAGCCGCGCATGCGCATTAGTAGCCAAGATGGCGGCGCGGTTACCAGAGGGAGCCCCAGAGACGCAGCCGACAAGGTAAGTGGTGTTTATTGTTTTTAAAATCATTATTCAAGTATTCAGGGAGGGCGGAAGGGAGGCCGGTAGTATTTAGCGGTGTTGATAGTTGGGCCTTCTATCATCTGGTATTTCAATGTCCCACATAATTTGAAATGTAATTTTTCCGTAATTCATTCCTCGCACAATAACTGTGTGTTCGCTGATGTCTTTGTAGGTTTTCTAATCGACTAAAGCTCTTCACACATTCACTGCATTTAAATGTTTTTTTTTCTCCTGTGTGAGTTCGCTGATGATACCTTAATGCTGAAACTACTGTCACACTCATCACAATGATAGGGTTTCCCCCCGTGTGTGTTCGCTGATGAATTTGTAGGGATGATAATCGACTAAAGCTCTTCCCACATTCACTGCACTTGAACGGCTTTTCTCCTGTGTGTGTTCGCTGATGTCTTTGAAGGCTTGATAACTCACTAAAGCACTTTGCACATTCAGTGAACTTGAATGTTTTTTCTCCTGTGCGTGTTCGCTGATGACTTTGTAGCTTAGATAATCGACTAAAGCTCTTCCCACATTCATTGCACTTGAATGGTTTTTCTCCTGTGAGTTCGCTGATGTTTCCTTAATGCTGAAGAATCGCGAAAACTACTGTCACACTCACTACAATAATAGGGTTTTTCCCCCGTGTGTGTTCGCTGATGACTTTGTAGGTTTGATAATTGACTAAAGCTCTTCACACATTCACTGCACTCGAATGGCTTTTCTCCTGTGTGTGTTCGCTGATGTCTTTGAAGGCTTGATAACTCACTAAAGCACTTTGCACATTCAGTGCACTTGAATGTTTTTTCTCCTGTGTGTGTTCGCTGATGACTTTGTAGCTTTGATAATCGACTAAAGCTCTTCTCACATTTATTGCACTTGAATGGTTTTTCTCCTGTGTGAGTTCGCTGATGTTTCCTTAATGCTGAAGAGTCGCGAAAACTACTGTCACATTCACTACAATAATAGGGTTTTTCCCCCGTGTGTGTTCGCTGATGACTTTGTAGGTCTGATACCCGACTAAAGCACTTTGTACATTCACAGCACTTGAATGGTTTTTCTCCTGTGTGAGTTCGCTGATGATACCTTAATGTAGATGAGACGCGAAAACTACTGTCACATTCACTCCAATGATAGGGTTTTTCCCCTGTGTGTGTTCGCTGATGATTTTGTAGGTATGATACCCGACTAAAGCACTTTGTACATTCACAGCACTTGAATGGTTTTTCTCCTGTGTGAGTTCGCTGATGATAACTTAATGTAGACGAGACGCGAAAACTACTGTCACATTCACTACAATGATAGGGTTTTTCCCCTGTGTGTGTTCGCTGATGATTTTGTAGGTATGATAATTGACTAAAGCTCTTCACACATTCACTGCATTTAAATGGTTTTTCCCCTGTGTGTGTTCGTTGATGTCTTTGAAGGCTTGATGAATGACTAAAGCACTTTGCACATTCACTGCACTTGAATTGTTTTTCCCCTGTATGTGTTCGCTGATGACTTTGAAGGTATGATAACTGACTAAAGCACTTTGCACATTCACTACACTTGAATGGCTTTTCTCCTGTGTGTGTTCGCTGATGTCTTTGAAGGTGTGATAACTGACTAAAGCACTTTGCACATTCAGTGCACTTGAATGGCTTTTCCCCTGTGTGTGTTCGCTGATGTCTTTGTAGCACTGATAATCGACTAAAGCCCTTTACACATTCACTGCAATTGAATTGTTTCTCTCCTGTGTACCTGTGCTGATGAAGCCTGAGTAGTGATGACATACTAAAGCTCTTGGTGCATGTGCATGATTCTTCTTTCTTGGTTACTGTCTGTGGGTCGGGTATATATTTGTCTACATCCCATGACTGTATTTCCTGATGGGCCAACATGGCTGATTAAGCACTTCTGTTTTCTCACACACTTTATATGCGTGCAGTATTTTGTACATTTGATTTCTGTTTTAACAATAAATGCAATAGCCACCAAATATTTGCCACACTCCTAATATGTGGAAGAAGTCTTTGTAGGTGATTGTGCCTTCAGATTGGATTAGGGCTATGCACGCGTGAGGGTAAAAATGTATCTTCCTTCTGGCCCGCGCAAATTAGGGCAGTCTATGGTATTGAAGATACAAGAACTCCTCTTTCCTTTACCCGTCAGTTGTCTGGCTCCGCTCTGTTGTGCTCTTCTCTGGTTACTGTTGTTTGTCCAGAAAGATTTTAAAATTCACCTAGAGCACGGAATGATAGCTTGTCATCATATTAGAAAACAGAGCTCTGCGGTAATCACACCATACAGATCCCATGATCAAAGTTGGTATTGGACACTTGTTTATACAGGAGGCGGTTTGTTATTGTTGTTGCCTTAATTTTCCTAAGATCATTTCTTCATCTTGTGGCGTCGAGGTGCACAGCTCAGTCTCTTACAATCACTGAACTGCCCTTGATGCTTCATCCGGGATCTGTCAGTTTGTGTGCAGGTTCCTCTGTCGCCGACTGCGCTGATGTTTTGCTGAATACTGTAGCTCATTATTTCTGCTATTATTGAAGATTTACAGCATTTGCTTCATTATTGATGGTCATTTCATACAGCCAAGGCTTGTTTTCTGTTGGATGTAAAGATATTGAAAATTACTAAATTGAAACATATTGGAATTATAATTCACAATGTTAACTGCTTGTAAAAGACATTTCGGGGGAGATTTACCAAATTTCCACGCAATGCAGCACAGCCCTCCCCCCGCGAGGCTACGCTGCATTGTACGACAGGGAGGGAGTAGGAGAGCACCATATTTTCAAAGATATGGCTCTCTCCTTCCCTTTCCCTTGCGCCCAGCACTGATTACAGCAGCCCTGTGCCATGCACACACCTTTTTTTTTTCTTCAAATTATTTTTATTCACTTTTGTAGCAATAAAAAACTTCACAATACATCAATCTCTGTTGGAGGTGGTACAACAGTGCAGCCCTGCCAATAGAATGTATACATTAGTTTGCGTATATACAGACTGAGGGCATGGGGTCACACATAACTGATGCAGCGTGAGACCGGCGGGCGGTACTCGAAGGGAAGGAGGGGGGGGAACTAGGTACCAGTTGTGGGAAGAGGGAGTTTGAGACCATAGGTCATGTGACTACAGGGAGATGGGAGAGAATACCCTAATGAGGGGAGAAGCAACTAGGGGAGGGGGGAAGGAATCAAAGGGGCGAAGGCTGAGGCAGGGGGGCAGAGTTAAACTGATTGTACTAGGCATATCTGTGACGAAGGCAGCGAGGGGGACAATGAAATGGGGTGGGGAGAACGTAGGGCGCCCAGCTGGGGAGGCAGGATGCGAGGAAGGGATGGGAGATTAGGCCATGTGCGTGTTAGAGAGGCGTTGGTGCTGACGGGGACGCCGCGGTGTGTTGTGAGACAGTTGGGGCGTCGCGTCTGTGGGCTTGCAGGAATTGATGGGACAGTGTGGCCCACTCTAAGGATATAGGGTTCTTCCGCTGGCCCCTTGCCTCCTCCTCCCGCAGTGTATCTTCCTCTGCCATAGCCCATTTTTTTACCGCTCCCACCCATGTCTCAAATGAGGGGCCGGCAGCCGCCCGCCATTGCATGGCTATGTTCCTTTTCGCTAAGAGCAAGGATAGGGCTGCACATCTGACCTGTACCTTGTGTGTCTTCGGCCGGCGGAAGATTCCCAACGCAACTGCCTCCCAGGAGCGAAGGTCTGCGAGGCCTGTGAGGGTGCAAAGTGAGTCAAGAATGGCCGGCCAATAGGATTGAAGAGTCGGGCAACTCCAGAACATGTGTAGGAAGTGTGCATCCGGAGAATGACATTGGGGGCATAGGAACTGTGTGTCGGGGAAGAACCGCTGTAGGCGTGCAGGGGACTGATAGGCCCGGTGTAAAATATGGAATTGGATATTTTTTAACCTTGCGTTTCTCGAGACTTTCTTTGGGAATTCGAGCACCCTTTCCCACTCCCCGTCGTGCAATTGCCGTCCGAACTCGTCCTCCCAAGTGGCCCGCAGAGTGAGTAAAGGTTTGTATGTGAGTTCCCTGATTGACTTATGGAGCCAAGTGACAAGGTGCCTGCCGCAGCCCATGTAAAGGATGGAGTGGATTACGGGGTGTGTTGCAGGTTCGCCTGCTGTTAGGTCACCATGTGGGCGGAAGCAGTCAATGAGTTGGTGGTGCGTCAGAAACTGTCGGGCGGGAGGTCGTGGTCCTCTATAAGTTGGTCGTACGGACGAAGTTGGCCCTCTGCAAATAGCGTCTCCGCTTCCGGGATCCCTGATTCTGTCCATACGTGCATCATGGCGCTCGTGAAGTATGAGTCCCCACGCGGCCAACCCACTAGTGGTATTTGGGGGGAATAGCAAGGAGTCCCTGGCGCCAAACGGTGTATACGTAACATACATCGGCGGGCAACCGATACCTGCAGAGGATATGTCCGGCGGGGCTTGGTACCGGGGAGCAGCATGCAACAGAGTTCTGGTGTGGGGATAGGGCTGTGTGATGTGTGAGTTTCCCCAGCGTGTCTGCCAGCCGTCCAGTATGACAGCCACTGGAGGTGCGCTGCTAGGAAGTATGACTCGAAGGCAGGGGCACCCAGGCCTCCCCGTGTGGTGGGTAGTTGAAGCTTGGTGAGGGCTATTCTATGCCGGCCGTCTCCCCACACCAATGTGCGGAGTTGCGTGTCCAACTCCTGGAAGAAGCTTCTAGGTGGGACAACCGGGAGGTTGGTGAAGTAGTACAATAGTCGGGGACGATGACCATCTTTGCAAGTGCTACACGACCGATAGGGGCCAATGGGAGGTGTTTCCAAAAGCCTACCAAGGCTCGGATGCTGGTGAGGACTCTGTGGTGGTTGCCCTCGTACATATCAGTGGGCGACCGATAGAGGCGGACTCCCAGATACCGTGAGGCGCCCTCAGCCCAGGAGAGGTGCTGCATACCGATCTGGACTTCTCGAGGGTTTAGGGAATGATGCAGGGGATACACCACTGATTTCTCCCAGTTCACTCGGAGGCCAGATGCCTCTGCAAACTCGGAAAGGATCATCCATATGGGGGTTAGGTCCCTGGTGATGTCCCGGACGTATAATAAAAGATCGTCCGCATACATGGAGACACAGTGAATCGTATCAGCTATGGGAATGCCCCATGCCGTGCCCTCCTGGCGCAGGCGAATCGGCAATGGCTCTACGGCTAAGGCAAAGGTCAGTGGCGATAGGGGGCAGCCCTGTCTTGTACCTCTTTTGACTCGTACCGGGGCCGAGATGTATTTGCCAAGTCTGACCCGAGACGTCAGATTAGTGTAGAGCAGTCGAGTGTATCGTGTAAGGGTGGGACCTATTCCCGTCCGGCGGAGTACAGAAAAGAGGTATGGCCAGGTCACAATATCGAAGGCTTTTTCGAGATCTAAGATAATACAGGCCGCGCGTGGAAAGGCGTCGCCCACTTGGTCCTGAATATGAAAGACTGGTCTGATGTTCTGGGATGTGTTCCTGCCGGGGACAAAACCGTTTTGGTCTGGGTGTATTAGGGGACGAAGTATTAGTTCAAATCGGGTGGCCAGAATTTTCACCAGGATTTTGCAGTCTGCTGAAAGGAGTGTGATGGGGCGGTAGGAGGATAGCTGTTGCGGGTCTCTGTGCGTTTTGAGAAAGGATACAATCACAGACTCTCGGAGAGAGCTCGGGAGCTCCTCCCGCTCGAGAGCGTCCGTGATCATGGCTGTGAACCGGGGGGTCAGCAATGTGGAGAAGGTACTGTAGTACTCGAGAGGTAGCACATCAAGGCCTGGGGCCTTGTTCCGAGCTAGGGAACGTATCGCGCTGGAGACGTCGGTCGCTGTGATTTTCACATCCAGGGTGTCCCTGGTTTCTTTCTCGATATGGGGAAGTGGCAATGAGTCTAGGAATTGTGAGGCCACATCCTGCTGATAGTGTGTCTGAGTGCTGTACACGGCGGCATAATAGTGCTGGAACGCATCTAGTATATCTTGTTGAGAGCGTACTAGAGTGCCCGCGGGGGACAGAATTTCGGTAATAGGTGTTGCATCCGAGTCTTGCCCTGCCAACCACGCCAGTAGTGTGCCCGTTTTGTCCCACTCTTTGTGGACGCGGGCGGCATATTCTCGGAAGTTGAACTTGCGCATATCCGCCAGAGCGGTGGTGTATTTCGTTTTGGCCTCAGCCACCTGGGCCGCTGTAGCCGCTTGTGCATCCTCCTTCTTGGTGAGTGTTGCTAGCGTACGTTCTGTGTCGACGAGTGTGCGTTCAAGCGTGCGGCGGGCCCCCGTTATCTGTTGAATGCTAGCGCCCCGTGCCACTACTTTGAATGCGTCCCATTCCACGAGTCTGGTGGTGGCGGTCCCGGTGTTGGAAGTGAAATACTCTTGGATCGTCTGAAGACCTGGTCTGTGAGACAGTCCTTTGGGAGGCACCACGTGGGTACCGGAGGGTGGGGTGGTCTCTAGCAGATGCTCAGGTTGTGTGCGTCGTGGTCTGAGATTACGCGGCCTAAGTAGTCAGTGTGTTGGATCATGGGTAGTATTGACTGGGTGCATAAAAATCTGTTGAGTCTTGTCCGCAGATTATGCGGGATGGAGTGGAATTAGTACAACTGACTATGGGGGTGGTGTGCTCTCCAAGCATCTACTAGTGACCAGTGTGTGACCCAGCTACGGAATCTTCTGGTTCGTGTGTGGGCTGGGGAATGCAGGGGTGGAGGATGGGACCTGTCGAGTGTAACGTCAAGTTCACAGTTGTAGTCGCCCCCTAGTATCCATGGGAGCGTGGCAAATTGGGCCAGTACGTCCGAGAGGGAGTCCCAGTATCTATCCTGCTCTGTGTTGGGTGCGTAGATGCTACCTAAGAGGATTGGCCACCCATCCAATAGACCCTCCAACAGAGCATACCTTCCCTCCTTATCCACCACCCTACATGTCTCCCGAAAGGGGGTGCCTGGTCGAATCCAGATGAGTGCACCACGCGCATATGCCAAGTACGATGTGGCGCATATGAGCCCGCGCCAGCCGGATCTTAATTTGTCTGACTTTACTGCTGTAAGATGTGTTTCCTGTAGGAACGCGATTTGAGCTTGTTGGTGCTTAATATATGCAAAGGCCGCATAGCTCTTTCGCGGCGTATGTAAGCCGCGCGCGTTCAGGGTGATTATATTAATGTCTGCGTGCAGCATGGGATGGTATGAAAAGGGTGGCTCGTGCCTAGAAGTGGCTGCTCGCATACGGGAGATATGGGCCTGTCTGTGAGCGTGTTGGTGCTGTGCGTGGGGATGGCCCTCGCTTGCTTTCCACCATGTGTGTCATCAGCCCATATGTGCATGCCTTCATTGGGGTAGAGGGAAGGTGAGAACAGGGTAAACGAAACCAACAACTGCATGGGAAAACTGTCCCAATACGTGGGGCGCATCGGCAAGCTCGATGCGTCCAAACCAGCTCTCCTAGAACCGGGGAGCGAACAGTTGAATCTTGGGGGTGGCAGGCTGGGCCTGCGAGGCAAATTCCTTTTCGGGCGTTTGCAGGAGAAGCGGTTGTCCAATTAGGGTATACAGTGTCCATCATGTCCTGACCAGGGTTGTGGGTGTTCTCCAGGGGGGGAGTGCCCACTCGCCTTGGTCCTCGAGCTGGGCATATTGTCGGGTTGTGGCCAGCGACATCTCTATTGAGCAGAGTCAGCGATCAAGGGTGTGACCGGGACCATGGTGATGGAGTCCGATGCGGAGTGGGGTGAATTACTGTTGTCTTCACTACTTGATGAGAAAAGGTGCGGGATCCCCTCGATGTCTTCCCCTGGTTGGGGAGCCTCAAGGTCCGTGACAGCCTGAAGGGCTCTATGGCACTCCTGCAGGAGCTGCTCCAGGTCCGGGGATTCAACTTCTCGGCGCTTGGTGGATCCCTCCAATTCTGTCGTCCCTGCTGTTGCGTTTGCTGTGTGGCACCCTTCCTATTGCGGGGTGTCCTGTGGTCGCGTTTCTGTGGCTGGGTTGCAGGCGGTCCGCGTGTGCAGTGGAGATCAGCCCAGTCGCACGCCTCCTCGGCCGTGGAAAAGAAGTGTGTGGAGCCCTCGTGGATCACTTTCAGGTGGGCCGGGAAGAGCACAGAGTATTGTACTTCATTCTCCCGCAGGCGCCGTTTCACCTCCAGGAATGATGCCCTGAGTTTTTGTACCACCTTGGCGTAGTCCGGGAAGATCATGACATGTTGGTTTTCGACCTGCAGAGGGCCCGCACGTCTTGCCGCCCGCAGCCCTGCGTCCTGGTCCTGGAAATGAAGGAACTTCGCTAGCAGGGGGCGAGGGGCGCTGCCGGGTATCCGATTCCGGTTAGGACCCGGTGGGCCCGTTCCAGTGAGAAGAAGGCGGTGCGGTCCTTTGTCGGGTGAAAGATTTAACCCAGGCCTCCACATATTCGATGGGGTGTGTTCCCTCGACCCCCTCCGGCAATCCTATTACGCGCATGTTGCAGCGCCGAGAGCGTCCTTACAAATCGCCCACCCGGTTCTCTACCGCGGCGAGGCGGTCCATGGCCGAACGGAGTGTCGACTGCTGGGTCTTCAAAATGGGTTGAATGTCTGCCAGGGTCTTCTCCCCCTCTCGGACCTTATCCGCCAGCTTTCATTGGTCGTCGCGGAGTAGGTTGATGTCTGTGGTAAGAGTGCCCAGGCGTTCCTCCATGGATGCCCTGGAGAGTTCAATGGCCGCCAGGACTTTGTCTAACTTGTTCGATATGGTGGGGTCCTGATGTGGCGGGGGCGCCTTGGTGAAGGTGCTAGTGCGAGGTTGCTTTTCTGGCGCGGTTTCAGGGACCGCCGTCTGTTGTGTGGCCTTTGGCTTTCCCATGGCGATGATCTGGGGTGCAGCGTCCTCGTTCGTTTTCTTCTGGCGCGGGAGTGGCGTTGGGGTGCTGCTTCCCTGCGTGGTAGCCGTGTGGCTCGCCGCCTTCTTGTGGTAGGGGGCGTAGTGCACCCTGAGATCGCCCGCGCCTCAGCGGGGGCTGCCCCGCCGTGACGCCAGTCGTGCTCGTTTGCTGGGGGCCACCGTACTCAGTGGGTCTTGCGTGTATCTTCTCCGTGCACCTGCGCTAGTAAAGAGGGCAGGGGGGTATCACCCCTCGAGAGCAGTCTGGTGCCTGCCCAAAGAAAAGTCCAGTGAGCTCCCGGGGGGCGCTGCCAGCTGTGGAGGTGCCAGGAATGGGGCCGGATCACTGCCCAGCGATCCCGGCCGCCATCCTAGGGTCAGGCAAGGACTGTTGTGGCTGTTGGTGTGCCTGCAGGTCACTCAGGCCGTCGGTAGTATCCCATGGCGGGCGGGGAGGAGGGGCATGCAGGAGCGACTGCTGGGCGCCGCACTCACCCCCCAGAAGTCTGTGTGCCGGGTCAGGAGGTCTCCGCGCTCCGACGGAGTCTCGGCGTGGGCGCCATTTTGGATTCAGGCAGGCACCAATTCCAGCCGTTCCCAACCGAACTCCGCACCCCCGGTGGGGGGATGAATTTATCCACTGTCCCCTCATGGAAGTACGATGTATGTCGGGGGGGGGCAAGGGGCACCCCCGCCTCCCGTAGTAGTTCGTTGCCGGGCGGTGATCACTAGTTCCCGCCGATTGCCTCAGACTGGTGCGAGGACGTTACCGGCACTCCGCCCCTGTTCAGCGCGATTCTTGAGGGCAGGGGAGGACACCGCGACGCAGGATCCGGCTCTTCACGGCCGCCGGGCCGCGCACGGTCAGGCAGGTCGCTGCTGTCCTGCCCCGTCCCTGTTAGTAGCGGGTCGCCGCCATCTTGGCCACGGGCCCGCGAAGCTGGAGCTGTGCTGCTTCGTCGCTCCTCTGGCGCGAGGGACTCGGGTCTCTCTGGCGCTCCCGGTGCCGCCGCCGGTCCAGGGTCTAGTGGATGTGTTCTGACCCCAAAAGTATAGCGATGAATGGACAGTTGGGCCGCCCGTGGCAGGAGCCTCAGAAAGCAGCAGCCGCCATTGTGGCTCGCTAAGCCACGCCCCCACGCCATGCACACACCTTAGCACCAGAGCGCTAGGGCGTGTGTTTGTGTGAGTCCAGCACAAGTTTTGTACAGAAAGGACACCCTTCCTGTACAAAATACTATGCCAGACACAAGGGAAAGCTTTTACCACTTTGAATGTGTGTTGCAGAGTGCAGCACGCATGCAAAGTCAGAAAAGGAAAGAGAAATGAAAGCATTTCTCCTTCCTTGCACCTAGTTTTGTGGTTGCACGGGAGCGCCCTTGCACCACCCTTGGTAGGCACCCATGGCACAAAGTAATGCGAAATAAAGGTATGCGCAGTCTTACATTACTTTATTGTTATTTCCCGCGCTAAACAAGTTTAGCCCTGGAAAGTAAATTAGGAAACAAGATTTTTGCCATTTTGTGCCACTTTTGTGACGCAAACAGTGCAAAATCTTAGTAAATCTCCCCTTCTTCTTTATCACTTTTGAAACTTAGCAAGGAATATTTCATCATACACAGATATTTAACTAAAAGTTCTGTTGATCAGGTGACATCTTATTAATGCCTGAAAAGGAGGGGATTTACCAGTGTTTACAGAGTAACTTAGCTAAGTAAGGGCACTCACGGAGCACCCAAGTGCTAGAGGTATAGCTTAAGATAGACGCATATGGTAAAGCTTTCATTTAAACAACAATAGAGTTTAGAAAAATAGCTGGATCAGGCTGGGCTGTAAAATTTCCAGTAACTCTTCATGAAGTATACCACAAAAATAACTCCAGTCACACACTTCTTCTCATTCTTTCCAATTTACTTAAGATCATCTCAAATAGTCAAGTCAAGTAGTCAAGTAAAGAATTTGTATAGCGCACTACATACCCATAGGGTCTCAAGGCGCTTAGGGAGGGGAGGAGGATTACTTGTCAAATATCCATGTTTTAAGCTGCTTTCTGAATGCTAGGTGGTTCTGGGTAAGGCGAAGGTAAGTGGGGAGTGAGTTCCATGTTTTAGCTGCCAGGTATGAGAAGGATCTGCCTCCCATGGTGGTCTTGTTGATGCGAGGTACAGTGGCGAGGGCTTGGTTGGAAGAACGTAGTTGGCGGGGGGGGTGTAAAAGGACAGTCGTGAGTTGAGGCATTCTGGTCCGATGTCGTAGAGTGATTTGTGTGCGTGGGTTAGCAGTCGGAAAGTGATCCTCTTATTGACGGGTAGCCAGTGGAGGTCTTTCAGGTGACCAGAGATGTGTTCGTTACGCGGGATGTCTAATATGATCCTGGCTGAGGCTCCTGTCTTTACCTCACTGTTTTTAAGTCACCTTTGACACTTTCAACAGCTCCCTTGGTTCAAGCATTGCTGGTTTCTTCTAACCTGGAAGATTGGAACATTATTGTGAGTTGAGGGGGGTTTCCTATCGCCATAACATCTGTCCATCTCCCTGAAACTAGTGCAGCTTACAGAGCCTGGTTCTGGCCATGGAAGACAACTTTAAAAAGCAAGTCTTTAGTTATTCCTAAAGTAGATAAAGTTCTGTAAGATGCAGCTCCTTCTGGGGCTTTTGTGTAAAACAGTGTGAGGGGTTCAATGTAAGCCCCATCCTTTACATTATAAGCGCAGATAAGGCAAACAGATGTTGATTCATATAATTTAATATTCAACTATATCAGTCATTTAGTACTTATAGAGAATCCATCACAACCAATAATTTACCTGACATATCCCCGCAGCAGATGTGTGCATATTACTCTTTTCCCCCTTTTTCCAACATTACATGGCATCAGGCATGATGTTGTCCTTTTGGGGCCAGGATGCCATTTGTGACCGGATGGGCATTTGGAAGAGCGGGAGGAGGTGTCAGTTATCCACAGGTGATGCAGCATTTCTACCTTTCCATATTTCTCATATTCAAGTTGACCTAATTTCATGTCCTTCGGCCCCCCTACTGCCCTCTGGCTGCACACTCACTCTGTGGGGTTCATCAGAAGTCAGAGAATTGCCTCATACTCACAAGGCCATGGATCTCACTTCTTCTACAATTATTGCAGACAAAGGGCCTAGTTAGGAGTTTGTCCAACAGATTATTGCCAAAAAGCTAGGGGTGGGTGAAGAATTCCGCTCTGCCGGCGGAGCTCGCGAAGGTTGCCCACTGATCCAAAAAACTCTATGTTGAACAGAGTTCTTTTCTCAAGCGGTTCACCAACGGTAAGGTGACGAGTGCTTGTGAGAAAATATAACGCGCTAGACCTCCTCCTGGTGAGTTTTCTCATTGGGGGAGGTCACAGCAGGTCACGACAACTCGAGTGTTAAAATCTGCCATTCTCGTTGATGAAGCTGCCATTCGATTAGAATATCAATTAGAGCGGCAGAAAGCAGCAGCGCCCTCTGGCATGACGCGTAGTGCTGTTCGTGCTGATTTTACAGTGGGGGTTAAATTCCTGGCACTAAAAATCAGTGAGAGCAGTGCAACTACAACCTCTGCCACTTGTGGAAGTCTGCAGAGTGCGGCGGAGTTTCCCTGGCACTTTGTGGAGTTCCACAGAGTAAAAATCTGCAAACTACACCAAGGCATTTTCAAAACGTGACAGATATCCTGTCTGCCTTATTATAATTGCTATAGGATGCAATGCATTTTTAATGGGGCGGGCAGGATACCTGTCACATTTGTGATGGAATAAACCATCCGCTGAAATCTAAATCAGGCTTTTGGTGTACATTGCGTCCAGTGTGGCTAGCTGAGCTTGAAAGATCTTGTTGTTTGTCGGTCTCTCACTGCTTTGAGGTCACCGCCAGGCAGAACTACTGCCAGCTACACCCTGTACAGATCTTCCTTACGGGCAGGACATCCGTCAGCTGTGTCTTGTGCAGATCTTCCTTCCAGTCAGGACTTCTGCCAGCTGAGCCTTGTGCAGATCTTCCTTCCAGGCAGGACTTCTGTCAGCTGCGCCTTGTGCAGATCTTCCTTCCAGGCAGGACTTCTGTCAGCTGTGCCTTGTGCAGATCTTTCTTCCAGGCAGGGCTTCTGTCAGCTGCGCCTTGTGCAGATCTTCCTTCCAGGCAGGACTTCTGTCAGCTGCGCCTTGTGCAGATCTTCCTTCCAGGCAGAGCTTCTGTCAGCTGTCCCTTGTGCAGATCTTCCTTCCAGGCAGGGCTTCTGTCAGCTGCACCTTGTGCAGATCTTCCTTCCAGTCAGGACTTCTGCAACTGCGGCCTGTGCAGATCTTCCTTCCAGGCAGGACTTCTGTCAGCTGCGCCTTGTGCAGATCTTCCTTCCAGGCAGGACTTCTGTCAGCTGCGCCTTGTGCAGATCTTCCTTCCAGGCAGGACTTCTGTCAGCTGCGCCTTGTGCAGATCTTCCTTCCAGGCAGGACTTCTGTCAGCTGCGCCTTGTGCAGATCTTCCTTCCAGTCAGGACTTCTGTCAGCTGCGCCTTGTGCAGATCTTACTTCCAGGCAGGACTTCTGTCAGCTGCGCCTTGTGCAGATCTTCCTTCCAGGCAGGACTTCTGTCAGCTGCGCCTTGTGCAGATCTTCCTTCCAGTCAGGACTTCTGCAGCTGCGCCCTGTGCAGATCTTCCTTCCAGGCAGGACTTCTGTCAGCTGCGCCTTGTGCAGATCTTCCTTCCAGTCAGGACTTCTGCCAGCTGAGCCTTGTGCAGATCTTCCTTCCAGGCAGGACTTCTGTCAGCTGCGCCTTGTGCAGATCTTCCTTCCAGTCAGGACTTCTGCAACTGCGCCCTGTGCAGATCTTCCTTCCAGGCAGGACTTCTGTCAGCTGCGCCTTGTGCAGATCTTCCTTCCAGGCAGGACGTCTGTCAGCTGCGCCTTGTGCAGATCTTCCTTCCAGGCAGGACTTCTGCAGCTGCGCCCTGTGCAGATCTTCCTTCCAGGCAGGACTTCTGTCAGCTGCGCCTTGTGCAGATCTTCCTTTCTAGGCTGGACTTCTGTCAGCTGAGCCTTGTGCAGATCTTCCTTCCAGTCAGGACTTCTGCAACTGAGCCTTGTGCAGATCTTCCTTCCAGGCAGGACTTCTGTCAGCTGCGCCTTGTGCAGATCTTCCTTCCAGGCAGGACTTCTGTCAGCTGCGCCTTGTGCAGATCTTCCTTCCAGTCAGGACTTCTGCCAGCTGAGCCTTGTGCAGATCTTCCTTCCAGGCAGGACTTCTGTCAGCTGCGCCTTGTGTAGATCTTCCTTCCAGTCAGGACGTCTGTCAGCTGAGCCTTGTGCAGATCTTCCTTCCAGGCAGGACTTCTGTCAGCTGCGCCTTGTGCAGATCTTCCTTCCAGGCAGAGCTTCTGTCAGCTGTCCCTTGTGCAGATCTTCCTTCCAGGCAGGGCTTCTGTCAGCTGCACCTTGTGCAGATCTTCCTTCCAGTCAGGACTTCTGCAACTGCGGCCTGTGCAGATCTTCCTTCCAGGCAGGACTTCTGTCAGCTGCGCCTTGTGCAGATCTTCCTTCCAGGCAGGACTTCTGTCAGCTGCGCCTTGTGCAGATCTTCCTTCCAGGCAGGACTTCTGTCAGCTGCGCCTTGTGCAGATCTTCCTTCCAGGCAGGACTTCTGTCAGCTGCGCCTTGTGCAGATCTTCCTTCCAGTCAGGACTTCTGTCAGCTGCGCTTTGTGCAGATCTTCCTTCCAGGCAGAACTTCTGTCAGCTGCGCCTTGTGCAGATCTTCCTTCCAGGCAGGACTTCTGTCAGCTGCGCCTTGTGCAGATCTTCCTTCCAGTCAGGACTTCTGCAGCTGCGCCCTGTGCAGATCTTCCTTCCAGGCAGGACTTCTGTCAGCTGCGCCTTGTGCAGATCTTCCTTCCAGTCAGGACTTCTGCCAGCTGAGCCTTGTGCAGATCTTCCTTCCAGGCAGGACTTCTGTCAGCTGCGCCTTGTGCAGATCTTCCTTCCAGTCAGGACTTCTGCAACTGCGCCCTGTGCAGATCTTCCTTCCAGGCAGGACTTCTGTCAGCTGCGCCTTGTGCAGATCTTCCTTCCAGGCAGGACGTCTGTCAGCTGCGCCTTGTGCAGATCTTCCTTCCAGGCAGGACTTCTGCAGCTGCACCCTGTGCAGATCTTCCTTCCAGGCAGGACTTCTGTCAGCTGCGCCTTGTGCAGATCTTCCTTTCTAGGCTGGACTTCTGTCAGCTGAGCCTTGTGCAGATCTTCCTTCCAGGCAGGACTTCTGTCAGCTGCGCCTTGTGCAGATCTTCCTTCCAGTCAGGACTTCTGCAGCTGCGCCCTGTGCAGAACTTCCTTCCAGGCAGGACTTCTGTCAGCTGCGCCTTGTGCAGATCTTCCTTCCAGTCAGGACTTCTGCCAGCTGAGCCTTGTGCAGATCTTCCTTCCAGGCAGGACTTCTGTCAGCTGCGCCTTGTGTAGATCTTCCTTCCAGTCAGGACTTCTGCCAGCTGAGCCTTGTGCAGATCTTCCTTCCAGGCAGGACTTCTGTCAGCTGCGCCTTGTGCAGATCTTCCTTTCTAGGCTGGACTTCTGTCAGCTGAGCCTTGTGCAGATCTTCCTTCCAGGCAGGACTTCTGTCAGCTGCGCCTTGTGCAGATCTTCCTTCCAGCCAGGACTTCTGCAGCTGCGCCCTGTGCAGATCTTCCTTCCAGGCAGGACTTCTGTCAGCTGCGCCTTGTGCAGATCTTCCTTCCAGTCAGGACTTCTGCCAGCTGAGCCTTGTGCAGATCTTCCTTCCAGGCAGGACTTCTGTCAGCTGCGCCTTGTGTAGATCTTCCTTCCAGTCAGGACTTCTGCCAGCTGAGCCTTGTGCAGATCTTCCTTCCAGGCAGGACTTCTGTCAGCTGCGCCTTGTGCAGATCTTCCTTTCTAGGCTGGACTTCTGTCAGCTGAGCCTTGTGCACATCTTCCTTCCAGGCAGGACTTCTGTCAGCTGCGCCTTGTGCAGATCTTCCTTCCAGTCAGGACTTCTGTCAGCTGCGCCCTGTGCAAATCTTCCTTCCAGGCAGGACTTCTGTCAGCTGCGCCTTGTGCAGATCTTCCTTCCAGTCAGGACTTCTGCAGCTGCGCCCTGTGCAGATCTTCCTTCCAGTCAGGCCTTCTGTCAGCTGTGCGTTGTGCAGATCTTCCTTCCAGGTGGAACTTCTGTCAGCTGCGCCCTGTGCAGATCTTCCTTCAGGCAGGACTTCTGTCAGCTGCGCCTTGTGCAGATCTTCCTTCCAGTCAGGACTTCTGCCAGCTGAGCCTTGTGCAGATCTTCCTTCCAGGCAGGACTTCTGTCAGCTGCGCCTTGTGTAGATCTTCCTTCCAGTCAGGACTTCTGCCAGCTGAGCCTTGTGCAGATCTTCCTTCCAGGCAGGACTTCTGTCAGCTGCGCCTTGTGCAGATCTTCCTTTCTAGGCTGGACTTCTGTCAGCTGAGCCTTGTGCACATCTTCCTTCCAGGCAGGACTTCTGTCAGCTGCGCCTTGTGCAGATCTTCCTTCCAGTCAGGACTTCTGTCAGCTGCGCCCTGTGCAAATCTTCCTTCCAGGCTGGACTTCTGTCAGCTGCGCCCTGTGCAGATCTTCCTTCCAGGCAGGACTTCTGTCAGCTGCGCCTTGTGCAGATCTTCCTTCCAGTCAGGACTTCTGCCAGCTGAGCCTTGTGCAGATCTTCCTTCCAGGCAGGACTTCTGTCAGCTGCGCCTTGTGTAGATCTTCCTTCCAGTCAGGACTTCTGCCAGCTGAGCCTTGTGCAGATCTTCCTTCCAGGCAGGACTTCTGTCAGCTGCGCCTTGTGCAGATCTTCCTTCCAGTCAGGACTTCTGCAGCTGCGCCCTGTGCAGATCTTCCTTCAGGCAGGACTTCTGTCAGCTGCGCCCTGTGCAGATCTTCCTTCCAGGCTGGACTTCTGTCAGCTGCGCCTTGTGCAGATCTTCCTTCCAGGCTGGACTTCTGTCAGCTACGCCTTGTGCAGATCTTCCTTCCAGGCTGGACTTCTGTCAGCTGCGCCCTGTGCAGATCTTCCTTCCAGTCAGGACTTCTGCAGCTGCGCCCTGTGCAGATCTTCCTTCCAGTCAGGACATCTGTCGGCTGTGCCTTGTGCAGATCTTCCTTCCAGGCAGGACATTTATCAGCTGTGCCTTGTGTAGATCTGCTTTCCAGACAAGGGCTTCCTTGCTCAATGATCAGTTCAAAGGTCGGGAGAGGTAGAACTGGTCTAGGTCATCTTCTTTATTGCAGTTCAACTGGTCAAGCCACAGAGCTCGCGCACTGAGATGAAGGAGAGTCTGGATTTTCTGAGCTCCGTAGAGCAAGCGTCAACGCTACAAGTGCTGCTCCAAGGTTTAATTCAAACACTGCATCTGAACATCCCCTGGCAAATGCCAACTAGAGAATAAACATACTGCCTGCACCAGCAGAGTGCAGACAGCTTTTCAAGCACCTCGAGGTACATGGACTTTCTCTATCTGTCATAACTGAAGATGTTAATTCTTGGTAACATCAATCCCCTTTGGACAAGGTCCTCCATTTTGCTATCAGCATGTGACTCATCCTGCGCATGCATAAACCCTCTAGTCCAGAGGTCTTCAAACTTTTGGATGCCGAGACCCCCCTGTCAACATTTTCAAATGTAAGGACCCCCTCCTGACAAAATTTCTAAACCTCTGGGTTATGAGGAAGGTGAGGACCAAATTATGCGACAGGCTTGACTAAATTGTGTGAGTAGAAAATGTAAATAATGTTCTGTGATGCTGCGTATTTTGGGGTAGCATTGCTTTATTATTTAGAATGTTTTTAAACATAGTACCAGTTTATAACCAAAATACAGCAATTAACATCAGAAAGATGTGTATTCAACCTCTGTGAAGGGCCTCCCAATCCGCAGGAATACGCGCTGCCACATTAGAAGCTCACCTGGCCATGGCCGGGAGCAGCAAGGGTGCATTAAAACCGTGGCGGTCTTGTGCAGAGCTAAGGAGTTTACCCTTGCCCCTTTCCTCTCACCCCCTTCCTTCCATCCCTCTCTTCTCTCCTCTCCCAACCCTGGACCCCTCTCTCACATTGCAGGCAGATGGTTATTAGCCCCAGGACACCTTTTGGTAACAGTAGCGCACTACAAATGTAAATAATAGGCAGAAACAGGGGATCCACTAGACCCGAACTTCAGGGGGGGAGGGGGGTTAACATTCCCAGCCAGGGCTTGTCCAAGCACTGGTCGCACACGGTGCAACAGTCTTTCCACCTTCTCCATGAATTCCCTCACTACCACTCACCAACAATACACTTCATCTCTCTATAGCACCTGTCTGACAAACATTTCATTTCTTTATAGCGCTACTCATAGTTTACTCACACTCAGTTCTGTGATGTGCATGGTACATCTTCTTTGTACCAGGCACTTTAACCTTCTGCACTGTGTGGGTGACAAGAGTGCCCATGTGACTGCACGGTGAGCAATGCAACAGTGTGAAAGTAGGGTAAAAGGAGTGACTGCAGGGTGAGTGAGGTGACCATATGAATTTGAGTTCGGCTGTAAGTGCAGAGTGGGATGAATTAGTGCATGGTTAGTGATGGCCTTGTTTGAGTGAGCAGTAAGGGGGGGACAGGTGCGTGGAGTGTCACATGAGTGCAGGGTGAGAAGTGTGCCCGTGTGACAGCAGGGTGAGGTACAGAGTGAACAATGCAAGCAAATATTTAGTGCAGAGTGATCACTGTGACTGCAGGGTGAGTGGGTGAATGTTGTGAGTGCATGGTGATCAGTGTCAGTGCGTTGTGATCAGTGTGAGTGGATTATGATCACTGTGAGTGCAGGGTGAGCGGGTGAATGGTATGAGTGCATGGTGATCAGTGTGAGTGAATTGTGATTACGGTAAGTGTAGGGTGAGCGGGTGAATGGTGTGAGTGCGTGGTGATCAGTGTGAGTGCAGGGTGAGCGGGTGAATGATGTGAGCGCATTGTGATCAGTGTGAGTGCACTGTGATCAGTGTGAGTGCAGGGTGAGCGGGTGAATGGTGTGAGTGCATGGTGATTGGAGTGAGTGCAGGGTGAGCAGGTGAATGATGTGAGTGCATTGTGATCAGTGTGAGTGCATTGTGATCACTGTGGGTACAGGGTGAGTGGGTGAATGTTGTCAGTGCATGGCGATCAGTGTGAATGCACTGTGATCAGTGTGAGTGCATTGTGATCACTGTGAGTGCAGGGTGAGTGGATGAATGTTGTGAGTGCATGGCGATCAGTGTGAATGCACTGTGATCAGTGTGAGTGCATTGCGATCACTGTGAGTGCAGGGTGAGCGGGTGAATGGTGTGAGTGCATGGTGATTGGTGTAAGTGCAAGGTGATTGGTGTGAGTACATGGTGATCAGTGTGAGTGCATGGTGATCAGTGTGAGTGCATGGTGATCAGTGTGAGTGCATGGTGATCAGTGTGAGTGCAGGGTGAGCGGGTGAATAGTGTGAGTGCAGGGTGAGCGGGTGAATAGTGTGAGTGCATTGTGATCAGTGTGAGTGCATGGTGATCAGTGTGAGTGCATGGTGATCAGTGTGAGTGCAGGGTGAGCAGGTGAATAGTGTGAGTGCATTGTGATCAGTGTGAGTACATGGTGATCAGTGTGAGTGCATGGTGTTCAGTGTGAGTGCATTGCGATTAGTGTGAGTGCATTGTGATCGCTATGAGTGCATGGTGATCGCTATGAGTGCATGGTGATCAGTGTGAGTGCATTGTGATCACTGGGAGTGCAGGGTGAATGTGAAAGTGAAGGCGAGAATGGGAAGTGAGTAGTCTGAAAGCAGGGTGCATTCCCAGAAACTTGAAGCGTAGGGTTTCAGATATAAGTTAAACTATTGCTATAATGGCATTAATCAGGGTTCGAGGAGGAAATAAATAATGTGCTGATCCTGCACCAAACTTCCAGTCTAATGATTAGGGTTACCAGCTCATTATTTTGATGGCCCAGAAATAAGCAGTCACCTACAGCTGTATTTTTTGCACTTATCCGTGAATACTTAGAACAGCAAATATAAATAGAAAGCACTTTTAATTGTGTTCTAGGGATGCCTCAATGATCCATGACTAAAAGTTAAAGAGAATAAAGACAGAAAAGTCACATAACTAATTAATACATACTTTTTTATTTATAACTCAATTTAGTGTCAAGAGCAGGTCTCTGCAGGATCTTTAAACAACACATAGCAGGCATGTTTCTTTTGGCAACCCAACTTTATATTTCTTTTCATTAAATGCATTCTTACACTACAGCAGTAAGTGTAAAAAGACAAATGTAAGGAATAGGCAGAGTGGGGGCCCAGGGGGTACTGGAACCATAAAAAAACTAAGCTTTGGTAATCAGTTAACAAAGGCATGTAATATTTGCTAATGGTCTTTAAAGACCTGTGAAAAACTCGGGCCGGAGGTAAGACACCAGACACTGCCCAGCCGAGGCCTCAGGAGCGCGAGCTGCACTGCAGCAGCCCGGGCCGAGACACAGGATGGGGGAGGAGGGGGGCTGAAGCCCTAGAGGCCAGGGCAGAAGTGACACTGTGAAGGCGCGACCCCCTTTGCATCGCTCCACGGCCCCCCTGGGGTTCGCGCCCCTGAGGTTGAAAGACCCCTGCTCTAGTCCGTATTGCATGAAGCTGTGTGGTTCACACCCAAAAGAGGGCCCTCCACAAATTTCTGACATTTTCCTACACCCCCTGGACAGCCGTGGAAACACAGACCAACTACACGCTCTCAGGGATCACCCGTCCATCTGCCAGGATCAAGACTCAGATCTTTCAACCTTCTTTGTTACCGTCTTTGGAACGGCCCGTCTCTGAGATTCGTGGAAGCTCCACACTCAGTGAGCTCAGAGTTGCCTTGTAAAACCATCTCATGAGAGTGGAAGAAAATAATATTAAGTGACACACACTGCACAGACATGTAAATAACTCTACCATTATCATTTCATGAACCATTGTCCAACTGCTGATGTTTCGACATGGATGTTTTGTCGTCTATCACAGCAGCTTCTTTATTTAAAATCTTACTCACTACTGACCTATGTACTGTTTCTGGCCCTACGACATCTCTGGCAGGCATGTTGTGCTGTCTCTTGCTACATAAATAGGAAGTAGATTGCTACTGCAGGAAGAGTGCAGTGTCCTTGCAGTCAAATGCACTTGATTGGGATAAAAGGTGTCATGTTTGTTAGAAAAGCTGCAACTATTAGAATAATAACACACCAAAAGCAGCGCATATAATGCAATATCACAGACCATGTACTAGAAAAACATGACGCGAACAATGCAATAACACAGTCCAGGCGTTAGGAGAATACAGCACAAACAATGCAATAACACTGGCCAGGCATTAGGTGAATCTGTCGCAAAAAATGCAATAACACTGGCCAGGCACTAGGTGAATCTGACGCAAACACTGCAATAACACCGGCCAGGAACTAGGTGAATCTGATGCAAACAATGCAATAACACTGGCCAGGCACATGGATTGACGCAAATAATGCGATCACACAGGCGAGGCACTAGGAGAATCTGATGCAAACAATGCAATAACACAGGCGAGGCAATAGGAGAATCTGGCACAAACAATGCAATAACACAGGCCTGGCGCTAGGAGAATCTGATGCAAACAACGCAATAACACAGACCAGGCACATGGATTGACGCAAATAATGCGATAACACAGGCCAGGCACAAGGAAAATCCGGTGTAAACAATGCAATAACACAGGCCAAACACTATGAGAATCTGATGCAATCAATGCAATAACAGAGGCCAGGCACTAGAAAAATCTGATGCAGGTGAGCATGTAATAGCTGGCGGGATCTAGTGTACTGTGTGGACAAGAGGGTGGGAAGGCAAAGACTAGCTTCATATGGACTGAAACATGGGCAAAATGAGCAATATTTTAAGGAAGTTTTTACCATATAGTAAATCATGCAGAGTCAGTTTTTTTGTTTTTGGGCCAGGTGTGGGATATTACTTACCAAGGGGTGTCAGAGAGATTATAATCTTCCCTTCAAGGGTCATCTGCTTTACAAAGAATTTCAATACGAGGAGTGTCTCTAAAAAGCAGCGACGGGGCATGCAGTGAGAGGGGAGAATGCAGATTGTCACTAACGTTATGGAACAGCACACAACTTTAGAGGCTACTTAGATACAAGGGAGACACCTGAAATGGGCTCTGCACCTTACATGAATCCAGAACAGGAAAGCGCCTTTACACACAGACCAATCATCCTAGGAGGGGCTGAGGGGAGACATAACATCTAATCCTGGCTTTACCACTTTACCTAAAGATGCTTGTAGGAAATGGGACCCCCGGCCGGCCAGGGCTTGCGCCACAGCCAGTCAGAGACCGCCACCCCTATGTAAAAACAACCCCCTGCTCACCCATCTAGGTAACGCGGCGCGAGCAGTCAGGCCTATCTCGGAGGACATGTGTGAAGCATTTGCGCATGCACCCACCAACAACAACGTCCCGGGCCTCCCACAAAAGGAACTCCACACCAAATATATATATGCAAAGAATCTTTGTATTAGGAAGGACAGATAGGAACATACACTTTACAATGTGCCAGGGGCACTGCAGGAGTTACAAGGGAAAAAGGGTACAGGGCAGGGCCCAGGGGCCCCTGCCGGGTGTAGACATATCAACTGGGAACTTCCTAGCACTAGCAGTAGAACCCACTCTGACCAGGAATCACATACATGGGACATCGGGTATTCAGGGGAGAAGGGACAAGGTACATAACACGACAGAGGCCCCCATCAGCAGGACAACACATGATAATTCTCCGCATCACATTGATATTGGTCAAGAGCATTCCCCAGGCCAGCTGGTCTTTCTGGGGCAAGGGCACCCCACAGTCTTGATGTCCAGGGCAGGCTGCTGGTAGCCTGCACTCAACCTAAACGTGGCGGCTGCCCACGAAGTGCTGGGCAACCGTGGATGATGGGGACATCACGTAGGAGCCTTGCAGGCTCGAGAGGGCAAGGGACAATGGGGGAGCCCCTCGGGGCTCGGGTTACTGTGACCCGGGGTGCAGCCTCCCGGGCTCAGGAGGAAATGCGCCAAATGGGAGGGCCCCTCCGGGCTCGAGAAGCCAGGGGCCACATGGGAGCCATCTCGGGGCTCTTAGGACAAAATAGTGGGCGGAGCCTGGCAGGCTCGTCTGAACAGCGGCCAAAGATGGAGCCTCTCGGGGCTCGGGACCAGATATGGGCAAGCGGGGTCCCCCTCGGGGGACCCGGCATCACTGGGGGCCCGGCACTAGGTGAATCTGATGCAAACAATGCAATAACACTGGCCAGGCACTAGGAGAATCTGATGCAAATAATGCTATAACACAGGCCAGGCACTAGGATTGATGCAAACACTGCAATAACACAGGCCAAGAACTATGAGAATCTGAAACAAACAATGCAATAACACAGGCCAGGCACTAGGAGAATCTGACGCAAACAATGCATTAACACAGAACAGGCACTATGAGAATATGATGCAAACAATACAATAACACAGGCCAAGAACTAAGAGAATCTGACACAAACAACGCAATACCACGGACCAGGCACATGGATTGACGCAAATAATGCGATCACACAGGCGAGGCACTAGGAGAATCTGATGCAAACAATGCAATAACACAGGCGAGGCAATAGGAGAATCTGGCACAAACAATGCAATAACACAGGCCTGGCGCTAGGAGAATCTGATGCAAACAACGCAATAACACGGACCAGGCACATGGATTGACGCAAATAATGCGATAACACAGGCCAGGCACAAGGAAAATCCGATGTAAACAATGCAATAACACAGGCCAAACACTATGAGAATCTGATGCAATCAATGCAATAACAGAGGCCAGGCACTAGAAAAATCTGATGCAGGTGAGCATGTAATAGCTGGCGGGATCTAGTGTACTGTGTGGACAAGAGGGTGGGAGGGCAAAGACTAGCTTCATATGGACTGAAACATGGGCAAAATGAGCAATATTTTAAGGAAGTATTTACCATATAGTAAATCATGCAGAGTCAGTTTTTTTGTTTTTGGGCCAGGTGTGGGATATTACTTACCAAGGGGTGTCAGAGAGATTATAATCTTCCCTTCAAGGGTCATCTGCTTTACAAAGAATTTCAATACGAGGAGTGTCTCTAAAAAGCAGCGACGGGGCATGCAGTGAGAGGGGAGAATGCAGATTGTCACTAACGTTATGGAACAGCACACAACTTTAGAGGCTACTTAGATACAAGGGAGACACCTGAAATGGGCTCTGCACCTTTCATGAATCCAGAACAGGAAAGCGCCTTTACACACAGACCAATCATCCTAGGAGGGGCTGAGGGGAGACATAACATCTAATCCTGGCTTTACCACTTTACCTAAAGATGCTTGTAGGAAATGGGACCCCCGGCCGGCCAGGGCTTGCGCCACAGCCAGTCAGAGACCGCCACCCCTATGTAAAAACAACCCCCTGCTCACCCATCTAGGTAACGCGGCGCGAGCAGTCAGGCCTATCTCGGAAGACATGTGTGAAGCATTTGCGCATGCACCCACCAACAACAACATCCCGGGCCTCCCACAAAAGGAACTCCACACCAAATATATATATGCAAAGAATCTTTGTATTAGGAAGGACACATAGGAACATACACTTTACAATGTGCCAGGGGCACTGCAGGAGTTACAAGGGAAAAAGGGTACAGGGCAGGGCCCAGGGGCCCCTGCCGGGTGTAGACATATCAACTGGGAACTTCCTAGCACTAGCAGTAGAACCCACTCTGACCAGGAATCACATACATGGGACATCGGGTATTCAGGGGAGAAGGGACAAGGTACATAACACAACAGAGGCCCCCATCAGCAGGACAACACATGATAATTCTCCGCATCACATTGATATTGGTCAAGAGCATTCCCCAGGCCAGCTGGCCTTTCTGGGGCAAGGGAATCCCACAGTCTCGATGTCCAGGGCAGGCTGCTGGTAGCCTACACTCAACCTAAACGTGGCGGCTGCCCACGAAGTGCTGGGCAACCGTGGATGATGGGGACATCACGTAGGAGCCTTGCAGGCTCGAGAGGGCAAGGGACAATGGGGGAGCCCCTCGGGGCTCGGGTTACTGGGACCCGGGGTGCAGCCTCCCGGGCTCAGGAGGAAATGCGCCAAATGGGAGGGCCCCTCTGGGCTCGAGAAGCCAGGGGCCACATGGGAGCCATCTCGGGGCTCTTAGGACAAAATAGTGGGCGGAGCCTGGCAGGCTCGTCTGAACAGCGGCCAAAGATGGAGCCTCTCGGGGCTCGGGACCAGATATGGGCAAGCGGGGTCCCCCTCGGGGGACCCGGCATCACTGGGGGCCCCACAGGCCCAAAGGCACATCAGACGGTCGTTGGAGGGGAGGTGCGGGCACCGACAATGTGCCCCAAGGCCCCCTCCTCATAGCTGCACTCACCGGGTCGGGTGGCGGCCGTTGGAGGGGAGCTCCTGCTCCATGGAACCCTCCAGGCGTGCGGGCGGCCTTTCCTTTTCTCCCCGGGCTCGCCTTCGCTCGGGGATCTCCCTCTCTCCTCGGGGGAAGCCTCGCTGCCGGCGAGGCGGGGACGCCCTCAGGGCCGGGCCAATCCCTGCGCGGCCCCGCGATGACGTCCCGGCGGCCAGGACCAATCAGCGGACAGCAGTGCTCTCTCCAGGGCCGCCAATGGTAGCGCGGCCCTGGGTAGGAAGGCGGGAGCAGCGCCTCCCCGGCTAACTCCGGGCTGCGGCGGTGATCACGGGGGAAGTGACGGGGGCCGGGCTCCCTCGATCATGTAGCGAGGGCGGGGGCAAGCGAGGTAGGCACTCGCTGGGGGCTCGGGCCCCCTCACACGAACGGCCAATTGCCTGGTGGCACCGGCTGGTGAAAGATAGCGCTCCCAGCGCTAGAAACCTCAATGAAGCGCCCCAAGGCGCTAGGTCAGCAGGAGAGCGCTCCCGAGTGCTCGAAGCATAGATGAAGCGCCCAAGGCGCTAGGACAGCAGGAAAGCGCTCCCAAGGGCTAGTGGCATAGAAAGCAGAGTCCATAGGAAGTCCAGGAAGTCCGTAGTTCAGGAGCAGAACAGGGCCCAGGGAGACACGCCCTTCCCTGAGCCCAAGCAGCAGCACGACCCTGGCAGGGTCCCAAGCAAGAAGAAGAAGAGAGAGAGAAGAGGGCCCACCCTCCTTTTATACATGAGCTCCCTTTGTCTCCAAAGGGGCAGGCAGGGAGAGAACCAGCTAGAACTGGTTATAAGGAATTTCTTGTTACTGGCCAGGCTAGGGACACTGGATGCACCCCAGGGGGGTGGGGCCAGCCTGGTGGGGGAAGGCCCAGCCGGGTTCAGCCAATCATACGCCAGCACACCTACTGCACAAACGCACCAAGGTCTAGAAGTGGCACTTCCCTTCTAGTCACACACATGCCGCATACATCATCTTGTAGCATTCAACCTCACGAGCGCACACATACCAAACTCGGCCCGGCACGCCCCACGCATCAGGGACTACCAGAGCCACATACATTCCCCATGCATCCCTATGGGAGACAGGTCTCTCTCACCACACACACACTCAGAAGGGGAATCACCATTCCCAGGTCACATATAACAAGCACAAAACCTCAGGGGTGGACCTGCCAGACGGGCCAAGTCCAACAATGCTGGAAATAAACACCAAATGTTACTTCTCGACAGGGCCACTATACAGGTTCTTATTCTGGGATTGTAGTCCCTCGGCCTCTCCCTCACGATCTCCACCACCCCACGTGTGGTTTATTGCACTAGGAAACTGTGCAACCAGGAGACTCTGTGTTTAACCCTGACCTACAATTTAAATAGTGCGCTTCAGGAATCACTAAGTAAATGTATGCCTCTCCCCCCATTTATGTCCAAGATCGGGGTATTTACAACCATCCTAAAGCTGTGCTTTTAAAAATGGGCCCAGACTGTGGTGATGCGTCTTTAACTAAAGATTCCTTCCAGCGGCTCCTGGAATGTTGTTGTTGATGCGTCGCCAGGAGTGTTGTTGATGCGTTGCCAGGAGTGTTGTTGATGCGTTGCCAGGAGTGTACCCGACAGTTACGTTCCTGGTGCAGTTGGGTGAGTGGTGAATAAATCTTACCCTTAGCCTACCGATGACACGAGAGTTTGATTACCACATAGACATTGCTGGGGTGGGGGGTACAAAGAGCCCACTCTCATGGACTATTCACCAGAATGTAACATGGCCAAGTAATAACCTTTGGAAAAAGTAGTTCTGTGTTCATCAGACTTAAACTGTTTAGTACTAGGCAAATCCTCCTCTTTCTGTGCCTCTGTCCCCTTACCTGACAATGTATGTACCTCGAAGGAGGCTGGATGGAAGAAATAAACATGAACGGCACGTTCCCAACTCAGACCACCAGCATGGATTTCATTCACTTGTTCAGAGCTGCTTAACTGCAGGTCTCCACACTGCATATCAGCATCTCTAAAGGCGAACACTGACGAAGCAAAGGGAGGGGGAGAGCCCTATGATCCTCTAGAGCCTAGGCCGCTCACTAGAAAACGACAACGAAGGACAGGACTCTAACAGGATAAACCGATCCAACTCAAATATGAGGTCAACGTATTATTTATCGCCTTAATAGTGCAAAAGTCACTCTGGAATGAAATCAATACTATTCGAATAATCAATGTTCGATTTATAATAGAGGCATTGTTGTGCTGCAATAAAGGAAATAGCTATTCTCACAACAAAGTGTACTTATTTCAAGTTTGGTTTGCATATTTTACAAGAAGGGGATAAAGCGACAACTAATAGACAACATTATAAAGCTTACTAAATTGCCTTATAAAGGTTACTGGTACATTTAGAACCACACAAAGGTTAAGGAAAAGCAGAAGTATCAAGTTAGACAGTGTATCCGCAATGACGGACAATAACCCCTTATTAATAGTGAGCACATAACAACAGTTTCCAGGTAGGAGCGCCTAATTACAAAAGACCTGCTAATACCGTGAACGACTACAGTGACTATGACATTGGTCTATCAAAACATTTTAATTCTGCGTTTGTTCTTTGCATTAGGTGTTGATCCTGGAAGATATAGTCAGATGGGTTTCGGGCTTGTGCTTTATGCACGCTTCGGGAATTTGCAGAACGAATGTCACCCAAATATCGCACCATTTGAGGAGGCCATTGGGGTGAGAGTTGGTCGCTTAAAATGGAGCGCCATGATAAAAGAACTGTTCGAAGAAGCACTGGGGTTACCAGCTTCTCAAAAGGGCATGTAGTTTAGATAGCTGTCCAGAGGGCCAGAGACCTGGCTGGGGCCATCAATGTAAGCAATGGCCCGGAGCCGCCATGGCTAACTTGTAACTCCTGGGTCAGTTTGCTTGTTTGGTGGCTGCAAAGAATCGTAGCATGCTGATATGGTTGGGTTGCTAACACGATCCACAAACTGGCATGTGGACACTCACTTCTGGATCCTTGCTGCCTGGCAGCTCCTGCCACCCAACGAGCAGGACTTTTATAGCTGAGATGTGTGCGCCCAGCCAGGCCGTTCCAGTTGTGCTGGCATCACCGAGCTGCACTAGATGAGTGCAGACAATGGAGCAGACCACCCGAGGGAGTGATAAACCTGGAGGTTCACGGTGACAAAGAGTAATTCTTTTTAAGATTACTGTGAGGGTGTTACCAGTACTTCTTTAATGCAGTATTTTCATGGAAACCTTAAAAAAGGTTAACGGGAGGAGCTACGACGGCAAGCAAGATGGCCGCTTGATCTCCCAGCTCCGCTGACCTCCGTCTTTCGCTCAATGATCCTGTCATCTATCCTGATTTCCCACCCCATATCCGTGTGCGTGAACTACTCTGCTTCGGATGGAGCAATCCCTAGAATTTTCCGACATTGTGGAGTGGAGAAATGTCGTGCTAAGATTTGAGGCCTAACCCAGCCTGGAAGCCGGGGTCTCGAGTGCTGATCTAGCCGGGCCCGAGTTGAACAACAACGGATTGGTGAGGGCGGCAGGGTCCGGTCCATGGAACTTATGACATCTTTCGGACTGCTTAGCTACTGATCGGCTGCCTGACGCTGTACCAGAGGTAGGGGGGCGAGCGACGCCCGAAGCAGTGTGGTGGGGGTCTCCGACCCGGTGGACTGGCGATCGTATTGCTGGTTCCGTGGAGTTGGAGACTTGGCGCGCACTAGCGCTTGTTTACGATCTGACCCTCACGGTCTATTCCGCTCCGGCTAATCTTACCCCGGGGAAGGCGCCTCTCAGTGGGGATAACAATGCCAGATGTCAGGCGAAAACTGGCGGAGCGGGCTGATTGCGGCCCGACACTGCGGTCAGTGCTGGCAGCCCTTGAGGAGCTTCGGCCGACTATGGAGGCCCAGGCCTGTAACCTGATGTCGGCAACGGATGGAATTGGCGGATGGAGACCGGACCCTGCCTTGCTGCCCGAGGCCCGGTGGCCAGTTCACTTTTCGATAACTACCTCGGCGGCGCATTTGGACCCGGTGCTTGGAGTTGTGCCTGCCTCCACAGAAGTGGACCGACTTGAACGTGCGGAGATAGGCGTTTTCACCATATGGTCGGAATCTCTGGTTACCCCTCTGGCGGACCATTTAACTGCTGTTCCTGAATTGGAGACTTTTGGTCGACAGGGTGAACTTTGTCGGACAGTATTGCACCCTCTCCCCAAGTGGACCATCAAGATGGCAGACGAGACGGAGCCTGGCCTTGGAGTCGGGGAGAGGCATCGTTGGAACCGATCGTCTGCTTTGGGTTTTGTCATCATTTATTCATCTATCAGACTATGTTTCGGTAACTTTTGTGTAACTTTGGATAAATTGATGATGGGGCTCTATTCGTCGGAGGGAATCAGCAAAATTAATCGACGGGGCCAAGGCTGAGACTATTGTCTGGGGTTGCACATTATGGTTCCACTGGTAACGGGATTGCTTCATTTGATTAACGGAGACCGGGGCAGGGTTCATAGTTTCCTCCGGTACACATTTATTGTGTTCTGTTTGATTGTGTCAGTTTAGTGGGGGATTCTTCGTTAAGACGGAGGGGAGAGACCGGGATTGTTTATGATATAGCCCTCCTCCACTTTTCCTTTTAGGTGGGGGTTTAGTCCCTTCTTTCTTTCCCTTGTTTCTTCCTATATTTCGGGTTCCGTTTTGGGGCGGCAGGCACGCTGCTAGGGGGGTAGGCCGTAGTCATCTGCAGGGGTGCAGGGTGGGGGTTTGGGGGAGGGGACTTTTGTTTTTCTGTTTGTTTCTATGGCCTTTTTTCTTTTTTTTATCCTTTCTCGCTTTTTCTTTCGTTTCCTTCTTTTTCGGGTCAGCGTAGTGGTTCTGTTCTTCTGTCAACAGCTGACTTTCTATCTGTGCCTATACGTTTCGCGGTATGTTAGTATTACTGGGCGGGTGCTTATCTGGTGCGAACGGTGTTTCTTTGCTTGTTTATCCCGAATTGTATGCTTTTGCGCCACTGTCTCAAGTGAGATAGAGTTAATTGTGAACTTCCTATTTTCCTGCCCACCCACTATGCGCTTTCGTGATATTGTATGGCACCTGATCCTTCTATATTATATTATAAAATGGAACCTTGAATATCCTGTTATTCGCATTGTATGTTCAACGACCAGTGTTAATTGACGTAGTGATGCATTCGCCCTCCGAGAGGCTGAGTTTGGTCCTAACTAACTGACTTGCTATGATGGTACTGATTAGCGGCCGGCCCTGGTGGTTGTAGGCCCTTATTTGTAACTGGTTGAAATATCAATAAAGGTTTTCCAAAAAAAAAAAGGTTAACACTAGCTACAGTCTGATTGCGGTTACTAAACATGTAACATCTGATAGCACAGTAAGAATTTACACTTTTTCTCTTTTTACAAATTATGCTCGACTGATCTTATACTCTGTACAGCCCATCCTATAATTTGTGTAGCCTATTTTATATTTTGTTTAATTCTTTCTGTCTGTCACCGGCAGACGTTACAGCACTGTAAAATATACAAGTCACTATTCCCTAGTGCACCAACCAGGATTCAAATTAGCGACCCTCCAGTTTGAGACAAAGACATCAGAAATTATAACACTAAGCCCAGTGCCCCAGGCGATCTGAATGGCGTCTGAGTTGAGCCCATTTATGTAAACGCAGGCCATAGGCTGTGTGCCGAGCAGCTTCATGAGTGATCTCAAACTCCCTGACATACCAAGCCGCCTAAACGTCTTGATCACAAAAGGCTACTCCAGGGAGTCAAACGCCTTATTGGCATCAGCTGACTTCATGTTTGGGTTTACCTAATGCAGCACTGCGAATACCGTCTGTAGATAAACCGCTGTGGATTTATGTGGGACTAATCCCAACTCTACAGGGGAGACTATTTTCTCTAGTAGGAGGGATAGCCGAGTCGCATCACCTCAGGCAGGAATTTATTATCACTATTACGCATTGGCAGAGGGCGATTAGATGTATACTTACAGGGTCTTTTCCAGACTTAAAGGGCACTGATATGACTGCATCACTTATAGACGCCAGCGACACAATGCCCTTCAATGCCTCAGCATAGACCTCCTGGATAGGCCGCACCTCGACTGCACCCCCGGCCCAGGACAGGCCTCAACACCTCTGCACTCCCTGAACAGGTCTCACCTCCTCAGCACAGTACAGGCCTCACCTCTGCTGCATCCCCTGGACAGGTGTCAGGGTGCAGGAAAAAGGAATCAAAGCTCTTCTTTGTCTCGCAGTATCTGCCATTGAACCAGCATTGCAAAGATCACCCGCTCGCAAAAGGTCACAGGTGATTATAGCACGGACCCGGGCCTTCTCCACTGTACTACCAACAGGGAGGACCACGGTGGAAGTTGCCGGTCTAGTCCTGAGTTCCTGGACACGGGCATGAGGTCTAGACCAGCTGTGAAGTGCGCCGGTTAATTTTAGAACCGAGGCACTTCACCAACGGATTTTCAGAGATTAGTCATGTTCTTTCTGTAGTCTACTTTGATAGAAATAGTGCAATTTTGTGCCAGGCTTAGGCGCAGGTTAGAGCACTTCGGTGCGTCAGTTAGTTAGTTCGATAATTTAGAACTAGAGAGAAATACCAATTTAAAGTAAATAGGAAAAAAGAAATATAAAGAGAATAATTAATACTTACCCATTGAATACTTCAGCTCCTGATTTCTTCGTCGCTTGGTTGAGAGCGGAGGCTCCAGAAGGTTTCTAAGGGAGAAGAAAGAAGAATTCAGAAGGTAAGAAAGTAAGGCAGAGAGTGAATGAACGAATGAGTGAAAAATAATACATGAACTCACAGAGTTAAAGGGTGCTAAAATTTTGTTTATAATGCAGGTTACCAAAGAATAAAATACTTGTATTGAAGAATAGATGAGGAGTAAAAGCCACAGGCACTCTGGGTAAAGAAATAGAGAGAGAGAGAGAGAGAGAGAGAGAGAGAGAGAGAGAGAGAGAGAGAGAGAGTGTAAGAAAGTGGAGAAGGAATTGAAGGAAATTAGTAATGGTGCTTGAAGAGAGAGAGGGAGTAAGAAAGGCATAAAACGGAGTACGGCAGAAAGTAAGAAGTAGAGTGGAAGAGCCAGAAGGTCAGGCAGTCTCTTCTCTGTCCCATTCCCCTTTCCTCCGGCTGGGTTCGCACGGCCACTAGTTATCTCTTCAGTTGGTGGCTGGGCTGTGGGAAAACCAGTGGTGGAATTTGGAAAATCTCATTGTTCTGCTCCTGGGACTGTCGGCACTGTGAGTAACCACGACCCTTGACAGAGTGAAGTGCCCACGTCAATACTCACCGAGCAGAATGGCTAAAGGGATCAATTAAAAAAATGTAGGAAATATACTTAAAGAGATTCAACAAGAGTTGATAGGAGTCAGGGAGAAAAATAAGGTAATCAAATTTGTAATGAAGGCCCAAATTTTCTTAACTCAGTGCTCATTGTACTTCATGTGTCGGCCCACTGTCTTCCCAGATGCACAATCTCGTATGGCTTTCATCTTGTCGTATCTCAATGGAGATGCAGCTTTGTGGTCAATGCCCCTGGTCACCCAAGATTCACCCATTTTATATAACTTTGAGAGAATTCAAGAAAGAGTTTTTGCGAATTTGTGATCGTCGGAAGGAGGCACAGGCTACGGATAATGAATTACTGGAGGCAAGGAAATCGAGAGCTTGTCACTTACCTGCCCCAATTTAACAAACTTGTTGTGGAAACTGAATGGCTGAAGGCCAAAAGGGCAGCCTTGTTCTATTGGTGTTTGAAAGATGACTTAAAGGATGCTTTGTCACAGATCCCAAATCGCCGATCGCAGAAGTATCAGCTTTGATTGATCTCGTTTTAGAGATAGACTATCGACAAACGGAAAGAAGGGGTGAAAGACGCCGCGACTTTCGGCCCAATGTACCACGCTTTGACCGGGTCAGAGCAGAGGTTGTTAAATCTGGAGATAAATAACATGGAGTTGAACCTATGCAAATTGGAACTATTAGAGGCCCCCTTTCCAAAGAAGAGAAAGAAAAGCGTCAACAGAATAATCTATGGCTTTATTGTGGTATAAGTGGACATTTTGTAAAGGAATGTCCCAAGAAGCCAAAAATCTTCAAGAAGGAAAACTCGCTGCACCACCAGTAGAAGGAGTTGGGCTGGTGGTTGCTAACAAGGATACAACTTCAATTTCTCATCAAGTGGCTAATACTCTACAATCTTCCACTCCACACCTCATTCTGACAATGACCCTAAGATTTCGAGACAGAGTTCTTTCAGGAATGGCCGTGATGCTGGACTCCGGTGCTACGGGGTAGGTTTGTCACCTTAAATATGCCTCGGAAATTGGTCTGAGGCATCACCTAAAAAGAGAAGTGAGGCAGTTAGGGCTGTTGAGGGTACAAATGTATCTTCCGGCCCAATAACCAGTCACACGGAAGTTGTGGAACTTGTCTCTGTCGAAGGTCAAAAGGAAGAGATTCAATTTAACTTGATCGATGCTCCGCAGTTTGGAATCATCCTGGGTTTGACTTACTTAACTGAACACAACCCAACAATTAAATGGAGTGATCAAACCGTGAAGTTTAGCTCAAGTTATTGTTTGGAGAATTGCTTCGGAGAAAAGCAAAAAGAGCAAGATGGAAATCCAGCAGCTTTATTATGCGAGCAAAAGATGATGGTGTGTGAGGTGCAAACTGTGAGTCTTCCAGTAGAATATCAAGAGTTTGCTGAAGTTTTCAGTGAATTGGATTCAAAGAAGTTGCCCTCACATCGGTCGTATGACTGCAAAATTCGATTTGGAACCTGGATCTAACCTTCCTTATAGCCAAATGTATGCGCTTACTGAAGCTGAAAACCGGCATCTTAAAGATTACATTCAGAAATACTTAGAAAACGGGTTCATTCGACCATCACAGTCCCCCGATTCTTCACCGTTATTTTTCGTTCCGAAACGTGACGGAGATCTGAAAATGTGTATAGATTATTGTGCCTTGAACAAGATTACAATAAAGAATCGTTATCCTCTTCCCATGATTTCAGTTCTTCTTGATCAACTAAAAGATGCCAAAATCTTCATGAAGTTAGATTTACAGGGAGTGTGCCATTTAATTTGAGTGAGAAGTGGAGACGAATGGAAAACAGCATTCAGAACAAAGTATGGATTATATGAGTACCAAGTGATGCCCTACAGTTTGAGCAACGCTCCTGCAGCGTTCCAGTACTTCATTAATGATGTCCTGAAGGAGTTCATTGATCAATGCGCGATTGTTTACATCAAAAACATTTTGATTTATTCCTCATCAGAAGAAGATTGGCAACAGGTCAAAAGAGATTTGCATTGCCTGAATGAAGCGTTCTTAAATCGGCCTCCTCCAACCTCAGTGAATGAAATACAGAGCTTCATCGGGTTTGCAAATTTCTATCGCAGATTCATTCGAGAATTTCCCCCGAAGGTACCTCCAATTACTAAATTGCTATGGAAAGGAGTACCTTTTTAATAGTCGGCCGAGGCAGAAGATGCTTTCCAGTTCTTAAAGAAGAGTTTTTCCACTGCGCCAATTCTGCTGCATGCGTATCCTACCCAACCGTTTTACTGATGCTTCTGAACAGGCCTTCGGAGGGGTACTTTTACAGAGACACTAAGAGACCGAACAGTTGCATCCGGTGGCATATTACTCTAGAAAATTGCAACCAGCGGAAATAACTGATACTATTTCAGATAAAGAACTCCTCGCTTTCAAAGATGCCTTCCAAGAATGGCGACATTACCTTCTGAGAGCAAAACATGTGGTGCATATGCTCTCCCTATTATAAATTAATGTATTAATCAGTGGTTCCATGTTTGGCTATTTGGTTTACTTATCAGACCCGAGTCTAGTGCACTAAGTGTGCCCAGGGCGTGTAAATCCAAATGCTGCTGGTGGGCTTGCAGCACTGGTTGTGCCACCCACAGAAGCAGCCATGTAAAATGTGTCTAAGGTCTGCCATTGCAGAGCCTGTGTGCTGGTACTGTCATGCTGACTGGGCAAGTGCACCCACTTGCCAGTCCCTAAACCTTCCCTTTTCTTCAGATCAGACACCCCTAAGGTAGGCAGGGTGCATTGTAAGTGTAAGGTAGGACAAGCCCTGATATGTGTGGCATGTCCTAATAGTGAATTACAGCCATTTTCGTTTTTCACTATTGCAAGGCTACCTGTTCTCCATAGGCCAGAATGGGCTGTTAGACTTGTTACATTTTATAATCCTAACAGACCCCGAGAACATGGTGGAAAATGGAGTTTAGTAATAGTATGCCTGAACTCAGAATAATAAAACACATCTTTTAGTGAAGGTTATTTTAATATTCTGTGTTTGCAAATACCACTTTTAGAAAGTAGGTATTTGCTTGTCTAACTATTCAAACCTGCCTCTGCTAGTTTGTGTATTCCTTTGTCTGGTTTTGTGAGTGACAGGGCGGGGGGCTTCCAAGAGACAGGATGAGTCACCCAGTGGTGAATAGAGAGATCTGGATCTAGATGGGAGAGAGGAATTGCACCTGAACTCTGAATAGGGCTGTGCCTGCCTTCCACAATGCTGGCTCCATCGCCTGTGGGGCGTCTGAAGTGCATGCCCTGCACTGTGAAAGGAAAGGAGAAGTCTGGTAAACAGAGTGCTTCAGAACTGGTTTGGATTGGGCAAAGGCCCCTCTCTACTCAGAGAACAAAGGATTTTGGGGTATAAATATTGGGACCCTGATCCCATGGAATTAGATCACTTTGGACTACAAGAAGAAACCTTTACTGAAGAGAGGAAGCTGAAGAAACCGAGGAGAGACTATTCCCAAGCTGAAGTGCTGCTTGGGGGATTGGCCTGCAGTGGTTGCCTGACTGCCAAAGGAAGGAGAAAGGAACTTTGTGTACTTTGCTTTCAACTTGTGAAGAATCTCCAAGGGCTTGGAAAAGAGCTAGCCTCCTGCCGAAGTCTCAGGGACAACAGACTTCAACCCCCAGCTCCCCAGAGTTTTTGTGGAAGTGCCTGCTGCTGTTTCGGGCCTTCTGAGGAACTGCGTGTCGCAAGGAGCTGGAAGCGCGACTCATCGAGAAGAAGCGTGTCGCCGTCGCTGTGCCTGCCATCGCAACTCCGAAGGAGGGTTTCACCGCTGGAACTCTCGCATTGCACCGCATCGGAGAGAAGCGTGCTGAAACGAAGAGGAATCGTGTCGCCGTTGCTGCTGCCGTCGCAACTCTGAAGGAGGGTGTCGCCGCTGTAGTTGATGCACTGCAACGCATCAGGAGAAGAATCTCGCAACGAGGTTGGAGCGTGTTGCCGTCGCTGTGCCTGCCGTCGCAACTCCGAAGGAGGGTGTCGCCACTGGAACAGTTGCATTGTACCGCATCGACCAAGAGCACCTCGCATCCCCCGAGAAGCCCGCCGCCATCGGAGCTGCTGCCGTCGCATCTTGGATTTCGCCGCTGTACTTGTCGCATCGTGTGGAAGCTCCACGCATCGTGGGAGAAGAGCATCGCCGCTGGAGCTGCTGCCGTCGCATCTTGGATGTCGCCGCTGTAGTCCACGCATGGAATCGAGAACTTCTCGCATCCCCGAGAAGCGTGCTTCATCTGGATGATCTTCATGTCTTTATTTCTTTGCACCTGAACTTTGTCACATTTCCCATCACTGCGACATTGCTTGTCGTGGAAGCGCAACGCAACCTAAGGTACATTGACGCAGAGTGTCGCATCTAAGAACTGAACTAAACTAAGCTTAAATCTACCATCTTAAAGTAATCATAGTGTGTAGTTTTGTCGTTTATGGTCTTGTGGTAACTCTATATAAAGTCTACTTATTTTTGATATAAAACCTGTGTGGTGTCCATTTGTAGTGTTGTCACTGGGTTACCGTATGTGGTCACAACAACTTAACTTACAACGCCTCTGAAATAAGTCTTGACTGCTCGTGCCAAGCTACCTAGAGGGTGAGCAGGGGTTATTTTAGGAGTGTAATCCCCTTGTCCTGACTAGAGGAGAGGGTCCCTGCTTGTCACAAGTACCTACCTGTGCCAACCAGAGATCCCCAGATCTAACAGAGATCAAAAGATAGTTCCTGAAACTAAGATCATTGGAACCACTAGTGAGAAAACTCTCATAGACAAGGTCAATGAAGCCTTAACTTCTGAAGAAATGCAGACCTGGGCAGAGAAGGAGTCAACTCGAGAAATTGTTGATGGATTACCGTTTCATTCCAAGGCCTTGTACTTACCAATCAAAGAACTTCAACAACAAGCATTGATCGACTGTCATGACAGTCCATTGGCTTGTCAACCTGGAATCCATCAAACGAGGAGTTGTTAAGGAGACAGTTTTGGTGGCCAGGGTTGTCCAAAGATGTTCGAGTTTATGTGGAAGGCTGTGAGATTTGTGCAATGGGAAAGACAGATAAGCTGGCTCCTCAGGGTTTATTGAGACCTTTGCCTACCCCACCATTTCCCTGGCACACTGTGACTATGGATTTGATTGTTGAATTGCCTTCTAGTCAGGGATTCAGTTCAGTATTGGTCATAGAAGACGCCTTCTCAAAAATGGAGCATTTTGTTGCCCTGAAAGGGAAGTCATCTGCAAAACAAATAGTCACACAATTCAATCAAAGTGGTATTAAGATACATGGCATTCCAAAGGTTTTGATCACAGATCGTGGATCTCAATTTCTATCCCATTTTTGGAAGGCTTACTCAAGGGGTTTGGGAATTGAGACATGTTATTAAACGAGTTTGAGACATGCGAAATGGTTCAAAAAATCCAAAAAGCCACCCACATAAAGGGACACCTGCTTGACCCAATCTTCTCAAATATTTCAGACTTATTCACCATGGATCCGAGCCCTGTCCATTTGTCAGACCATTTTACTATTGCTTTTACTTGGAGTGCCCCCCCCCCCCCCCCCCCCCCCCCCCCCCCCCCCCCCCCCCCCCAGGCCCGACCAAAAACTTCTGTAGAGCGCAGACAAGACACTGGTCCAAACTTAAGTTGAATGAATGGTCGGAAGCACTAAGGACTACCTTACCTCCCATTAACCTTAATATCACTACAGCGAATCCAGAGTTCAACCAGGGGATAGAATACTCACTGGACACAGTTCTCCCCAGGAAAGCCGTAACTCAAAAAAGAGGATCAATCAACCAGCCCTGGTTTAGTCCAGAACTCCAAACACTTAAACAGAGAAGTAAAAAAGAGGAGAGACGATGGAGAAAAGACTTTGATTCAGAGATAAAAACTAAATACAGGGCCTCCATTAATGCTGATAAATCTGCGCTAAAGGCAGCTAAAACTGCTTTCTATGCAGAGAAAATTATTGCATCTCCTAATTCATCGAAATAAATTTTCAGAATTGTCAAAACTCTCTTGAAACCCCCTGACCCCCCTCTTGCCCCAAATGCATCAGGGCCCCGCTGTGAAGAACTTGCATCCTTCTTCCACACTAAAATCCAAAAGATTCTTCAGGGTCTCCCACCCATCCCCATCTCCGAAGCACTATCGTTAACTAAACCTCCCCCTCAAAGCACTACTCCTGAACTCTCTTCCTTCACCCCGCTTACTTAGGAATTGTTACCCCCCCCTCCTCCTCAATGCAATAAAAAGTGGCTCGCCACTTGATCCTGTTCCAATTAACATCTTGAAATCAGATCTGCCCATTATCGCCACTCCAGTCATTAATCTAATCAACTCCTCGATCGAAGCAGGCACAGTCCCACGGGACTGGAAAATGGCCATGGTCAAACCATTGTTAAAAAAAAACAACCTGGACCCCGGCGACCTATCCAACTACTGTACCATCTCCCTTCTCACGGGTATCAGTAAACTGGCAGAAAGATGTGTAAACCACCAACTGTCTTCATTTCTGGAAGCCTTTAATCTACTTCATCCTTCTCAAACAGGCTTCTGCCCTGGACAAGGAATGGAGACGGCACTTCTTAAGGTGGTTGAAGAGTCTAGGAGGATCCTTGACACAGGTGGCAATGTGGCCATTATCCTCCTAGACCTCAGCGCCGCCTTCGATACGGTAAATCACGGTATCCTTTTAGCCCGTCTAAACAAAATCGGAGTCTCGGGAAAAGCCCTCTCATGGCTTGAATCTTTCCTCAGGAAAGGTATTTTCAGGTATTGGAAGGGGATTGCCATTCATCGCCGATACCCTTGCAGTGTGGGGTTCCACAGGGCTCCTCCCTCAGCCCCACACTTTTTAATGTGTATATGTCTACCTTAGCTGAGATAGTGGCCCCCTTCTGAATTGAATTAATCAGCTATGCTGATGACACGCAGCCCGTGGTCTCTCTGAACCAGGCAGACCTGTCCCACACGAGTTTGAGTGATTGTCTTGAGGAGGTAGCAAAGTGGATGGGCCAGTCTCAGCTCAAACTTAACAACGAGAAGACCGAACTGATGTTACTGGGCAAGAAGGCATTATTCAACTCCCACACTTTATGGCCCCCTTCTATGGGCGCTGGTCCTACCCCAAGAAACGTGATCAAGAGTCTAGGATTCTGGTTAGACGAGGATCTTTCATTTAAAGTACAAGCCAGGAAAACTGCGGCCACCTGTTTCGGCCTGCTAAGATCCATACTCAAAATCCTGCCTCAACTGCCTGATATAGCCAAAAAGATCCTAGTTCAAGCCTTGATTTTATCTAGGCTTGACTATGGTAATGCGCTCTACCCGGGAGCCCCGGCCTCTGTGATCTGCAAACTCCAGGTAGTCCAAATTTCAGCAGCTTGACTGCTGATGAGCACCAACCATCGCTCCTCAGCCAAAGCAGCGCTAAGATCACTCCATTGGCTACCGATAAAAGAACGGATACACTTTAAGGCCCTTTGTATTGCCCATAAAAACCTCCAAGGCAAAGGCCCCCCGATCCTTACTAACCTGATTAAACCATACAAAATGCCCAGGAACCTGCGTTCTAATGATCTCAATCTGATCTCAATCTTACCATAGTTAAATGGTTGAGGAAGATCCTCTGGATGCTGCCTGTGTCAACGCAAAAGACCGTAGTCAATGCCCTCATTACATCAAGGCTTGACTACGGCAACATTCTGTACTTGGGCGCAAACAAATCTGTGATCGGACGACTGCAGATAGTGCAAAACGCTGCGGTCCGGTTACTCTGCAATATTCCGAAGCATTCCGGAGTCTCAAACCATCGTCGGAATCTTCATTGGCTCAGGATCGAAAGCAGAATCCGCTTTAAAGCCGTGAACTACTTGTTCAGAATTAAAGCAGGTACAGCGCCTAAATATCTTCAAACTCTTGCCTACCTCTATACTCCTAAGAGAAACCTTCGGTCGCAGACGGCAGCCTGTTTCTGCGTACCAAGGTTCAAACGGACAAGAATAGGTGGCAGATCCTTTGCCTATCTAGGACCCTCCTTTGGAACACGCTCCCCCCCTGCATCTGAAAGGAAGAAAATTATTTCAGGTTCAGAAAGCTTGTTAAGACCTGGCTGTTTGAACAATAAACACTCAACAGCCATCTCCCCCTCTATCTGCCCTCAAACTAGCTGTGTCTAGGCGCCGGGAAACCCTTTTTGGGTAGCTGTTGCGCCCTATAAATTGATAAAAATAAATAAATAAATAAATAAATCTGGCAGAAGTCAACAGAATCAATAAGGCTCGCTCTGGTGGTCGCCTTTTTTCTTATAATACCTCAAAGTTATGGAACTCTCTGCCCCTCTCCCTTCGTCAGGAACCCAATTTCCTTACATTTCGCAAAAAAAATTAAAACATGGCTTTTTCCTGGAAATTAACTAAATGATTAGATCCCATCTTTCCTTCTCAGACCCCCTGTCGCCATGTCTTTAAGCGCTGGGATGCCCCCGGGTAGCCATGCGCTACAAAAGAACTATTTTCATTTCATTTCATTCATTTTATTAAGGACAGAGGAGCCCAGAGTTCATTCCACCCCATACAGCGCCTCTGACTCCGCCCTGAGCCTTGGGCGCTATGCACAGGCCCCGAAAAGAGACACTGCTCCCCTGGGCAGGCCTCACTTCCTCTGCACCCCCTTCAAAAGGACTCTCCTCCTCTTCACCCCTGGACAGGCCTCTCTTCCTCTGCACTCTGGACAGGTGTCTCCTTCTCTGCACCCCATTGACAGGCCTCGACTCCTCTGCACCCCTGGACAGGCCTCACCTCCTCTGTACCCCTGGACTGAACTTTCCTCCTCTGCATCCCTGGACAGGCCTCAATTCCTCTGACGCCTGAACAGGCCTCACCCCCACTGCGCGCCTGGATAGGCCTATCCTCCTCTGCACCCTTGGACAGGCATCACCTCCTCAGACCCTTGGACAGCCGTCACATTCTCTTTTCCCATGGACAGGCCTCACCTCCTCTGCACACCCTGGACAGGCCTCACCTCCTCTGCTCCCCCTGGACAGGCCTCACCTCCTCTGCACCCCCTGGACAGGCCTCACCCCCTCTGCATTCCTGGACAGGCCTCACCTCCTCTGCATCCCTGGACAGGCCTCTCCTCCTCCTCACCCCTGGACAGGCCTCACCTCCTCTGCCCACTTCACCCGTTGCTACTGCCACAACGCACCTGCCTGGATACATCACAGCGGGTTAAACACCTCACCCGTTACTATTGCCACAATACACCTGCATATATACATCACTCCAGGTTAAACGCCTCACACCTTACTACTGCCACAACGCACCTGCATGGATACATCACAGCAGGTTAAACAGCTCACCCGTTACTATTGTCACAACGCACCTGCCTGGATAAATCAGAGCAGGCTAAACACCTCACCAGTTACTATTGCCACAATGCACCTACATGGATACATCACAGCTGATTAAACACCTCACCCATTACTACTGCCACAACGCAGCTGCATGGATACATCACAGCAGGTTAAACACCTCACCCGTTACTACAGCCACAACTCACTTGCATGGATACATCACAGCAGGTTAAACACCTCACCTGTTACTACTGCCACAACGCACCTGCATGGATACATCACAGCGAGTTAAACAACTCACCCGTTACTACTGTCACAACGCACCTGCATGGATACATCACTCCAGGTTAAACGCCTCACCCGTTACTACTGCCACAACGCACCTGCATGGATACATCACAGCAGGTTAAACACCTCACCCGTTACTACTGCCACAACGCACCTGCATGGATACATTACAACAGGTTAAACACCTCACCAGTTACTACTGCCACAACGCACCTGCATGGATACATTACAGCGAGTTAAACAACTCACCCGTTACTACTGTCACAACGCACCTGCATGGATACATCACTCCAGGTTAAACACCTCACACGTTACTACTGCCACAACGCAGTTGCATGGATACATCACAGCGGGTTAAACAACTCACCCGTTACTACTGTCACAATGCACCTGCATGGATACATCACGGTGGGTTAAACACCTCACTAGTTACTATTGCCACAACGCACCTGCATAGATACAACACAGCGGGTTAAACACCTCACCGGTTACTACTGCCACAACGCACCTGCATGGATACATCACTCCAGGTTAAACACCTCACACGTTACTACTGCCACAACGCAGCTGCATCGATACATCCCCTCGGGTTAAACACCTCACCTGTTACTACTGCCACAACGCACCTGCATGGACACATCACAGAAGGTTAAACACCTCACTGTTACTACTGCCAGAATGCACCTGAATGGATACATCACAGCGGGTTAAACACCTCACCCATTACTACTGCCAAAACGCACCTGCATGGATACATCACAGCAGGTTAAACACCTCACCCCTTACTACTGCCACAACGCACCTGCATGGACACATCACAGAAGGTTAAACACCTCACTGTTACTACTGCCACAACGCACCTGAATGGATACATCACAGCGGGTTAAATACCTCACCCGTTACTACTGCCAAAACGTACCTGCATGGATACATCACGGTGGGTTAAACACCTCACTTGTTACTATTGCCACAACGCACCTGCATAGATACATCACAGCGGGTTAAACACCTCACCGGTTACTACTGCCACAACGCACCTGCATGGATACATCACAGCGGGTTAAACACCTCACCGGTTACTACTGCCACAACTCAGCTGCATGGATACATCACAGCGGGTTAAACACCTCACCTGTTACTACTGCCACAACGCACCTGCATGGACACATCACAGAAGGTTAAACACCTCACTGTTACTACTGCCAGAATGCACCTGAATGGATACATCACAGCGGGTTAAACACCTCACCCATTACTACTGCCAAAACGCACCTGCATGGATACATCACAGCGGGTTAAACACCTCACCTGTTACTACTGCCACAACGCACCTGCATGGACACATCACAGAAGGTTAAACACCTCACTGTTACTACTGCCAGAATGCACCTGAATGGATACATCACAGCGGGTTAAACACCTCACCCATTACTACTGCCAAAACGCACCTGCATGGATACATCACAGCAGGTTAAACACCTCACCCCTTACTACTGCCACAACGCACCTGCATGGACACATCACAGAAGGTTAAACACCTCACTGTTACTACTGCCACAACGCACCTGAATGGATACATCACAGTGGGTTAAATACCTCACCCGTTACTACTGCCAAAACGTACCTGCATGGATACATCACGGTGGGTTAAACACCTCACTTGTTACTATTGCCACAACGCACCTGCATAGATACATCACAGCGGGTTAAACACCTCACCGGTTACTACTGCCACAACGCACCTGCATGGATACATCACTCCAGGTTAAACACCTCACACGTTACTACTGCCACAACGCAGCTGCATGGATACATCACAGCGGGTTAAACACCTCACCTGTTACTACTGCCACAACGCACCTGCATGGACACATCACAGAAGGTTAAACACCTCACTGTTACTACTTCCAGAATGCACCTGAATGGATACATCACAGCGGGTTAAACACCTCACCCATTACTACTGCCGAAACGCACCTGCATGGATACATCACAGCAGGTTAAACACCTCACCCCTTACTACTGCCACAACGCACCTGCATGGACACATCACAGAAGGTTAAACATCTCACTGTTACTACTGCCACAACGCACCTGAATGGATACATCACAGCGGGTTAAATACCTCACCTGTTACTATTGCCAAAACGTACCTGCATGGATACATCACGGTGGGTTAAACACCTCACTTGTTACTATTGCCACAACGCACCTGCATAGATACATCACAGCGGGTTAAACACCTCACCTGTTACTACTGCCATAACGCACCTGCATGGACACATCACAGAAGGTTAAACACCTCACTGTAACTACTGCCAGAATGCACCTGAATGGATACATCACAGCGGGTTAAACACCTCACTGTTACTACTGCCACAACGCACCTGCATGGACACATCACAGAAGGTTAAACACCTCACTGTTACTACTGCCACAACGCACCTGCATGGACACATCACAGAAGGTTAAACACCTCACTGTTACTACTGCCACAACGCACCTGAATGGATACATCACAGCGGGTTAAATACCTCACCCGTTACTACTGCCAAAACGTACCTGCATGGATACATCACAGCAGGTTAAACACCTCACCCCTTACTACTGCCACAACGCACCTGCATGGACACATCACAGAAGGTTAAACACCTCACTGTTACCACTGCCACAACGCACCTGAATGGATACATCACAGCGGGTTAAATACCTCACCCGTTACTACTGCCAAAACGTACCTGCATGGATACATCACGGTGGGTTAAACACCTCACTTGTTACTATTGCCACAACGCACCTGCATAGATACATCACAGCGGGTTAAACACCTCACCGGTTACTACTGCCACAACGCACCTGCATGGATACACCACTCCAGGTTAAACACCTCACACGTTACTACTGCCACAACGCAGCTGCATGGATACATCACAGCGGGTTAAACACCTCACCTGTTACTACTGCCACAACGCACCTGCATGGACACATCACAGAAGGTTAAACACCTCACTGTTACTACTGCCAGAATGCACCTGAATGGATACATCACAGCGGGTTAAACACCTCACCCATTACTACTGCCAAAACGCACCTGCATGGATACATCACAGCAGGTTAAACACCTCACCCCTTACTACTGCCACAACGCACCTGCATGGACACATCACAGAAGGTTAAACACCTCACTGTTACTACTGCCACAACGCACCTGAATGGATACATCACAGCGGGTTAAATACCTCACCCGTTACTGCTGCCAAAACGTACCTGCATGGATACATCACGGTGGGTTAAACACCTCACTTGTTACTATTGCCACAACGCACCTGCATAGATACATCACAGCGGGTTAAACACCTCACCGGTTACTACTGCCACAACGCACCTGCATGGATACATCACAGCGGGTTAAACACCTCATCCGTTACTTCTGCCACAACGCACCTGCATGGATACATTACAGCAGGTTAAATACCTCACCTGTTACTTTTGCCACTATGCACCTGTATGGATACATCACAGCGGGTTAAACAACTCGCCCGTTACTATTGCCACTACGCACCTGCATGGCTACATCACAGCGAGTTAAACAACTCGCCCGGTACTATTGCCACTACGCACCTGTATGGATACATCACGGCGGGTAAAACACCTCACGAGTTACTATTGCCACAACGCACCTGCATGGATACATCACAGCGGGTTAAACACCTCACCCGTTACTACTGCCACAACGCACCTACATGGATACATCACAGCGGGTTAAACACCTCACCCGTTTCTATTGCCACAGCTGCGTGGACATACAAACATGCTTCAAGGCCCTCTGAACCGGACGCACATGGCATCCATTTACCCAATCTAGGGACGAATAACCCCCCCATGCCTATTCTTTCAACAATGTAGATTGTTTCTGTGTTTTAGCCAATATCCACCATGTTTTAGTTTAGGCGCTATATCTTTAGATGCTCACCTTACACACACGAAAAGAGTGCCTTGGCACTCACCTGCCCACAGCCTGCTAGGTAACCACGCGGGCAGAGCCGTCTGAGGACCGCGACATGGGGACAGTTCCTTCACATCACCTTACTTACATTTCTATCATGATAGGCATGGAACAATTAGTTATAATTATCACTGGTGCAGGCACCGACCGTTGTGTCTACTTCAGTCAATTCTGGTTACACAGCTCACCAGCTGTAGGACGACAGCATGCTATATCACAGGAAATGATGAGTTCGATTAAGCGTTGTGTGTCTGAATGGCATATTCTGGTGCTTAAAACTGCCAGCAGAACACCGGATGCATCCATCCCATGTGCAATAACTGAAATAGCTGGTTGCTTAAAAAAATTTCACTGCAGCAGCCACTTTAAAAGCAACTCGGCCAGCACCCTGGCGGCCAGGCCTGGGATCAAAGGCCTGCATAAGTTTCTGTTAGAGGCCAGGCAAACCCCCTCACCACAGCTTCCAAGAACACAGCCAGGATTTAAGAACTCTATGACACCACAAACAGTTCAAAAACAACTCATCTGGCAAGCCCAGACCCTCCCAACCCGTCCTCAAGCTTCCATCCCACACAACTAGCCTGCCCTCACATTCATACAACCTGGGCACCAGACACTGTGTGCTGTAGAAGCTACAGGGAACACAAGACAATTTGGTTCATACACTTGCTCACTCACTTTGGGTCCTTGGGGAAGGGTAGAACATCGACTATTAAAAGTTAACTGTTTTCTGTTTTTACTGCATTTAAAAACAAGTGCGCACGCCTGGCAGTAAAAGTAATAAATCAAGAGGACAGGAGGAGGCAGCAGGGGCAGGGGAGAGAGGAAGGGGCCTGCACCCTCCACCTGGAGGCTACTAAAGACAGGACGAACATCTACCCTCACCACCCATGACAAGAATCTGAGGATCGTCATAGACAGCAAACCTTGACCCGCCAGATCAACGCCGTCGCCTCCACCTGCTTCAGCTTCCTCCACATCCTCTGCAAGACCTTAAAGTGGATCCTCACAGAATGCAGAAAGACCGTCACCCATGCACTCATAACGAGCAGACTGGACTACGGCAACGCCCTCTACGACGGAATCAACAAAACCCTGCTACACAAACACCAGATCAACCAGAACACCTCAGCCAGACTCGTCCTCTGAATCATAGTCTAGTATGGGCACCCTCAAGTTTAGAGATGTACAAATAACAGTTTTGTAAATTGGCCATTGTGACGGAAATTCACAGATGAAAACTTTGTCACAAACGGCATTTTTGTCCTCCTCATTTTCATTATTTCAACAGTCAGCATCTTTGGGAAAATCTTGAGGGATCTACACATATGACCCCTTTGTGAATTCCGAGTGTTGTCTACTTTCATAAATATGCAGCTTTCCTGGACCCCCCCTGGGTTTCACAGTGGATTACACCAAAAACTGGAAGAAAGTTGAGAGCACAAAAAATAGGCAAAATGGGCTAAAACTGTTGTAAAAGAAACTGTTTTTGTCCCTACAAGCTGGGAAGATGGTGACCTTAGCACAGAAAATGTACGATGATGTCATTTATAGGAAAAAAACAGTTTTCTCCGGAGCACTTTTCCCTATTTTTTCAAAAAATGTAAACATTTTGCTATATTTTGCCTATTTTCTGGGTCCCCTCCAGGGGAATCCAAAAACCCTGGGTACCTTTACAATCCCCTGGATGTTAGACATAAGAGGGTGCCAAATTTGCCATGGGTACCTTTTGTGAAAAAAAGTTATGTACCCTAAGCACAAACTACCCAGATTACGTTAAAAGAAAGTGCTCAGCACGTGGGGGAGGGGAGAGAGAAGGTCCAGCATTTAAGGGGTCAATGTGAGCAGTTAACAAACATTTCAGGTAGATTTTTTTTCCAGAGCGAACAATTAGGGGAATTTTTCAGCAGAAAACTACTAATCCAAACAAATCTGTGGTATTTGCACATTGGATCGTTCGTTAGTTGAAAGGGTTCTTTAAACATGGAGCTCCTGGTTTGATCAGAGTCAATTACAGGGCAGAAGTTACACAACATTGTGAAGACAGAGGCAACATTGAGTACAGGAGGGCAGTAACATTTGTTGTACATGCACATGCAGTGTATGCCTTTGAAATGTTTTATTCATGGGTGAACTTTGGTCCTATAGATGCCGGTACTACGCCTTCCACTCCTACAAAGATGCAGCCGTTCCGACTCAGCCCCAAGCATTTGATATTTGATATTTATGTTTTTTTGTAAAGCGCTTCTATCGCTCCGGGAGGAGCATCTTGGCGCTGCGCCCACAGCAGATCTACTTGGATAGCTTGGATCAGATGGCTGCGAGAACTGAGGAGTCCGATTGAGAGTAGATCCACGTCTTCAGGGCTTTCCTGAAATGGCTTTCTGAGGGGGCATGCCTAAGGTAAGGGGGAAGGCGATTCCATGCCCTAACAGCAAGGAATGAAAATGTCTTTCCACCTTTTGTTTTTAATTTGAAACGAGGTTCGGAGATGAAATTAGCACCTGATGACCTCAAGCAGCGAGTTGGAATATAATGCTGGAAGCGCTTAGTCAGGTAAGCTGGGCCCATGCACTTGTTAGCTTTAAAAACAGTAATTAGAAGCTTAAACAAGATTCTCTTATGGAGGGGCAACCAATGAAGTGCGTTGAGGGCTGCAGCGGCCGAGGACCTACGGGGGAGTTTCAGAACGAGTCTGGCGGCTGCATGTTGAACGGTCTGTAGTTTTTTTAGTGAGGACTTCTTAATGCCTGCGAGAAGACCGTTACAATAATCCAGCCGAGAAAGGATAAGTGCAACCACGACTGATTTCCTGGCTGAGGTAGGCAAGAAATTAAAGAATTTCTTTAGTTGCCTAATTAAGCTGAAACAGCGTCCTGCGGTGATGCGCACATGTTCATCGAAGCTAAGAGAAGAATCGAATTGAACTCCCAGGTTGCGGGCTGACACAACCGCACTTGGTGGTGCTTCAGAATTTTGGGGCCACCACTCTTTAGGGGAGAAGAGTGTGCCTTTACCGAGAGGTATTATTTCGGTTTTGGCGCTGTTACATTTCAGATGATTCAGGTTGAGCCAGGAAAAGACTTCTGAGAGGCAATTTTGGAGTCTGATGGTAGCGTCAGGGATTCTTTTGTCGATAGTGACGAGTTGGGTGTCGTCAGCATAGGACGTCACTAGAATCCCATGTGACTCAATCAGCGTGAGGAGGGGGGCCATGTATACGTTAAAAAAGAGAGGGCTCAAGATGGAGCCCTGAGGGACACCTGAGATGATGGGGCGTTCACCAGAAAGGTAAGGGCCTAAGGAAACCGTTTGAGAGCGATTGGACAGAAATGAAATTATCCAAGCAAGCGCGGAGCCCGAGACACCACTCCCACGCATCCTGCTGATATGGATCGCATGAGAAATGGTGTTGAAGGCCGCGGTAAGGTCGAGCAAGATGAGGACAGCCTGCCTGCCCTCATCTTGCAAGAACTTGATGGTATCAGATAACTCAATCAAAGCGGTTTCTGTGGAGTGGCCGGGGCGGAAGCCGGATTGCTGTGGGTGTAAAATATGACGATCTTCCACAAAGTGTTTTAGTTCCTCATGGACTAATTGCTCTGTGATTTTGCCTAGTACTGGAAGAAGGGAAATTGGGCGCATATTAGTCAAGTCAGTGGGGGATTTATTTTGCTTTTTCATAAGGGGCTTGACTATAGCCTTCTTCCAGTCAGAGGGTACAGTACCGGAGTGGAGAGATTGATTCACAATAGCATTAATCAAAGGATTAACAACTTCGACGAGATGGTGAAGGATGACTGGAGGGCAAGAATCCGTGGGGGCACCTCATTTACACGCCAAAATGGCTTTATGCGTTTGCTGTAGGGAGACTGGTGTGAATTGGCTGAGTAGGGGCATGAATGAATCGAGTTCTAAGGTTGGAGTGGGTGGGGGGGGGAAATCCGTATGGATATTCTGAATTTTCTCCTTGAAAAAATCTGCGATTTGATCGCAGAGGATTTGTGAGGGGGGAATTTCACGTGCCAAAGCCTTAGGATGCGTGAAGGATTTTACGATGTTGAAGATCGTTTGCTGTTTCTGGTTGGCTGAATCTATTTCATGAGTAAAGAAGGCAGTTTTTGCCCTTTTTATATCGGTAAGGTATTGTTTTCTCTGCAGAATGTAAAGGGTTCTGGCAGTAGGGTCATAAGTCTTTCTCCAATTTCTCTCCATACGCCTACATTTAAGATGGCAGTCAGTGAGGGCTGGAGTATACCAGGGGGCACTAGGCTTCTTCTTACCACGAGCTAGTTTTTGAGTGGAAGGTGCAGAATTGGTAGAAACCATTCTGTCAATCCACTGATGAAAATTAATGGAGTCTACTGCTACATCACCCGTTATAGGAGGGGGAGGGACAGTCGGTAGGGGGTTGAGTTTGATGCACTCAGCTACCTTTTTCCAGTTAACTGGGAAGGGGGTATGGGAATGTTTAGTGGGGGGAGGAGGCAGAGTTTTAAATTGGACGGAAAAAGGAATAAGACAGTGATCTGACCATATTTGTGGTAGAGGGGGAGAGACTTCTAAAGAGGCCAAGTTTGTACAAATGCCGTCCAAGGTGTGCCCGGCACGATGAGTAGGAAGGGAGACCAATTGGGAGAGACCAAAAATCTCGAGGGAGTGGTGGAAATTGAGGGAGTGTGGCTCGGTACAGGATTCCAAATGGAGATTGAAATCCCCTAGGAGGGTGAAGGAGGGGTGGTGAGTGAGGAGGGCTGCCAGGGTTTCGTCCAGAGAGTCCAAGAATGAAGTGGCGTTTCCGGGGGGGCGGTAAACAAGTCCTCCAGAGAAAGCAGAGGAAGAACTAGTTTGGATAACAAATCCGAGGGACTCGCAGTCCTTAAGGGCGGCCAGATCGAAAGTATGGCACTTGAAAGTATTCTTTATTATAATGGCCAGCCCGCCTCCCCGACCAATGGGTCTGTCCTGCCTGATGATGGTGAAATCAGGAGGGAGGGCAGTTGCAAGATCAGGATTGGAGGCATCATGCAGCCATGATTCAGTAATGAATAGGGCGTCAAGATCAGCTGATACGATAAGGTCGTGGATGTCTTTTGCGTGACATGCTAGGGATCTAGCGTTAACAAGGCCACTACTGAAAAAGGTAGTATTATGACAGGTTTGAGAAGGAAGAGTAACAATAGGGCTAACGGAACACGAGGATGACCAACCACATGATTGACAGGAGAAGGGGTCCCTGGGATCGTCTGATAAGGCAAAAACATGACAGGATGGACGTAATGAGGTAGAACGCAGGGAAAGCAGTGCAGGAGAGTCGTACCTGAGGGAAGGGAGTGCGGGAACAGCATGTCCCGCGCTCGGCGCGTTCTTGGCGCGGACGGGCGCAGACGGGCTTGGCTTAGGCGCGGCTTCGGCGCGCGACCGGCGCGCCCGCTGCGCCGTCTGGCTGGTCTACACATAATATGGGGAGAAAAGGGGGTGGGAGTATGGCGCGACTAGAGCGCTCTCCCTGCCTCCCTCAAGATGGTGCCCGTCGTCGTCTAGAATCGGCGAGGCGGCAGAGCCGAAATAAGGCTTGTGAAGTGTGTAAGCGGTGTTAGAGTGCCTATAAAACTTTTCCCCTTAACTCTAATGAGCCCCCAGGTAAAACGGATTCAATAAAACAATTCGGAATTAAAAGCGATCAGGTGCAGTTTTAAAAAGGTAAATTCACTTTCCCAGTTACAAAAGTTGCTGCTAGTCACCACGCAGCTCGCAGCCCCAGTTGCCTCACTGGGGAGAGCTACTGTAGGGCACCGAGCGCGCGGAAGAAGCGGAATAAATATTCCAAGGGGGCGGGAGTATGGCGCGACTAGAGCGCTCTCCCTGCCTCCCTCAAGATGGCGCCCGTCGTCGTCTAGAATCGGCGAGGCGGCAGAGCCGAAATAAGGCTTGTGAAGTGTGTAAGCGGTGTTAGAGTGCCTATAAAACTTTTCCCCTTAACTCTAATGAGCCCCCAGGTAAAACGGATTCAATAAAACAATTCGGAATTAAAAGCGATCAGGTGCAGTTTTAAAAAGGTAAAGCATATCACGACCCGGTGGACCCTTTCACCCGTCCAGTTCACAAGATTGGCTTGTTGGTCACTTAGCCCCCACATACCTCAGAATGTCAGACAGGGTACCCTAAAGTGGGGTCACCTGATACCGTTCTGGCTCGATACACACAGTATCCTGTATAGATGACTCAGAGAGTATGTATTGCAGAACAAAGCAGGCAGAGCGGGTCGAGTCGGACCTGTACCACAGACACAGGGTTGCATACAAGCAATCTGTCTACAGACTATAAGCGCCACTATGTGCAAAGTGCCCGTAAAAAGCAACAAGACTGCCTTCTGCATCGCTTGCAACACCAACCAGAGGAGCTGCATTGTGGCGATGAGACGTCCCCTTGGAATGGTGCCATCTTCAGAGGCGTACAACACCTGGGAAAGTATCTACACTGCTACGCAAGGCACACCCTCATTAGTGGTACTACCTGATGTACTAAGGAAAGTACAAATGAGTACAAGGCTGCACCCTCCCGAGATCTAGGAATGAGATGAAGTATCAACCGTACTACCCATGGCACGCCGTCATGGGCGGTACTACCCGATGTTCTAAGGCAAGAACAAATGAGTACTGGGCTGCACCCTCCCTAGATATAGGAATGAGATGAGGTATCAACCGTACTACCCATGGCACGCCGTCATGGGCGGTACACCCGATGTACTAAGGCAAGAACAAATGAGTACAAGGCTGCACCCTCCCTAGATCTAGGAATGAGATGAGGTATCAATCGTACTACCCAGGGCACGCCGTCATTGGTGGTACACCCGATGTACTAAGGCAAGAACAAATGACTAAAAGGCTGCACCCTCCCGAGATCTAGGAATGAGATGAAGTATCAACCGTACTACCCATGGCACGCCGTCATGGGCGGTTCTACCTGATGTACTAAGGCAAGAACAGCCCGAAAGAAGAGCCCAGCTCAGACCCGGGGTCCCCGGATAGAAGAGCCAAGCTCAGCCCCAGGGTCCCCAGATAGAAGAGCCCAGCTCAGCCCCAGGGGCCCCGGATAGAAGAGCCCAGCTCAGCTCCAGGTGCCACCGGATAAAAGAGCCTAGCTCAGCACCAGGACCCCCGGATAGAAGAGCTGAGCTCAGTCTCAGTGGCCCCCGGATAGAAGAGCCCAGCTCATCCCCAGAGGCCCCAGATAGAAGAGCCCAGCTCAGCCCCAGGGGCACCGGATAGAAGAGCCCAGCTCAGCACCAGGGCCCCCGTATAGAAGAGCCCAGCTCAGCCCCAGGGGCCCCGGATAGAAGAGCCCAGCTCAGCCCCAAAGCTCCTGGATAGAAGAGCCCAGCTCAGCCCCAGGGGTCCCTAGATAGCAGAGCCCAGCTCAGCCCTCCAGGGCCCCCGGATAGAAGAGCCCAGCTCAGCCCCAGGGCCCCCTGGATAGAAGAGCCCAGCTCAGCCCCAGGGCTACGGTTAGAAGAGGCCAGCTCAGCCCCAGGACCCCCGGATAGAAGAGCCCAGCTCAGCCCCAGGGGCCTCGGATAGAAGAGCCTAGCTCAGCCTCCCAGGGGTCCCCGGGAAAGAAGAGCCCAGCTCAGCCCCAGGGCCCCCGGATACAGGAGCCCAGCTCAGCCACAGGGGCCCCCGGATTGAAGAGCCCAGCTCAGCCCCAGGGGCCCCCGGATAGAAGAGCCCAGTTCAGCCCCAGGGGCCCCCGGATAGAAGAGCCTAGCTCATCCCCAGGGCCCCGGATAGAAGAGCCCAGCTCAGCCCCATGGACCCCAGATAGAAGAGCCCAGTTCAGCCCCAGGGCCCCGGATAGAAATCCCCGCTCATCCCCAGGGCCCCAGATAGAAGAGCCCAGCTCAGCCCCATGGACCCCAGATAGAAGAGGCCAGCTCAGCCCCAGGGCCCCGGATAGAAGAGCCCAGCTCATCCCCAGGGCCCCAGATAGAAGAGCCCAGCTCAGCCCCATGGACCCCAGATAGAATAGCCCAGCTCAGCCCCAAAGCCCTCGGATAGAAGAGCCCAGCTCAGCCCCAGAGCCCCCGGATAGAAGAGCCCAGCTCAGCCCCAGGGGGCCCTAGATAGCAGAGCCCATTTCAGCCCCAGGGGCCCGGGATAGAAGAGCCCAGCTCAGCCCCAGGGGCCCCTGGGTAGAAGAGCCCAGCTCACCCCCAGTGGATGGGACAGAAGAGCCCAGCTCAACATCAGGGGCCCTGGATAGAAGAGCCCAGCTCAGCCCCAGGGGCTCCAGATAGAAGAGCCCATCTCAGCCCCAGGGGCCCCGGATAGAAGAGCCCAGGTCAGCCCCAGGGGCCTCGGATAGAAGAGCCCAGCTCAACCACAGGGGCCCCCGTATAGAAGAGCCCAGCTCAGCCCCAGAGCCCCCGGAGAGAAGAGCCAAGCTCAGCCCCAGGGGCCCCCGGATAGAAGAGCCCAGCTCAGCCCCAGGGGCCCCCGGATAGAAGAGCCCAGCTCAGCCCCAGGGGCCCCCGTATAGAAGAGCCCAGCTCAGCCCGGCTCCTGCAGAGATTCCCTCCAGGTTTATTCAATCTATTTCTACGAACACAGTAGAAGGTGCTGACAATCTCCTACCTGAGCAGAGACCTGTGCAGACGTGTCCAGGCTCTCTCCTCCTCCTGGGGGGCCGTGGGGGGGGGGGGGGGCAGATCTGGGGTCCCAGGGGGGTCTGTAGATGAAGGTCGCTGCACAGACAGACAGGGCTCCTTCCTCCTCTGCAGCAGGAACACACAAAGAGAGGCAGGAAGTGATGTCAGCATTTACTGCTGGTGCTGTCTCTGCTGCCGCTGACCCGGAAGAGGAAACCCTTCTCCCTTTCATCAAGTGCGTGCTCAGTGGGTTTCATCAGCATGCGAGGAGCACCCTCTGATGGCCGCTGACAGAACCGCCGCCTCCAGCAGGGAAACAAGCATTGGCACCTGTAAACACACAGACATGGGTGTTATGGGAAACAAGCATTGGCTCCTGCAAAGACACAGACATGGGTGTTATGGGAAACAAGCATTGGCTCCTGTAAACACACAGACATGGATGTTATGGGAAACAAGCATTGGCTCCTGCAAAGACACAGACATGGGTGTGATGGGAAACAAGCATTGGCTCCTGTAAAGACACAGACATGGGTGTTATGTGAAACAAGCATTGGCTCCTGTAAAGACACAGACATGGGTGTTAAGGGAAACAAGCATTGGCTCCTGTAAACACACAGACATGGGTATTATGGGAAACAAGCATTGGCGCCTGTAAAGACACAGACATGGGTGTTATGGGAAACAAGCATTGGCGCCTGCAAAGACACAGACGTGGGTGTTTGAGTCCATGACAGGGCCTCGTATGAGAAACAAGCATTGGCGCTGGCAAAGACACAGACGTGTGTGTTAAGACACTCACTTAAGCAAACAACACACAGGGTCCATCTTCGACTACTTTTGAGAAATGTCAATCGAGGGGATTTAATTCAGTGTAACCTCACGCATCGTTTGCTCTTTCAAATTGTAGTTTTTGTTTCTGTTTTGTTTCTTGTGCAGCGAGGTCTGTGCTTTAGACTGGCTTCTCTGAGCCAAAGCAGGGACCAGAGCTGCACCTCTGTGTGTGTGTGTGTGCGTGTCTCTGTGCGTGTGTCTGTGTGTGTCTGTGTGTGTGTGTGTGTGTGTGCGTGCGTGTGTGTGTCTCTGTGTGTGTGTGTAGAAATCGCTTTGTGACTTGGCAAGTTTTCCAGTTTGATCAAATGAAACTCAAGCTACGTAAATGCAGACTCGCACTATGTTGGAGAGAGAATCTGGGTCCTGGAGCAGAAATAGGGTTGCCACCTTTCCCAGAGAAAAATACGGGCCTCATGTTTTACGTTCCATTATAACATAACGGGGTAACCCAATAAATATCCATGGACCTGGGTATCAAGTGGTACAAAAACAGTTGGTCCTGGAGCAATAAAGTCTAAAAATATTCAGATATAAAAGACATAGGCACCTGTTGACTTTGTAAAGGTAAATTCGATTCATTATTCATAGATATACTTCTAGAACTGGTAGAAGGCACTACCTTATTTAATGATAGTCGGGAGGTTGATCTAAGATAAGGGCGTGTATGCTAGTGGTATGGAGCCTGGCCAAGTTTTTGAGAACATCACAACGTTAATTGTGTATAGGGGCAGGTTGCATGAGAAGAGTCCTACCTTGGTATCTCAGTTTCCGATGCGAGAGGTTCATCTAATATATCACCCTGAAATACCAGAGTTAACGGACCAGCCCAGTACTTTTACTAGAGCGGGTGTAGCGGCCCATTTCCAAGAACAGTGGGCCTGATTCACAGAACTAACTTAAGACAAAATCCTAAACTTACGACCATTTTGGTATTCAGAGTAGGCACTTACTCATTTCGTATACACAGAAGTCATTTAGGAGTCCTAAACTGAGAAAAATCCTAACTTTAAGACTTTCAGTATTCCCAGAAGGCATTTAGGAGTCCTAAAGTTAGGACTCCTAACTTTAGGACTCCAAAATGCCACCATTGGTCCCATAGTGTCAGTGTACGATCCAGATCAGGCGAGAAATGGGAATTCATCACAGTCAGTAATAGGAGAGAGAACTAGCTCTGAAGGGAATGGCACAGTGAGCGTGATAGCTCAATTGCCGAGACCCAGGAAATTGAGTACACCATTGCCAGTCACTGAAGACTCATCAAGGGGACAGATGGAGATAAGGACGGCGAGGCCGAGATCCCTTGCCGATTCGAGATCAGACCTAAGAATGTGGGAGCCACCCGTGAGGAATCGGAATGACAGGATGACAGTAAGTTGGGATCATGAAGCGAAGGGAACAAACCAGTCCTTATGGATGCAGCCGAAGGGAAAAGGTGTAGAGAACAGAGCAGTTCAAGCGAAGAATTGAATGGTGCATCTAGTTGAGGACATAAGGGCAAAGATGCTGGATGTAGTGAGACTGAAAGCAGAGGTAGATGAGATAATCGAAGGAAACTTACCTCTGGAGAGAGAGTGGAGCATTATGAACCAGATGAACCGGCTCACTGGGTATCTTTAGCCCCAGGTCCGATTTTCAGGAATTCACAACTCCCTTACCAGCTGCCCTGTCCCCTCCTGCCCCGTTTGGCCCTCGTGATTCTCTACCCCCCCAGCCAAAAAAGTACCCAGCTCTATCTTGACAGTCAGCTATTTAAACACCCGCTCGCTGGTTAAACACCAGTTAGAGATCTTCCAACTATGGGATTCAGAGAAACCTGACATGCTCCTAGTGACGGAAACCTGGTCCAATGAGGAGTCAACCCCTGACATTCTGGCGGCGGTGCCCCCGGGCTACTATATCCTCCAGACTAATAGATCTTTTCGTAAGCCTGGTGGTGGGGTCGCAGCCATTGTTAGACACTCAATCAGATTCTCATACCTAGAGGTTGCTAGCATACCATCAGTCGACTGCCTCATCCTAAGACTTGAATCTTCCCTGTCCCCTCTTATCTGTGTTCTTGTTTATCGTCCCCCCCCCCCCCAACACATGCCTGGCTTCTCGTCGCTGTTCGGCGATATGCTCTCCCAACTGGTGATCAATAACTCCAAGAACTGATCACCGGTGATTTTAATTACTGGCCCTCAGATGCTAGGGAGAGCACTTGCTCCTCTGCCTTTACGGATCTCCTAGCGGGCATGAATTGTATTCAACATATCCAGTCGGCAACACATATTAAAGGCCACGTCCTAGACCAGGTCTGGACGTCCAATCTGGATATTTCCCAACCCCTTATTTCTCCTTGTCCGTGGTCTGACCATTTTATCATTACGTTTTCCCTGGCCTCTATCCCCCACACTAGCCAAACACCTCCGGGGAACCTCCTGGCCAGGAATTGGAACAGGGCTGATCTCAATTAATTTTGTTCCTTACTCAGCGCCTCCTCCCCTGCCGAACATGACTCCCTAAACACTCAGGCTACTAGCATGAGGCACTGGCTTGAATCAGCCAGCAACATTGTGGCGCCATTTAGAAGTCTCAAATTAAAGCACCCCCACGATGCCGAGATTGTTTTCGGATGAGTTAAAAATTCAATAACTTACCCTCAGGCAGGCGGAACGTAGCTGGAGGTGCAATTATGCCCCAGAGAAAAAATTGTTGTTCATGGCCCAGCTTAAAGATTATAAGCAATCCATTCTCCAGGCAAAAACCTTGTACTTCTCTAAGAGGATTACTGACTCTGCCACTAAGACAAAAGATATTTTTTCTATAGTGGAAGAGCTTTCACACCCCGATAGAGTGACTATTAAACTCCCCCCTCTCAAGCCCTTTGCGATTCTCTTAATTCCTTTTTTGTGGAAAAAATTGCTAAAATTAAAAATAGTATTCCTCTTCGTACACCATTCTCCACACTCACATCTGCCACTACATCTGCCACCAGAAACCCTCACACAGTGGACCAGATACCCCCAATATCCGAGGAGGAATTCTCTGCCCTGTTAAAAAAGGTGGGTTCTGGCTCTCCCATAGACTGCTGCTCCCCATATTTTACGGGAGGCTTTTACTGCCTGTCCCAAACCCCCCCTGGCACTCCTTAATAATTCCCTCTGGCTTGGTCCCTGACTCCTTCAAGACAGCCGAAGTGATACCCATCTTGAAAAAGCCTAATGCGGACCCCTCCTTAATGAGCAACTTTCGCCCTATTTCCCTGCTCCCCTACCTTAGTAAAGTGCTGGAGGCCCATGTCACTAACTTTTTGAGCTCGTTTATCGAACGCACCCAGTTCCTCGACTGCAACAGGCTGGCTTTAGGCCGGCCCATTGTCCTGAGTCAGTCATCCTTTCAGTAATGGAGGAGCTGAGGAGAGGAGCGGACCTTGGGATCAGCCAGGCCTTGGTGCTCTTGGATTTGTCGGCTGCCTTCGACACGGTCGACCATGATATTTTGGTCGGCCGTGTCGGAGACGCCAGCATCCAGGGGCCGGCCCTTGGGTGGATCCGCTCCTTCCTGAGCAACCGTCATCAGGCTGTTCGCCTTTCCAACTTCTCGGTGGATAAAGTTAAGTTGACATGTGGTGCCCCCCAGGGTTCCTCCCTGTCTCCCCTTCTTTTTAACCTATATCTGACTCCCCTCATCCGGTCTTTACGGAGTAGCAATGTCATTGCATTTAACTACGCTGATGACATCCAGCTAGTCTTTGACATTGAGTCCTCCGATCAATCAACTTATAATTTTCAGTCTACCCTGTGTCTCATTAGTAACTGGATGGAAGACAACCACTTAAAGCTTAACCCCGACAAGACCGAGCTGGTCTTGGTCGGAGGTGCCTCCAACCCTTGGAATTCTAATTTCTGGCCTTCCGGCTTTGGCTCCCCTCCCCGCCCTGTCAACTCAGCAAAAAGCTTAGAAGTCATTATTAGCAAGGACCTTTCCATGAAGCCCCAGATTAGTGCTGTGGAATCCTCTTGCTTTTTCCATCTTCGGAAAATCCATAAGATCTCCTGATTTCTAACCACGGAGGCCCTGAGCCTGGTTCTGTTGGCCCTTGTAGTCTCTAGGATTGATTATGCCAACTCACTTTATGTTGGCATCCCTGCGTACCAGCTAAATCACCTACAGATGGTACAGAATCAGGCCGCGAGACTAATCTTCCATCAGCCCAGACACCTTCATGCTCGCCCCTTGCTTAAAGCCCTTCATTGGCTTCCAGTGACTGGCTGCATCATCGTTAAAGCCCTGGCTGGCCTTGGCCCAGTTTTCATTTCTTCTCTTCTTCACCGCTATTTTCCTTCGCGCAACCTTCGCTCTTCTTACTTGGTCCTACTTACAATTCCTACTTTCAACCGCAAAAGACATGGTGGTCTTAGATTTTCTTTTCTTGCCCCTTCCCGTTGGAATGCACTACCCTTGGAGCTGAGACTTACTCCTTCTTACCCTTGCTTTAGATCCCTCCTGAAAACGTTATTGTTCCGCCAAGCCCATGGATAATCACTTTCTTTCTTAATTACCTACACTGCTGATTGTTTGTTTATCCTGTGCTCACAGCGCCATGAAACCATTGGGTGTAAGTGCGCTATAAAAGTATTTTTAACATAACATACCATAACATAACATGAGTTATTGTTTGTAGCAAAGGATGAGACTCGAAAGGCAAGGTGGGTACATGAGAAAATGTCTGCCTTAGCGAAGAGGTACAAGATGGATTTGTCCAAATCAAAGATGTTACAAGGGGGTAACATGTGGCAATACAGTGAGCAGAAACTGGAAAAGAAGAGGGTCATTGGATTAAGAACATTCGGGAACTGATTATAGGGATACCCGCATGGAAAATGCTCGAAAAGTGGGAAGAAAGATGGTCCAAAAAGAAGAGTGCTAAAAAGAGCGTAGGAGAGACACCACCTCCGGGAGGGGGAGTGTTGGGAGTACAGAAATACCCTTTGCGGGAGGTAGCTAGTAGACGGTATGTGCCTTGGAGTAGAGGTGACTTAGCAGCGTTCACAAATGACTTCCCTAAGCTGAGGGAGAAACCAGTTGAGTGGTACAAACAGGTTGATCGCTTTGTTAAGATCTCAAAGGTGTTGTGGTTTGATATGAATACTCTGTTTGACACTGAAGTTCCGAGCGATTTGTGGGCAGCTTGTAAAGTTGCTATTGATTGGCCTACTTATAAACCAGTTAGGGATTCTGTTACAAATGGTCCTTCACCTATTGTCATGAAGAAGTTTGAACAGATGATCACATGGCTGAAGTCCAAGGTAGCGCCACAAGACATTGATTGGGTCAAGATAGATCGAACGGTTCAGGAACCGAAGGAGACGGTACATGAGTATTATGAAAGACTTTTGCAAGTTTTCAAACAGTGCAGTGGGTTAGATAGGTTAGACCCTAAAGACATGGGACAGTTCATTTCAAAGACCCTAAAGACATGGGACAGTTCATTTCAAAGTTTGGTTTGGGTCTGAGACAAGAGATTAGACTTATGATTCAACAGCATTTGATCCGTTGGCAGAACAAGCCAATGGATGAGATTCTGCGATATGCCAGGTATTGCAGTGATGAGGTGGACTCGAAACATAGGAAGCTTAAAGATAAGCTGATGTTAGTCCAGGTGAAAGCTGCTGATAAGGGACTCCAGATGCAGCCAAGTGGAGTAACATTAGGGAGAAAACAGGGAAGTAATCAGGGAGGAGCACAGAATGGTCAGGATCAGGGAAAGGGAAAACAAGTAGACCCCAAAACGGGAATGGATGTGGCGACACTGAAAAAGACCACTGCATGTCATCTTTGTCACCAAATCGGGCATTGGAAATGCGAGTGTCCATTGAACTCAGCAAATCAGTTGCAGCAGGAGACAGTGCAGGTGCCTGAAATGATTAATACTGTGACGAAGCCAAGATCGATGAAAGGTGGGACATTGGTTCCACAAGCGCAGGTTCCCCAGCCACCGAGAATCCCGCAAGGGACTCAGACATACCAGCAGATGTCTCTCTTTGATGGGCTTGACAAGTACTGTCCTGACTCGTTGGTATGACGGTGCCTGAAGGGGGAGGAAGACTGCACTCTTGGGGCAGTCTTGGAGGTAGACCAGAGATGACCGTTTGTAGAAGCTGACATTGACGGGCATCCTACCACCTTTTTGGTTGACACTGGTGCTACCTGTTCTACTGTTAGATCTGCAGTAGTTCCCAACCTACCCCTCCCGTAACAATCAATCCAAGTTGTAGGATTAGCAAACAAGAAAATGACAAACCCTTTGACTGAGCCGAACCCAGTGAGAATAGGGACTTTCCGAGATAGACATCAGTTTGTGGTATGCGACTCAAGCCCAATCTGCCTGTTAGGAAGGGATCTTTTGTGTAAGCTTAACTGCACTATTTACTGCATAACAGATAGACAATTTGATATATCTGTACTAGTCGAGTACTCATCATCATGCAAGCATTTCCTTTTCCTCCCCTTACAGATTTATGATGCTCGGCTGGCAAGATGAATGGGTTGTCCATGTGTAATGTCTGTCTTTGTCAAACTTTTCCTTCAAATCCCACTTTCCATCCATTCATTGAACCCCTTACCCTCTTCCTGCCGGCTGTGTGATTTATTGAGGTATGACTAAATTAAATTTATATCATTAATTGATCACACACTTGCTGGGGCGGATGTGGTGAAAGCAACACCAACTCAAGGCAGGGCGAGGGCCTTCTACTGCTCTAAGTATATAGTCCACACTGGAAATATTATAAATATTAGATTGCCCACCCACCAGTATTCGATAGTCAAGATTTTCCAGAGGAACCTCATCCATAATAATTGAAAGCATCATCCTCCTACCAGCACTAAAGGTTAAGCTTGTCCACTTCATAGCTCAAGTCGACTTCAGTTTGTAACTTGTACTAGCCCACCATTCTGATTTATGTTACTTTAGCATTGCTTATTGTGGTTTCTGGTTTGGCAGTCTTCTTCTCGTGTACTGTACTACTAGTCGCACTCTAGTCTCCCTATGGTGGCGATCTCATTATTTTTGTGTCAAAACTTGCATATAAAACGGCATTAAGTCAGTTTTAAATATGTCAATTTAATTAGTCCCTGCGATGAATATTCATTCCTCATCCTACAGTTTGAGTTCGGCTAGGAGGGAGTGAAGCCTCGGTGCAGGGTCTGGTGCTTACTGCTTCACTAGTATTCAACTGTCCGATAGCATGCTGCTGCTACTGTCTACTATCACCACCCTGGCCCCTTTGGATACCAAACCATCACCATGCAGCCATCGCTTCGCCTAATCACAGGTAAGAGAAGAAATGTGGGGGATTCATTGAAGATTCAATAATCTGTATAAACTGTGGAAATAAATTCACACACCCACACCCCTTCAGAGTCCACAGGGGTTTGTATAGTTGCAGACTGCATAGACTAGGAGGAGAGAGTAGGAGGACAAGTGAGGGTGCCACATCTATCTGTTGCTGTGTTACACTGACTGACCCAGAGCCTCCTGATCCTCGAGACACGGAAGTCAGGCAACTCTTGTTCAAATACCTAACCACAGCTGATCGTGGGAATCGTCTTCTCCTACTTCCTGGATCCTTCCATTCAAAGTCTCAAAGCCCGGGATGCGCATGACCCGTGGGCTCGGTCCTTTTCTCCCTCGACCCCCTCAAGGGCACCTGGAGGTTCCCTCCACCTTCAACATGGGACCGACAGTCCTTCGTTTTTCATTCGTCCTGAAGAGGCATCAGTTTCAAGGCCAAAACGCGTAAATAGGAGTCGTCTATCCAAACCTTGATCTTGTTTGAAAGACATTTTCTGATACACACCAAGTATACAGAGGGCAAAACTGCCCCTCACATGTGTACATTCCACATACTATCTCCTATACGGACTGTGTAAGAAGCAAAGAACACAGCCACATCTGTTTAAAACAACTCGAAGACTGAAGAAAGACATGTTCTAGTTGGCACATTTATTGTTTGGCATTTGATGTATGTTTTATATATGTGCAACTCAGTGCAATTATTGTCCTTTCTATATGTTTTCTTATTTGTTTTATTTATGTATGCTTAATGTGTTTTACACCCCAGGTACCTACTCCAGGAGTGAACGATCGTAGGCTCAGATAAAAAGGCTAAAATAGTATACATTTGTATACATTTTGAATGAATCTTTAATGACTAATTCATGTCATCACTGAAATCTCTTCTACAATGTAATAATGAGCAAAGTACCAAATGACATCAGACAGTTTAGGGGTGATGATGGAGTGATGGCAGTGATCTTATTAAACCGATCTGCTGCCTTGGATACCACCTCCCAAACCATCCTTCTCAATCAGATCACTGAAGAGCAGATTTCTGGCAAAGTTCATGATCGGTTTTTATCATTTTTGTCGGATGGGACCCCGAAGGAGACGCCGGCCGAGTATAGTCCCACTGCCAAGCCCAAGACTGCCCGAGGTCTCACCGGCTCTGGTTTGAGCCGGGTCTTTTCATTCGGTATGTGCCCGCGCCTCGCTGACTGAATCCTTCGAAATCTCATTTTCAACTGTGCCCACAACACCCAGATGACCAGCTGCACTGAGGGTGGAACAACGGAGGGGACGGCTAGCCCAGGAAAGGTCTCCAGGGAGGAGCTAGCTCTATCAACTCACTCCCTATCCCTGAGCAGGCAGAAGATGGAAATCATAGTTTTTGGGCTAGATTTAGCCTGGACCACTGACTGGTAGCCAGAAAATGTGGAAATTGCACCCTCTCCCTCACCCCACTCACTAAAGCTGGGTGTAATGACTTCTAATGAATTGACCTCAGGACATGTCAAAAGCATCTGCCCCGCTGGCTTCCGTCTTCTATAGATCATCAAGAAAAGGGTCTCCTTTGATTCCTGCGACAGCCAGAGAAGATGTGGTGCAGCCCCCCTAACTAGAATGGACCCCGTAACTCGCTACTGGAGGGTCTACTAAACATCTCATGCCGTCACTTCAGAACACAGATGCCAGGGTGATGCTGGGTTTAGGAGAGGTTCAAACATCTCACAGCTTTGACATAACACTCACAGGCTAGCAGTACATAAAAGATGCTACTTCAAGGAAAGCGTCTGTGCCATAAAACAAGACCGGCCACCTAGAAGGCATCCCTTTTTCCTGGTATACACCACCGAGGGATTTAAGAATCAAACATCAACTTTTGGTTAAAACCTCTGGATTCAGGTAATGCAGACACAGTGGGAACTCGCTGGCAGTGGTGACATCGAGGGTTTGGAACTCTCCACTCTTAGCATTCCGCGCCCAACCCAGTCTATTCATGTTCAAGAAACAATCAAAGCTTCTCTGTTTATTGATAACTTTTAGTATCATTCACAGAATGCATCTAGTGTAGGGTCATTCTCATCATCTTCACAAACTTTATTACGATCACCAGGATCCTAAAAGGTACACAGCACAAGTATAAAAGCAGGAATGTGAACATTTAAGAATAAATATATTAAAAACTATTTCATGAAGTAGATGTGCAAAGAGCAAAATGCAGCAGATCCTAGAAGAATAAAGTGCTTCATGCAAGTAGCTTCCCACGCCTGATCCACAGGCGTACCAGAATCTTGAGAGGCCAAAGACCTTTGATCTACAGATATCAACGCACAATGCTCTCAATACCTCAAGACAGTGGCCCGGAGCAACAAGTCTACACAATGGAAAAATCGATTTTTGAATCAGGGGTAAATAGTGGGTTACTTCGCATGCCTTTACAACGAGTTGTTACAACACAAACT